>NC_043702.1:166533628-166536628 GCF_006229205.1 Suricata suricatta
CACAGGGTCGGTGGCCCAAAAAGAGTGCTGAATTTTTACTGCACATGCTTAAAAATGCAGAGAGTAATGCTGAACTTAAGGGTTTAGATGTAGATTCTCTGGTCATTGAGCACATCCAGGTGAACAAAGCCCCCAAGATGCGGCGTAGAACTTACAGGGCTCATGGTCGGATTAACCCATACATGAGCTCTCCCTGCCACACTGAGATGATCCTCACTGAAAAAGAGCAGATTGTTCCTAAACCAGAAGAGGAAGTTGCACAGAAGAAAAAGATATCCCAGAAGAAACTGAAGAAACAAAAACTTATGGCCCGGGAGTAAATTCTGCATAAAATACATGCAAATAAAAGTAAAAACAGAAAATAAATAAATAAATAAATAAATAAAACATTAAAAAAATTACAATTTCACTTTGCAAATGCTCTGGACTGAATTTACAAATAGACTAATGGAGTAGAAGGATATGTTAAATGAGGAGAGATGTTTAATGATTCATTTTTTAAATGATTGATTCGTTGGTAAATATCTGATAGAGATACTATTGTTTCCTAGTGCAATCTCTTAACTGTGGGGACCTAGCTAATGAAACCCTGACTAATAAGGACACCTCGCAGGCATTTAATAAGGTTCCAGTGAGCCTCATTGAAATAATGGCTGTGAAGTGCTTAGCGTTTGTTTCTTGCACAAGTAGAGTTGATTACTTAATCCTTTGTGTTGCCATGGTATACCATAATATTGCATTACACAGTATTATGGTTGCTTAATTCTTCATGTGCGTGTATTTCTTCCTTTTTTTTTTTTAAGTTCATTTATTTATTTTGAGAGGGACAGAGACAGTGCGAGTGGGAGAGGGTCAGGGAGAAAGGAGACAGAAACTTCCAAGCAGGCTCCATGTTGCCAGTGCAGAGCCGAACATGGGACTTGAACTAATGAAACCTCCAGTGAAACCTCGAGATCATGACCTGAGCTGAAACCAAGAGTCAGATGCTTAACTGACTGAGCCACTCAGGCACCCCTATGTGAGTGTGTTTTTTAATAGTCTTGACTCTTAGAAGGTAGTAATGGTTTCTAATCCACTTTATGTTCCTAATACCTGCCTCATACATGGTGAACATTCAGTACATGTTGAATGAGTCAGTAAAGGAATGAATGGATGGATATCTTCCTCATCTTTTTCTTGTTATAACATACCTCAGGTTCCCTTTAATTAAAAAAATTTTTTTTTCAATAAGGCAAATACCTTTGTACTGATAAGGAATGATCTCTAAGATAGAGTGATAAAAACAAAATGCAGAATGGTTTGTAGCATATGCTACTTTTGTTAAAAACTGGAGGTAGAATATACACATACATGCACAAACACACTCGTGGATCTATTTGTGTACATATGTGTGTGTGTGTATTTGTTTTTTGCATAGATGTCCTTAAGACCTGAGAAACCAGTAAGAGTGACTACCTTTGGGTGGTAACACTGGGAATACACATGATAAAGATTGTCTTTTTTACTGTATACTCTTTCAAATTGCTTAATTTTTTAAAATGTTTATTTATTTTTGACAGAGAGAGCATGCAAGTGGGGAATGGGCAGAGAAAGAGGGAGATAGGATCTGACGCAGTCTCTGTGCCAACAACAGCCTAATGTGGGGCTCAAACTCACCAACCATGAGATCATGCCCTCAGCCAAAGTCAGACGCTTAACTGACTGACCCACTGAGGTGCCCCTCAAATTGCTGAAGTTTTTACTTTGCCTTACGTTACCTACTTTACATAAATATAGATATATAGATATAAATTTTATTTTACATAGCTGCTATCATTTCTGAAACCTAAAATAACTGGTAAATGAAAGGACTGGAATGATGTTAGACTATTACTAATTCAGGTTAGAAAAGTCATTAATATGCAAATATACAATCATGTAAGAGTGTAAAAAATATTTTCTTTGTCTTCATCTGCCTGCAGGCTTATATACTGCACATTTCAGGTTGGCCTAAAGGTCACAGATACATAAAAATTGGATGGGATCTAACAGTTATCCTTTTTGTAATTAATTGCCACAGTCTCTATGAACCTTTCATCTCTGACCACACTAAGTTCTGTTTTTATGACTTTTCATTCATCATGTTTTGTTTTAAGATCTTATTTTATTTTTGTGTTTATTATTTATTTTGAGAGAGAGAGAGACAGCATGAGCAGGGAAGGGGCAGAGAGAGGAGAAGAGAGAGAAAGAATCCCAAGCCCATTCCATGCTGCAGGCACAGAGCCTGATATGGGGCTCGAACTCACAAACCGTGAGATCATGACCTGAGCTGAAATTAAGAGCTGGATGCTTAACCAACGGAGCCCTCAGGTGCTCCTAAAGATTTTATTTTTAAGTAATCTCTACATCCAGCATGGGGCCCGACCTCAAAATCCCAATATCAAGAGTCACACGCTTCACTAACTACGCTAGCCGGGCACAGCTCCATTCATCATGGGGTATACGGATACTCTTGCACATACAACCTAAAAGTATGCCAAAATATCCCAAGTTAAATGATCTACATACAATTTCTTCCTAACGCATAAACTCTGCCCGTGCTCTGCCCACCCTTGGCTCTAACCTATTGTATTCTCTCCACCAACTTCCAGCTGCCTGAGGTTTCTGGCACCACAATCTTCTGCTGTTGGAGCCTAAATGGGTTTAAACTTTAAAAACAATTTATCATAGGGGCCCCTTGGGTGGCTCAGTCAGTTAAGTGTCCAACTTCAGCTCAGGTCACAACCTCATGTCTTGTGGGTTCAAACCCCACATCTCTGCTAACAGCACAGAACCTGCTCTGTCTCCCTCTCTCTCTCTCAAAAATAAATAAGCATTAACAATCCTTTAAAAACAATTTATCATAGTGTATCAGAGGGTTTAAAGACATGTATACTCTTTGATCCAACAATAGGAAATAATCAGAGAATAGGCAATAAGCATTGTTAAGGATGTTTTCATTGCCTTAAATTAAAAAATTTT
>NC_043702.1:166536728-166603354 GCF_006229205.1 Suricata suricatta
CTTCTGCAGAGTGACATCTTTAAGATACTTGGTGGCTTTTCGGATATGCATACCCTTGATGGCCTGGGCAGTTTCACGGGTGTTCTTAAAGTGAACACGAAGATTTGAACCTCTTGATTTGCATGATTTTGTCGGGTTTTCCGGGTCAAGTGAATAGCGAACCATTTTCAGAGATCACCTCAGGCCGCTTACGGGAAGAGCAATGTTTTATTTATTTTTGATACAGAGAGAGACAAAGCATGAGAGGGAGGAGGGGCAGAGAGAGAAGGAGACACAGAACCGGAAACAGGCTCCAGGCTCTGAGCTAGCTGTCAGCACAGAGCCTGACGTGGAGCCTGAACCCACAAACGTGAGATCTGACCTGAGCCGAAGTCGGAGGCTTAACCGACTGAGCCACCCAGGCGCCCCAGCAAAGTGAAATTGTAAATCTCTCATAAAAGAGGTAGGACTTTCATAAAGCCATGAAAAATAATAATGGAGAACTGTTCCAATTATAAGGCAAGCTACTGACAAAAATAAGGATGTTGTGGAAGTAGACTAGTTAATAATTGGAAAAAAACAACAGGGATAGTGGTATGAACAGACATTTCACGAAAAAATTATATGAATTGGAAAGGATTCAAAGTATCTTTCTGTTGGGGCCCCTGGGTAGCTAAGTCAGTTAAGCATCCGACTTTGGCTTGGGTCATGATCTCACGGTTAGTGGGTTTAAGCCCTGTATCAGGCTCTGTGCTGACAGCTAGCTCAGAGCCTGGAGCCTGCTTCAGATTCTGTGTCTCCCTCTCTCTCTGACCCTCCCCTGCTCGTGCTCTCTCTGTCTCTCAAAAATAAATAAACATAAAAAATTAAAAAACAAAGTATCTTTCTGTTTTATGCAAGCCTCATGGTAATCAAAAATCTATATCAGATACACAAAAGGTAATGATAAAGGAATCTAAGCATATCACTACATATCACTACATATCATCAAATCACACAGAGAATAAGAAAAACGAATAAAGGAATTAGGAAATAGCCAGAGAATAATGAACAAAATGGCAATAGTAAGTTCATAACTACCCATAATTACTTTACATGTAAAGGACTAAATTCTCCAAGGAAAAGACATAAAGTGTCTAAATGGGTTTAAAAAAAAAAAAGACCCAACCATCTATAAGAAACTCAGTTGAGCTTTAAGAACACATGTAGACTGAAAGAATGGAAAAATATATTCCATGCAAATGGAAATCAAAAGAAAGTAGGAGTAGCTATACTTAAATCACATAAAATGTACTTTCAGGCAAAGACTGTAATAAGAAATGAAAAAAGGTCATTAATATAATGTACCTAAAAGAGAGTACAACATTTGTAAGTGTTTATGCATCCAGTATAGAAGCACCTAAGTATATACAGCAAATATTAACAGGCCTCAAGGGAGAAATAGCAATATAGTAATAGTAGGAGACTTAAATAACCTACTTTCAACAATGCGCAGATAATAGGAACCGAAAATTCATAAGGAAACATTGCACTTAAACCACATGTTATAACAGATAGACTTAGCCGTTTACAGAAAACAATAATCCAACAGCAGTAGAATGCACGTTCTTCTTAAGTGCACATGGAATATTCTCTGGGAGAGATCATATGTTAGGCCACCAAACAAGTATTAATTCATTTAAGAAGACTACTATGTCTAGCATCTTCATTGACCACAGGGTATGAAACCAGAAATCGATCACAGGAAAAAAACTGGAAAATTTACAAATATGTGGAGATGAAACAACATGCTACTGATCAACCAAAGGTCAAGAAAAATAATAAAAGAGAAATTTAAAAATACCTTGAGACACATGAAAATGGAAACACAATATACCAAGACTTATGGGATGCAGCAAAAGCAGTTCTAGGAGGTAAGTTCATAGTGATAACACCTACATTAAGAAAAAAGCCTTCTAATATTAAAAAAAAATTTTAATTAAAAAAAAGAAAAAAGCATTCTGAGAGGCATAGAGATTGGATTAGTACAGTACACTTTGCAATGTTGGTCCTCATGGGGAAAACTTTTTGAAATCTAAGAATTAGTACAACTGAAAGCTTAAAAAACTTGAGGCACTTCCCTCTTTCAAATAAATATTCACTTTTGTATCTAATATTAATCCTATTTTGATTTTGCCATAATTGTTTTTCTTAAAGGGAGTCCCTAGAATTGTGTAAGCTTTGGGTCACAAAGCTTAGAAATATCTCTGGTAGAAACCTTAGAATTACTGAAGCATCCTTTGGGGGGTTCAGTTGGTCGAGTGTCCAACTTCGGCTCAGGTCCTGATCTCACAGTTTGTGGGTTTGAGGCCCTGCATTGGGCTCTGTGCTGACAGCTCAGAGACCGGAGTCTGCTTCGGATTCTGTCTTTGTCTCTGTCTCTCTCTGCCCTTTCCCTGCCCGTGCTCTGTCTCTGTCTCTCAAAAATAAATAAACATTTAAAAAAAAAGAATTATTGAAGTATTCTTATCTCCTTCATCTTATGTATTCTACGAATTACTATTTCATCCCACAAAAAAGGTTCTTGGCTTAACTCCTTCTCAATTTCTGCTGCTACTACTTAGTTCAGGGCTCCCTTACTTGAAAACTCCATCATGATGATGGCCTGAGAGTTGGTTCCTTGGACTGCGATCTCTCTAGAAAATGTATCTATCCTATGTAAAACTGCCAGACTAATTTCTTTTTCACAGAAGCACTGCTTATTTTGCAAAATTCCCATTCAAGCTCAAGATATTTTGGTGACTTTCCACTATCACTGATCTCCTAAAATTGAGATGTTTAAATGCGCAGACAAAAGTAATAATCAATCAGAGGGCACCTGAGGCCACAAGGGAAATGTGACATATTTTCCGAGAGTATCATTTTTATTTGATGGTAGGTAATTTAAAAGATTACTCCCCACCTCCCCAACTTCCTTCTTCTACTTATATCAAACAGATATAGAGTTGAATACGAAAAGAATTTTTAGGGGGGCACTAGGTATCTTAATTGGTTAGGCGTCCGACTCCTGATATAAGCTCAGGTCATGATCTCATGGTTCTGAATTCAAGCCCTGCATTGAACTGACAGTGTGGATTCTGCTTGGGATTCTCTCCTGCTCTCTCTCAAAATAAAATAAGCAAACTTAAAAAAATTTATTTTCTTTTGAAAGACAGTGGACAAGGGACGGAGGGGCAGAGAAAGAATCCCAAACTCACAGTATGGAGCCTGACACAGGGCTCAAACCCATGAATCCTGAGATGATGACCTGAGCTGAAATCGAGAGTCAGAAGCTTAATCAACTGAACCACCCAGGCATCCAAAAATAAAATTAAAAAAAAAATTTTTTTGAGCCAAGATTCAGAGAACTCATTATTTTTCATGTTTCATCATAACACATTCTCATCATTGGTATGTTCAAGGGCCTCAAGCATTCATTTAGTCTTTCACTTAAAATAACAAATATCCATGAAATCACCACCAACATGAAAACCAAGACATGAATTTACATTTACATGCACCTCTTTGATCCTCCATTGCACCACCTGTTGTTATTGGTAACTTTATAAAAAGTCTACCATATGCTATAATTCTTTATCACTTACTCTTTCTACTCAATATTGTTTGGTTTAGTCCATGTTTTGGCATAAAACTCTAATATGTTCATTTGGAGTGTTGTATACATATACCTTAATTGATTTATCTATTCCTCTACATGTAGATAAGCATTTGAGTTATTTTCAGATCTTGGTATTAAAGAGAGTCCTCACATGAACTTTTTTTTTTTTTAAGAGAGACAGAGAGTTGGGGAGAGGGGCCGAGGAGCAAATCTTAAAGAGGCTAGAGGGAGACAAAATCTTTTTTTTTTTTAAGTTTATTTTTTATAGAAAGAGAGCACAAATTGGGGAGGGGCAGAGAGTCCGAGGGGGATCAAAGATCAGAAGTGGGCTCCGTGATGACAGCAGTGAGCCCAATGCGGGGCTCAAACTCATGAGCCACTTGACTTGAGCAGAAGTTGGATGCTTAATGAACTAAGCCACCAAGGTGCCGGGAGAGAGAGAATCTTAAGCAGGTTCCATGCTCAGTGAGAGCCCAACATGGAGCTGCCCAACACTGATCCCATGCCCCCAGGATCATGCCCTGAGCTGAAATCAAGAGTCAGACACTCAATCAACTGAGCCACCCAGGCTCCCGTCAGATGAACATTCTTGTACATGTGTACTTGTACCTATTGAAAAGTTTATTTAGGATATATGAGATGATGACCATAGTGGAAATCAAGAGTCAGAGGCTTAACCAACTGAGTCACCCAGGTGCCTCGGGTATTTTATTTTAAATAATTGCCATTCTACTGGATGTGAAGTAGTATCTTACAGATTCGATTTGCATTTTCCTAATCCTTAGTGATGTTGAGCATCCCTTTATGTGCTTATTGGCCATTGGTAGATCTTCCTTGGAGAAATGTTTAAGTCCTTTGCTCATTTTTAAATTTTTATTAACAAATTTTTTTATTACTATTTATTTTTGAAAGAGACAGCGTGTGACCAAGGGAGGGTCAGAGAGAGAGAGGCAGACACAGAATCCAAAGCAGGCTCCAGGCTCTGAACGGTCAGCATAGAGCCTGATGTGGGGCCCAAACCCACAAACTGTGAGATCATGACCTGAGCTGACGTTGGCCGCTCAACCGACTGAGCCACCCAGGCGCCCCCTTTGCTCATTTTTGAGTTGAGTTTTGTTGTTGAATTGGAGTTCTTCAAATATTCTGGACTTTAATCTCATCAATATATGATTTGCAAACATTTCCTCCAATCTCATGAATTATCTTTTCACTGTTTATTATATCCTTTCATGCAGAAATTTTAGACTTTGATGAAATCCAATTTATTATTATTTTCTGCTGTTGCCCATGCTTTTAGGGTCAAATCCAATGTCATTAAGTTTTTCCCCAATGATTTCTTCTAAGAGTTTATAGTTTTCCCTCTTATGTTCAAGTCTCTGACTCATTGAGTTAACTTTTATATATGGTATAAGCATTGAACTTCATTCTTTTGCATGTGGATATCCTGTTTTCTAAACACCATTTATTGCAATGACCATCCTTTAACCATTGAATGGTCTTGGTACCCTTGCTGAAAAACATTTAACCATATAAGCAAGGGTTTATTTTGGGGCACACTATTCTATTTCACTGGTTTATATGTCTGTTTTTATGCCAGTATCACACTTATTTGATTACCGAGGCTTGGAAGTAAATTTAGAAATCAGGAAGTAGGTGAGTTCCAACTTTACTCAGTTTCTTTAAAAATTTTTTTAATGTTTTTTATTTATTTTTGAGAGACAGAACGAGCAGGGGAGGGTCAGAGAGAGAGGGAGACACAGAATCCAGAGCAGGCTCCAGGCTCCAAGCTGTCAACACAGAGCCCGATGCAGGGCTCGAACCCACGAACTGTGAGATCATGACCTGAGCCAAAGCCAGACGCTTAACCGACTGAACCACCCAGGCGCCCCACAACTTTATTTGTTTTCAAGAGGGCTTTGGTTACTCAGGATCTTTAGAGGTTCCAAAGGAATCTCAGGATGGATTTTTCTACTTCTGCAAAAATGCTGAAATTTTAATAGGGGTTGCATTGAATATGTAGACTGCTTAGGGCAGTATTGACATCTGAACAATTTAAAGTGTTTTTCAGGGGCGCCTGGGTGGCTCCGTTGGTTAAGCCTCCGGCTTGGGCTCAGGTCAGATCTCACCTTCGTGGGCCCGAGCCCCGTGTCGGGCTCTGTGCTGACGGCCAGCTCAGAGCCTGGAGCCTGCTTCCGGTTCTGTGTCTCCCTCTCTCTCTGCCCCTCCCCCTCTCATGCTCTGTCTCTCTCTGTATCAAAAATAATAAATAAAACATTAAAAAAAGAATAGTATATACTAAAAAAAAATAAAGTGTTTTTCAACCCATGAACACAAAATGTCTTTATTTCTTATAATTTCTGTCATGAGTATTTCGTGATTCTCAGTGTACACATCTTTTGCCTCCCTGATCAAATTTATTCCTCCGTATTTTATTTTTTGATGCTGTTGCAAATGGAATTGTCTTCTCAATTTCCTTTTTGGATTATTCATTATTATGGAAAATAATGGAAATAATTTACATGTGTGGATTTTGTATTCTGCCACTCTGCTGAATTTGTTTACTAGTTCTAACAGTTGGCTTTTTTCTGTGGAATCTTTGGGGTTTTCTACATATAAGATCATGTCATTTGCAAACAAAGATTAATTTTAATTTTTCCTTTCCAATTTGAAGTCCCAACTTTTCAGGATTTATCTTCATATCTGAGCTTCTCATTCCCTCCCTCCTGCTTTCTTTTAGATATTTTCATTGTTTACTTGTTTATTGTGTGAGAGAGAACACGGAGGGGAGGGGCAGAGAGAGAGAGAGATGGAGAGAGAATCCCAAGCAGGCTCTACATTGTCAGCAGAGTCTGCCACACGGCTCGAACTCACGAACTGCAAGATCATGACCTGAGCCAAAACCAAGAGTCGGCTGCTTAACCGACTGAGTCACCCATGTGCCCCTTTGGTAAAAAAATTTTGAGCATTAAATGGCTACAACATGAAGCTTAAAACTTATCAGTCTCTCAAATATACAATATAAGTCTTAACATTTATTGGTTTATAAACTCCTTTGAGAATTTTATTTAAAAAACTAGGACTCTGTGATTTGGGGAAAAAATGTGCATACAAAGTTTTGTACATTATCAGATTTATAGATCTCCTGAAATTCAACCTTGTGCCTCTTACAGATATAATTGTTACTTTAATTAGTCAATTCTGTTTCTACTGAACATATATTCTCTTCACATATATGGGTTGTTTCTACTACATAGACTCTGTGATGTCTTCCCTCTTTCTCATTGCCAATTGATTGCTTTCAATCACTGCTTTTCTCACATCCTAATTTCACTTTTTATTCAAAGTCAAGCTAAAACTCCCAATTCTTCCAAGATATTTGTCCAACCTATTGTCCTCTCTCCCAACAGTATCATTCACTCACTCATTCATTATGTAATGGGAAGTTTCTCTGTGCCAGGACATGTTCCAAAAACTGGAAATGCAACAATAAACAAGACTCAGTCTCTGTCTTCAAACAAGAGTGCTGGATTATCCAGAAGGCAAATTAAACATATACTTGGAACAGACACTCACAGAGTGAAAATTATTTGAAAAAATAAGATATTCCAAAAGACAATAAATTCTCATTTCATTTTAGCATTAGTTTTATTTTAAATTATATTTTGGGAGGGGTGTCTGGATGGCTCAGTCGGTTAAGTGCCCAGCTTCGGCTCAGGTCATGAATGATCCCATGGTTTGTGGGTTCAAGCCCCGCATTGGGCTCTGTGCTGACAGCTAGCTCAGAGCCTGGAGCCTGTTTCAGATTCTGTGTGTGTCTCTCTCTTTGACCCTCCCTTGCTTGCACTGTCTCTCTTGGTCTCTCAAAAATAAATAAAAAACATTAAAAAAATAAAAATAAATTATATTTTGGGAAGGAGCCCCATAATCTTTTCAGTGCTCAATGCTTCTGAAGGTCCTTATCTAGTCCTGCTAACCTAGCCGGGGGCAGGGGGAATCTTCCCCTAATAATCCGATTCTTCTCCTGTTTTCTCAAATGTGAATATATTCAGGTATCCAAGAAAAAAAAATTGGGAGCTGCCTTTCTAAATTCTCTATATCCAATCATCTTTGTAGTTGAGAAAGATCACTATTGGCTACATAAAAGAATGGCTTGGAGGGGACCTAGTTGGATGTGTAAATGGAGACCAACCACTGAGAAGGCTGTAATGCAAAGGTAGACAATGGTAACCGAGCTGAAGTGCAGTAGAAGGAATTGAAAGATGCGATGAGAACAAAGAGAAATGAAGCAGGGAGAATTTATCACATTTGGTGATGGAATGTGTAGGATAAAGAAGAGGGAATAATTGAGGATAGTTCCCATTTTCTGGCTTGAAACATGAGGCAGAAGGCAGTGCTACTCCTTAAAAAAAGGAGGAAGTGAAGGTTGGAGTTTGTGTAAAAGGACTGGAGAGGTTCAGTTTGGGATCTCCAAGGGGAAATGCCCACTTGGCAGGTGGATATCAGGTCTAAAAATCAGGAAAGAAACTCAGGCTGGAGATGTTATTTTATGGATCATCAGTTGATAGATGGTTACTGAAGCTTTCTTCCTTTCTTTTTTTTTAATGTTTATTTTTGAGAGAGAGACAGAGAGATAGAGAGAGGGAGACAGAGGATCCAAAGTGGGCTGTGCCCTGACAGCAGTGAGCCCGATTAAGGGCTCAAACTCACGAACCCCGAGATCATGACTTGAGCCAAAGTTGGACACTTAACCAACTGAGCTACCCAGGTGCTCCGTAACTGAAGCTTTTGAAGAGAACAAGAATCCAGGGAAAACGGATAGAATGAAAATAAAATGAGTTCAAGGATTATGTGCTGGGTGGTTTAATAGAACCAGTAACAGTTAACACTTAATGTGCCCTTTCTGTGAGCTGGGTACTCTTCTAAACTTGACCCACATAATCTTAAAAACAAAACCTTTTGGATTTAGACACTACTATCATTATGTCATTGCATCTTCAAGGAAGCCAAGGCACAGTGCAGTCAAATGACGTGCTTAAAACTGCAAATCTAGTGGAGCGGTGAAGCCAAGATTTGAAAACAGGTGGTCTGACTCCAGAGTGTTGGTCTCAATCCTAGATAAACCTCAAAGTAGTCCTGGAAGGCAGACACTTTTATCTCTACAATTTTAATGAAAAGGGAGGCTCAGAGAAGTTAACTTGTAATATCGCTCACACGTAGTAGGGTAGCATTCAAACCTAAAGCCCATATCTGTTCATATATGTCATAAAGCAGGGGTTTAATTTCTTTTATGATGCCTGACCTAGTCCTAAGCATTTGTTCACAAACAGTGCTGTTACTAATACTTCTAATAAGCACACTAAAGGTTTAGCTCCCATTTACCTTCCACAAGTTACTTGAGGATGTACCATAACGTAAGAAAGTATAAACTAAGGGGAAAGATATGGGTACATGTAACAGTGAATCCTACCCAAGAGAACAATAAAAGGAAGTCCCACGACAAAAGCCTTCTCATAGGCATAGGGATTGGACCAGGACAGTAAACTCTGAAATGGTGGTCCTCATGGGGAAACCTTTTGAAATCTAAAAATTTGTACAACCGAAAGACTAAAAAGCTTGGGATATAAGATAAAGGAGTCTGGTAAAATGTAGAAAATATGTTATTTTAACTTTCCTCTAGCACTATACTTAAACAAGGGTAACAGGGTCATGATATTGTTGCCCAAGGAAATGTTATGCTACCAGCCCCTGGTTCTGTAGTAAATTTTTACCCAGGAGTAACTTAAATTCCCAATATTATAACTGTTGATTGTGAGACTTTTTTCACTTAAAAAAATTGTTTTGAGAAAGACAGGGGCAGGGAGTAAATCCCAAGCAGGGTCCATGCTGTCAGCGCAGAGCCCAATGCGGGGCTTGAACCTACGAACTGTGAGACCATGACGCAAGCTGAAATCAAGATGCTTTTCACCAAGATGCTTCACTGACTGAGCCACCCAGGTGCCCCACATTTTAACACCTCTAAATAGGATGCATCTTATAATCAGTAGTGGGCCATGGTTTAACTAGTTGTTTATTTTTTCTTAATAGTTTATAATGTTCCATCTTACCATCGATAGCATATTGGATTTGAGGAACTGTGTCAGACACAGCTTTAAATGCTTTGTGATACACTTTCTCCTGTAATCTTCCGCACAGTTTTATGCAGCTTGTATTTATTATTATTACCATTTTGCAGACAAGGAAACTCAGGCTCACCAAAAAGATGTTTGAGGACAGCTGTCAATTAAGTGGCAAAGCTAGGACAGAAAACCAGGTCTGATCTCAAAGGTCAAGTCCCTCTTGACAGATGGCAGTCACATGTGTGGTGAGCACGGCATAACAGCTGTGGAGTAACTACTTGTGCACCTGAAACTAATGTAACAGTGTTATGTCAACACTACCTACATTTAAAAAAATGCCTTGCTTTTCTTGTGCTTCAATATTGACACAAGTGATACAGAGTTGAATAAAAACCTATCCTATCCAAACTTTCTGTCCTATCATGGTCTAGCTCCAATGTGAAGCCTTCCCAATGTTACCTTCATCTGTGCTGCATAACATTTTACAAATACCTCAATTATATCTTACTATAATGTCTAACTTCCAAAGAGAACTTGGAAGTCAGGAATACTATTTTATTTATTTAATGTTTTTTTATTTATTTTTGAGAGACAGAGAGAGACAGCACAAGCAGGGGAGAGTCAGAGAGAGGGAGACACAGAATCCGAAACAGGCTCTAGGCTCTGAGCTAGCTGTCAGCATAGAGCCCAATGCCGGGCTGGAACCCACGAACTGTGAGATCATGACCTGAGCGGAAGCTGGACACTCGGCCGACTGAGCCACCCAGGCGCCCCAGGAATACACCCGCTCTTATCCTACATGTCCTACCGCCCTAATCTACTGCCACATGGTAGGAATTCATTGTTACAAGGAGACAGGCTCTTTGCTGCTAAGTCTTAAAAGAGGAAACAAAAGGCACATAAAACTAAAAAAGGCCCAAAGTAGCATTACAGGAGAACGCTAAGTCCATCGGAGTTTAAGACAAAAGAATCAATGATAGAAAATACAAGTCAACGAGAGACAGTTCAGCAAGCTTCCAGATTTTCATAAACACATACTCCACACAGACATAACCAGTCTGCAAAAGCCGAAAACCTCTACCCAGGCTGGAACCAATCTTCTGAAGCATTTTCTTTCACTTCTACAGCATTGAAAACAACGAGTTGCCAGCATCTAAAGATTGAACTTTCACATACGATCAAAGATTTCTGTATTTTCCTAGAAAATGCGAAGATAATGAACACTGGGTGCTCCTTCCTCCAAGGAAACTGGCCGGATGTTGAGTACCAATTGCTCCTTTCGAATTTATCGCTCCCTTGTGGATGCTTAGTCCCTCCCCTCGTTTCCTTCTGCCCAGCCTGCAGGGGATGATTTATGCAACCACCGTAGGCATTTGGGTTCCTGACCCCGTCTCTGGACTCACCACTCCACTCCACTACACACCACGTATTCTCCACCGCCCGCGTCACTGCACTCCTACCCGCCGAAGCACGGCTTCCATTCCTTCCGCGGTGGTCTCTGACCACCCCCTCAACTGGGCCCCAGCAGCATTCGGGCCACACCTCTCTTAAAACCCTGATCACATCGTGTGTTCAAGTTTCCTCCGCTAGGACGGGCGTCCCTTGAAGCCAGCGGTCACGACTGACTTCCACGTCCCCACCCGCGGCCTTGCACCTAACGCAGGCGTTCACTAGGCTACCTAACCGGCCTTAGGGCGGGGCGGAGGCGCAGACGAGCGCCCACATAGGGTTCCGGCAGGGAAGACGGCGCCCCAAGACCCCGGCGAGCCAGAACCGCCGGGTAAAGTCCCGCCGCCGCAGTTCCGGCGCCGTAGCTCAGGGCTCAGGTCTCGCGAGATTGGGCCTGCGGGCCAGCGGCTGGGTACCCCCCTGCCGTGTTCGCGCGGCACGCAACTCTCCGGAAGTAGCTCTTCCGGCGCTGTGCCCCGGAAGCGGAAGTATGACTCCGGGCTGTCAGAGAGTGTTGCTCGGTGGTCCTGAAATCTAGAAGAGTTGTTTTCGCTTCGGTTTTCCTGGCTCTCGAGCGCTTCCCCCCTGGCGGGTGGGAGTGCAGACAGGAAAGCGCAAGATGAGCACCATGTTCGCGGACACGCTGCTCATCGTATTTATTTCCGTGTGCACGGCTCTTCTCGCCGAGGGTGAGAGCGGCTGCTTCTCCGACGTTTGATCGGGTCCTGAGGGGAAGGATCCTAAGACTCGGGACCCTCGGGCCACCAAGAGAGTGGTCGCGAGCGTTGTTTGCTTGGGGTTGGGGTGGGAGGACTCATCCAGGGAATCGGGGTAACTTGGAAACAGGAGGGGGAGGGGTCGCTAGGGTAGATTTCACTTGCATATTTGGGGAGATACCTTCGTATCACGTCTCTATTTGGTGTTAGTATCATGTTTTGGTGAAGAGTCCGTTGTCTTAACATTTGAAAAAAGTTAACTTTTTTCAATATAGATATGAATATAAAGCAAAACTTCGAAATCCCTCCTTACCCAACAGTCACCGCTAATAACAGTTTGTTGTGACTGCTATAAACATTTCTCTATTAACATGTTGCTTTTATGTTTCAGGCATAACCTGGGTCCTGGTTTACAGGACCGACAAATACAAGAGACTGAAAGCGGAAGTGGAAAAACAGAGTAAAAAATGTGAGTATGGCAACATCCTTTAGATGTAGCTACATGTCAAGTTCCTTGAGCGCATCCATGTTCACGGTAAATATTTTAGGAGCACCAACTGATATAAGAACTTTATAGGAATACAAAGGTGAATCCGATTTGAGTTGGAGATACATAGAGATATATGCAGGATTCGATATTTTTATGCAAAACGTGTATTGCAAATGGCAGTGCTACGGAACAGGAGAAGTGCTTGTTATGTGCTGTGGTGGTTCTGAAAAAGAGGTCCCATTCAGTTTTTAGCAGCCCTGGAAGCGTGTGTGATGCAGATGGCCTTGCTTTCCTCCTTGGATAATTAGAATTTGGATAGAGAATGAGATGGGGGAAGGATAGCAGGCGAAGAAAATAGCATATGTGCAAAAATATGGACATTTTAGCAGGAAGGTGTGTTTGGAGACCAATAGGTCAGTGGGATTAGTATCAAGGGAAGCAGTGTCTTCAGGGATAAGCCAGGTTTCTGATGTGTGGGGAGGTTGATGGAGAGTTTGAGGACAAGGTTGAGAACAAGAGGAGTTTGCTGTCTTTGAACTAAAGCAGGAGTTCTACAGGACACAGCTAAGGGAGCTGCTCGAGGTATAATGTGAATGGTTCCTTCCAGATCTGATGTGGCTTTCAGTGTTCTTTTCTACCTTTTAAAGATTAACTATAACTTTGGTATCCTAAAACTTTCTGTGACTTTCTGTATTCTATGACATACCTTTATGTCTTCATAAGAATTTAGAGTTTTCTTCTTTGCAATATCTCACTTGATCCACATAGCAACCTTTTCTGGTGAGTTGTATAAATACTATTCTCTGTTTATAGAACAGAGATTGAGATTCAGAAAGGTTAAATGACATACTAATGTTGCAGACCAAACAAAGAATTAGAAACCAAACTCATACTTTTAAAATTATAGTTTACTGCTCCTTCACTTACTCAGTTTGGATAATGTGCCTCAACATACGAAAACCAAGCTCATCTTTACCTTCATGAATATGATCCTCTTCCAATATTTCTCTATGTGGTGAATGGCTCCTCCATGCTTCCAATAGTGCAAACCTGAAACCTTGATACGCTTTCTTCACTTGACTTTCAGGACACCGCGCTCCCTTGGTTTTGCTCTTATCTTGCTGATCATTCTTTTGCAATTTCCTTGTGGGTTATTGTTTTCAACCTCCTTTTGTAGGGGACCCTAAATTTGGTTTTATCCCTATACTCACTGCCTTGGTGAACTCAGTCATGAGCTATATTAATTTATAGCCCTACCCCTGTCTTCTTAATGCAGGATCCATATATCCTAGTAACTGCACTTATGGTGACAAATGGTAGCCTCCCTTGTGGTGAGCTTAGCATAACATGTAAAGAAGTTGAATCACTATGTTATAAATATACCTGAAGTGTAACACTGTGTGTCAACTATAGTCAAAAGAAAATATTGAAAGATTCATGTATCAGTTTGGTCAGTTACATTGTAATATCTAATATACATTTCAAACCCAACGTGTCCAAATTGAGTATTTGTTTCCACTCCCAAGCCTCCTTCATTTGTGGCAGTCATGATCTTGGTGAGTGGCACGTCTGTCCTTCTACTTGCTCAGGCCATAATCCTTGTGCAGTTATCTTTAATTCTTTCTCACACCCCACATCTAATGCTTTGGCACCGCCTTCAGATATATTCAGAATCTGACCACTTTTCATCACCGCCTTGATAACTACCATAGTCCAAGGCACCTTCATCCTTTGCATGAGTTACTGCAGCAGTCTCCAGCAGGTGTTTCTGTTTACCTGTAGTCTGTCCCCACAATAACACAGAATAATACTTCTTAAAGACTCTTCGATCATGTTCCAGCTCTGCTCACAACTCTGTGATGGTGTCCTGTTTCTACTCAAGAAAAGCCAAAGTCCTTACAGTGGCCTACAGAGCTGCCCGCATGACTACTCTGATAGCCTTTTCTGCTCAATACACCCTGCTTCCGTCACACTGACCTGCCCGCCGTTCACTGTGTATCAGCCACATTCCTGTGCTGGGACCTTTCTACTGGTTGTTCCGTCTGCCTAGAATGTTCATCTCTATGATGTCTGCTGAGCTAAGCCTCCTATCTTCAAATCTTTGTTCAAAGTTCACCTCTGTGAGTCTTAACTTGACCACCATCTTTGAAACTGCAGCCTGCTCATCTCTTCTACCACTACTGCTCCTCATTTTCCAAATCCTGCTCTATTCCCCTCCCCCTGGTTCTTGTCACTTTCTTTTTTTTTTTTAATGTTTTATTTATTTTTAATACAGAGAGAGACAGAGCATGAGAGGGGGAGGGGCAGAGAGAGAAGGAGACACAGAACCGGAAGCAGGCTCCAGGCTCTGAGCTAGCTGTCAGCACAGAGCCCGACGCGGGGCTTGAACCCACGAACGTGAAATCTGACCTGACCCGAAGCCGGACGCTTAACCGACTGAGCCACCCAGGCGCCCCTCTTGTCACTTTCTAATATATGATTTATTTATGTGTTGTGTTACTGTTTATTTTTTACCTCCACTTGCTGAAATGAAAGCTTTACTAGGACATGGTTTTTGTTGTTGTTATTCTGATATAGTCCATTCACCCAAAACAGTGACTGCACATAGTAAATGTTTCACAAGTATTTGCTGATTTGAATACTTTCTTCTCTCACTCTGTATGTGCAGTCTGCTGTCAGGTCACTGTTCTCTTCCTGAAAGCTTTCGGTCTCTCCACATCCCTCCAGACCTGCCGCCACCACGTGGTCTAAACCGGTGTCCTGTCTCATCGCATCTGCGGCAGTAGCCTTCTCGTTGGTCTCCTGGCAGCCACTCAGATTGATTCTTTCTTTTTTTAAATTTTTTTACATTTATTTATTTTTGAGAGACAGAGAGAGACAGAGCATGAACAGGGGAGGGTCAGAGAGAGAGGGAGACACAGAATCAGAGGCAGGCTCCAGGCTCTGAGCTAGCTGTCAGCACAGAGCCCGACGCACGGCTCAAACCCAAGAACCGTGAGATCATAACCTGAGCCAAAGTCGGACGCTCAACTGACTGAACCACCCAGGTGCCCCAGATTTATTCTCTGTAGTACCTCTAGAGTAATTTTGCAAGGCACAAATCTTCTTATGTTACTTGCCCTTCTTTTTTTGATTTTTGTTTTTTGTTTTGATGTTTATTTTCGAGAGAGACAGGGATAGAGCACAAGCAGGGGAGGGCCAGGGAGAGGGGGAGACGCAGAATCTGATGCAGGCTCCAGGCTCAGAGCTGTCAGCACAGAGCCCAATGCGGGCCTCAAACCCATGAACTGCAAGATCGTGACCTGCGGATGCATAACCGACTGAGTCCCCTAGGCGCCCCTTTAATACAACTTTTAGAAATAAATACATGTACTGTACTGTTTGCTAGTGAGGGAAGTATGCTGAATAATATACAGAACAAAGAATGTAAACAAACTGAAGATAATTTTTGACATACCTATTCTTAGTGCATTCATAGGTGGACCATTATAAGTGGGTAGATCAAAGGCAGTAAATATAAAATTGAAATATGTTACATTATTCCTCTTCGAAAGGTTACTTTTACTCTCTCATCATCTTATTTGAAATGCATCCAGAGAAGTTGGTCTTCGCTTCCTTTATCTGTTTGTTTTTAAGTAATCTCTATCCCTAGCATGAGGCTCGAACTCACAACCCTGAAGTCAAGAGTCACATGCTCCATTGCCTGAGCCAGCCAGGCACCCCAGTCTTAGCTTTTTTGACTCTTCTGGTCTCCCTACCTTGTGCATATGTCTGTCTTGGCACTTTCCTGTACTATAATTGCTACTCAGTTGTCTGCCCTCACTAGATTGCTCCTTAGAGGGCAAGGATCATGTTTATCTTTTATCTACCTAGAACAATGCCTGTTACTTAGGCCCTATTAACAGAATCAGTGAATTCCCACCTTCTGCAGTCAATAGGAGAATAAACTATAATTAACCTTAGTTATCTGAAAGAGCAGGATTTGAAAATTGTGCTAAGACTCAACCTAAGGCAGTCACCCTCAGCTGATGGCTTAAAAGTCATCTTAGTTTTTATTGTTTCATTAGTTATTATTATTGTATCCATTATGCAGTCCTTTTTCGGTGTTTGGTGATGCTTGCAGTAATGTTTTAGTCTTAGATTGCTGTGTCTGCCTTTTCCTGCCAGCAGGTCTGGGAGCAGATCAGTTGACTTACTCATGACCATAATCAAAGGCAGTGTGTAACTTTCTTGTGAGCTTCTTTCGTTGGTTCAGCTATGGGAAGGCATCCTTCATTTCTTTAGCATACTGCATGATTAATTTTTTGCCATATTACTGTGTTTACAGTGGAAAAGAAGAAGGAAACAATAACAGAGTCAGCTGGTCGACAGCAAAAGAAGAAAATAGGTAAGACGAGTTATTGGTATACACAAAATTTGCAAACGAATTTTGGAAATGTGCAAATTATTCAACTGGAAAAATAAATTCTTAGGTAATGAAAATGTAATGTAGTTGTTAACAGTGGCAACTCGTGTTTGTATTATTTTGTGGTTTGCAAAGCACTCGCACAGGTTCCCATAACTTGGTTATCTTTTATCCACTTTGTAGGGTAAGTTCAAGCAGTTGCTACTTTTTGCTCTTAGCTTTGAAATTTTAGTTTTAGTAAAATGATGCTGCCCGTTGTGGCTTTTGAATTTGGCTGAGGATTCTTGGCATAGTTTGATAAAAGTGTATTTTTTTTTTCATGACTGACGTGATTATTTCCAGTTAAGTCTGAGTAACTTGTATTGTTGCCATGGCTTCCTTCCTGAGAATTGACTAATGATGGAAATCCACCAGCAAGTAGGAAATTTTCTGCTGCGTAATTTTTATCTGGTCTGGAAAGTAATGCATGTTTTTGGATTTTCAGTGTATTTTAGAACTTAATTGCAGAGTGTAATTCTGTTCCAAAAAGATAAGTGATTAGATATAATTTGTGTTTATATTTTATGATACTTCCTGATTTTGAAATCAGGAAAAACTGTGACACTGTGTGTTTGGTTCAGGAACTATGTCTCTACCTAGGTCACTGCCATTAATTCTATCCTAGGAGAGAATTCTGTCAAGCTGGACTATGCCACTGTCCTGTTCTGATGAAACCTTTTGAATTTAGTGTATCTGATGTTTTCCAAATGACTTACTCATTTAGCTCCGTGGCCGGATGCAGCTATTACCTACTCTGGCTCGGGTGCTCTGGTCGGCACCAGAGAGACAAAGCAGACAAAGTTCTGTCCATTAGAAGTCTGTCCAGAGAGGGAAAACGGACCAATGCAGTATGGGAAATACTTTTGTAGGCACATATTCTGAGTGTTATAAAAGTAAAGAGAAAAGGATCTAAACCAAGCTAGGGGATCAGTTTTTCTTGAAGAGGTCATGTTTTAGTTGAATCTTAAAGCTTTAGTGTGAGTTAGTTAAATAAAAATATAAGTAAATAAAATAAATAGTCGTTAGAATTTATCGAGTACTTACCCATCTACGACACACTTAAGTAAGCACTTTACATATTTCTTTTTTTACGTTTATTTACTTATTTTGAAAGAGAGAGTGTGTATGTGTGTACGCAAGTGAGGGGCAGAGAGAGGGGAAGAGAGAGAGAGAGAATCCCAAGCAGGCTCCATGCTGTCAGCACAGAGCCCGGTACAGGGCTCTATCCCACGAACCCGTGAGATCATGACCTGAGCTGAAGTCAGCTGAACCACCCAGGTGCCCGAGGTTTCTTTTTAAAACTCAACTTTGTCTTTTTATATACTGTCTTTTTTGTTCTTTTCTGTTGGGAATGGTCCCTAGGGAAACGTGAAATCATTGGAGCACGTAACATATGCCTTTTAGGCAGCCTCAGACATAATCAGCCGTTGCTTGCCCACGAGTAAATTGCCTGTGTTGAGAATTGGTCTTAGCGTCCAGACCGTCTAACTACATCTTGTGCCGCCGATTGTGCTCTGCCGTGAATTTATCCGCGCTAGGCAGGAGAGAAAGCAAACATCTAAGAGATTTGCATTTTTCACCTCCTCCAAAATCCAGTGAATATTAACTTATTTGTGAACTATTTAAAACCCAACCCAAACTGCTCTATTTGTATACAGTCAGTACTTACTAGCAATCTGAAGTGGAGAATCTTCAAGAACGACGGTCGTGCCGGCGTGAATCATACGCCTGTGTTGCTGTGTTCTTGTTAAGCCATGTATCCACACAGCCTGCTGTGACAGTGCTTACGGTTATACTTTGTTTGGACATAGTTGGGAAACAATGGAATAGAGCTTCAGAAAAACTGTATCACTTTAGTTTGCTCTCAGCTTTGAGGCTCTTTGTGCTTTTACAGCCTGTTTAGGCTACCAGCTTTATCATAAAGGACTGCTCTTCCTAGAAAAGGATTTTTGGAGTGCTTTGTCTTCAGCTCCACTTTTATTATATTGCTGAGTCATTCATGAAACAAACATTGAGCACACACTACAATGTTGAGCAGCTAACCCCGTGCCAGTTACTGAGGATACAGAGATGAGGAAAGCATGGAGATGCCTTGTCCTCCAAGGGCCTACCATCTAGTTGGGTCGATGGGTATATAAACAGATCATTAGAATGTACAAATTCAGTGAGTATAATGATAAAGGTCTACATGGAATATTCTGGAAGCATAAAGAAGGACTTCTAATCCAGTGTCCAAGACTACATTGTCTAGTATAGCAGCCATTAGCATTTGGCTTTTTAAAGTAATTACAGTTAAATAAAGTTAAAACTTTAGCCCCTCTATCACACTGGCCACATTTTCTTTTCTCAGGAACCACATGTAATTAGTGACTACTTACTGGCAGCACAGATATAGAATATTTTCATATTATAGAAAGCTCTCTAGAATAATACTGACCAAGGAAATCAAGATTTTCAAAAGGAGATGAGACAGAGCTGAGGCTTAAAAAAGTTGAATACTGGGGTGCCTGGGTGACTCAGTCAGTTAAACATCTGACTTTAGCTGAGGTCATGATCTCACTGTTCGTGGGTTTGAGCCCCATGTCAGGCTCTGTGCTGACAGCTTAGAGCCTGGAGCCTGCTCCAGATTCTGTGTCTCCCTCTCTCTTGGTCCCTCCCCTGCTCACGTTCTTTCTCTCTTTCAAAAAATAAATAAATAGAAATTAAAAACATTTTAAAAAGTTTAGTACTAGCTAGCCAGGAAGGGGTTGGATAGTGACAGGATAAAACATTCTAGGTAGAAATTCCAGTTGATCAAGACTGAGGAGTTCATTGAGATGTGTGGTTTTCAGAGCTAAAACTGGAATGAGCCAGGGAAAATTGGGACAGTTTGTCATCCAAATAGAAATGACTTCATGAACAAAGACATTGAATCTAGAGAAAGGCTTCATATAGAGAGGGACCTAGGTTGTTTGGTGTTGCAGGAACATAAAAATTAATGGGGGGGGGGGCGAGGATTGGAAATGAGGTTGCAGAATAAGCAGGGCCACACCCCAAACTTGCAGGTGACGCTGGAACCCAATTTGAGGGACGGAAAGCCATGCCAGGATTTTACACTTGGGAGTATCATAATTTTGGACAGTTTGGCATTTTAAGTAGATGCTGAGAACAAACTGAGGGCTGAAGAGGGAGGGGGGAAAGGGAAGGGAGTGATGGTCATGCAGGAGGGCACTTGTGGGGAAGAACACTGGGTGTTATATGGAAACTAACTTGGTAATAAACTATCAATAAAAAAAAAAAAGAACAGGAAGAAAAGGCCTCCAGGAGGCCGGGCCTGCACACTGGGCTCTAGTTTCTGATACTATAAAGGGTACAGTGTTCCCGGTATTCGCTCAGCTTCTTAAGTGATACTGAGACAAAAGTGCTTTCGTGCTCACCATCAGGGACAGCGTCACATCCGCTTTGTGCTCAGCACTGTGTATATTAACCAGTTTGTTCATTCTTTTCAGAGAGGCAAGAAGAGAAACTGAAAAATAACAACAGAGACTTATCAATGGTAAGAGTCTTAAATACAGATTTGTGGTAAACTACAAAATGGTTTTTTAGCAAAAGACCCTGATCTGCGTCAAGTACACTGTACTTAACCTTTCCTGAAATTCACACCATAACGTCCTGGGTGTTCCCTGACCAGACAGAAGTGGAAACATGCTCCCGGGCTTAAATTTTGATTTCAGTCGTAAGAAGAGCTTTTGGGCCGGAGCGCATACTTCGTCCCTGTCACCCAGCTCCTGATTCGCTTTCCCTGTATGTTTCGAATGAAGTGTTTTCTTTTTTGTGTTTTTATTTATTTATTTATTTTGAGAGAGAGAATGAGCAAGCACATGTGTACACAGGGGAGGGGCAGAGAGAAAGGGAGAGAATCCCAATCAGGGTCCACACGCTCAGCGCAGAGCCCGACTCGGGGCTCGAACTCACAAACCATGAGATTGTGACCTGAGCTAACGTCGGATGCTTAACTGACTGAGCCCCCGAAGTATCTATTTTCCTTTTCTTTCTCATGTCATTGCTGAGTCTTTGGTTTTCTGGCGACCTGTGTCAGCCCAGTGTCTGAGTTGGAGCGTTAGAGATGGCCTTCACTGTTGCCTTTGTTCTTTAGAGGCCTTGTGTCCTGAGTGTCAGGCACACCATAAAGCGTAAAGACAAGTGATCTTTGGGGCGCCTGGGTGGCTCATTCGGTCAAGCATCTGACTTCGCCTCAGGTCATGATTTCACGGTTCCTGGGTTCGAGCCCCACATCAGGTTCTGTGCTGACATCAGAGCCTGGAGCCTGCTTCAGATTCTGTGTCTCCCTCTCTCTGACCCTCCCTTGCTCATTCTCTGTATCTCTCTCTCTCTTGATAATAAATAAACATTAAAAAATAAATTAAAAAACAAAAAAACAAGTGATCTTCTTACCCATTTACTCGTTATTTGTAGACTGTAGAGTTTGTTCAAACATGTCTCTCTAAGGCACAGGTAGGCTAATTATAGGCTTGCCTAACTTTTCTATTTAATTTCTGTATGTTTAGCACAGAACATCTGAACTTTGCTTACCAAGAGACCTTTGCTATATTATCTTCCATTTCTTAAAATTCTTATTAAGTAAGGCTGTAATTTAGAAGCACATCTTTTTAAAAATAACTTATCTGTTGATACAATTATAAATGTTTACAACACCAAATTCAGAAACTCCGGAAAGAAGAGAGAAAAGTTGCTGATAAGCCTATCATCCAGAGATAACAGTTATTTTTTTTTTAAGTTCATTTATTTATTTGAAGAGAGAGAGAGAGAACTTGAGCAGGGGAAGTGCAGAGAGAGAGGGAGAGAGAGAGAACCCCAAGCAGGTTTCACACTAGCAGTACAGAGCCCAAATGGGGCTCGAATTCACACTCTGAGATCAAGACCTGAGCTGAAATCAAGTTGGACACTCAACCGACACACCCAGGGGCCTCCGGAGACAACAACTATTAATCTTACATTTTTCTGATCTTTTGATTACTTATACTTTTACCACATACATAATTGAGTAAGAAGGTATCTGTGAGTAACAATACTTAACCAACAATGACCTAAAGAGATAAAGATTTTTTTACTCGGTCAAGAAGTCAAGTTCAGTCCCTGGGCTGGTGTGGCAGGCTGGTAATGTCATTAAGGACTTAAGTTAGCCATCCTTAGGTTATGGTTGTTTGGGTATTTGATAACGCTTTACCTTTTGCCACATTGTTCTTCATTCTGGGCAAGAAGAATGAGCCAAAGGCCTAAAGGGATGCTGGTCAAGGTTGTCCCTTTTAGAAATCCCATTCAGTACCTGTGAGTCATTAGCCAGAAGTGGGTTGTAGGCAGAAGCATTCATCAGGAGGCGGCAAGGGGAAAGGCTTGGAGGTGGAGGGTGAATTAGCCAACAAACACCTTTTTGCCGTGAAGTGCCTTTTAAACCTGGCACAAAACCACACTTTTGGGGGTGTGCCTTAGTGTGAAATGACCGTCGTGGGTCTTTTTGTAGGTCCGGATGAAATCCATGTTCGCGATTGGCTTTTGTTTTACTGCCCTGATGGGAATGTTCAATTCCATGTGAGTAAACGTTAATAATAATATGCATGCATCACTGCTGTTGTCTGTGTGTGAGCAATAAACTTTTCTGGGTAGTATTTTATTTTAATATTTCAAGTTTATATAAAAGTCACGAAAATAATATATCCATTATACAGATTCACCCATTTTGCTCCATTTTCTTTCTCTTTTTTGTCTCTCCATATCATATATGTACTCGTACATACATTTATGTGTTTTCTTAATGATTCAAGAGTATATCATGGGGTTCATGCCCCTTTACCCATAACTACTAAACTGTTATTTCCTACAAGCATGGGCATTCTTGTATAACTTCAATCCTATTACCAAAATAAGGAAATTCAATTCTGAGAAAATACAATTCTATGAAAACTTTTTCGCCCTCTTTAATATTGAGGATATTTTATGTACAATGTAAAGACCAAGGTATTATGGGGCCTCTAAAAATATTTAATATGTCCTGTGTGTTTTTAAACAAATTTTTTTAATGTTTATTTATTATCGAGAGACAGAGACTGAGCACGAGGATGGGAGGAGCAGAGAGAGGGGGAGACACAGAATCCAAAGCAGGCTCCAGGCTCTGAGCGGTCAGCACAGAGCCCGACGCGGGGCTGGAACTTAAACGGCAAGATCAAAACCTGAGCCAAAGTCGGACGCTTAGCTGACTGAGCCACCCAGGCGCCCCTGTCTTGTGTGTGCTTTTTTTTTTTTTTTTAATAATATGCTTAATTGCCTCGTTTTATATTTTCTTCTTTCCATATTACTTTTTAAATTTTTATTATATTTGAGAGAGAGAGAGAGACAGCAAGCAAATGAGAGAGAGAAAGAGAGAGAGAGAGAGACAGAATCTGAAGCAGGCTCCAGGCTCTGAGCTGTCAGCACAGAGCCCAACGTGGGGCTCAAACTCCCAAACCACAAAATCATGACCTGGGCTGAAGTTGGACATTCAACTGACTGAGCCACTCAGGTACCCCGTCCTGTGTGTTTTTTAAGTTACTTACTAGCACCCTGGTTCAAAATGAAGGTGGTCCTAGAGAGATGTTTGACTCTTTAAATAGGCTCTTAACAACTGTTACGATAAAGCACGTTACTGTTGTCTAAACTGGCGGATCGCAGGCTTGTGGAACTACTTTTGGTAGAAATTGGGGAAGTATCCAGAGATGACAAGCAGTCATTGAATCCTTGTCCTTGTCCAGGCCCACCTGCATCACCTCCAGGAAATAGAGTTTCCCTCTCTCCCTCTTTTCTCTCCTTTCCTCCTGCTCCTCCCCTGCTCCCCTGCTGTCTGTCTCTCCCTCTCCCTGCACTGCCCCTCTTCCTCTAGTCCATCTCCCCTCCCCACCAGCTCAGCGCCTCGTCTGTGCCGGGCGCTGTGGTAGGTATTAGGATATAACAAATAAGGCATGGCCCCTGCCCTCAGCAATAATCAATTTTATGGGAAGAAAAGATAAACAAACAAATACACTGATGGCTGTTATAGTAATAGAAATCTGTGTGTATGAAGTGCAGCTGGGGAAAGGAAGTAAGTGGCTGTTTTTACTTGGGTGAGGACTAGAGGAGGTGTCCAAAATGGTTTTAATATAAAATTTCCTTTTAGCTAATGATTACTAAAATCATAGACCTTTAGAGCTGAAAGGGACCTTTGGAAGATGAAATCACTTGACTAAGGTATCTAGGAGTCTCATGATTTCTGTCCTAGAATTCTAATCACCCTGCTGTACTTTCTGTCATTTCTTGAATACATATCACCACGAATTACCAGGCAAAGCAAACACTGGAAGGTTTTATAATTAACTAGTGTCTGTTTACAACTGAAATACTCACATATCCTTCTTAAATTGTCACATTCTGGATAGTGTAGAGCTGGCTAAGTACTTATCTATACTTAAATTTTTTTAAATGTTTATTTATTTTGAGGGGGGAGGGGCAGGAAGGTGGGGCCCAGAGGATCTGAAGCAGGCTCTGTGCTAACAGCAGGGAGCCGGTGTGAGACTCGAACTCATAAACTGAGATCATGATCTGAGCTGAAGCTGGACGTTTAACTGACGGAGCCACCCAAGTGCCCTTCATCTATACTTTTTAAATGTGATGCTTAACTTCTAGTTTTCTTATACTTCTGATTTTTTAAATAATATTTTTAAGGTTAATGCAGTGTGTCTGTGTATCTAGTCTGATTGGCCTTAGTTTGTGTGATTTTTGTGACAGATTTGAGTCCTGCTTTGCTAGAGAGTCAGCATTTTGTTTTATTTTCTAGTTTTATGTTTCTTTACCAAACTGATGTCCTGTCTGCCTCTAACAGACTGTGAGTTCCTTACAGTCTTCACATGTCACAGCTCGTTAGGCTTCAGGGCTTTTATAGATATTTATTGAGTAAATTAAAAGATAGTTGTAAATATACAGCCCAGTTTCCTCCTTCATGGTTTCTGTACTATTCTCAGGTAGGAATTTGATCCCATTTGAAATGTGAATAGAAAAAAATTTTTTTAACGTTTTATTTATTTTTGAGAGAGAGAGAGAGAGAGAGAGAGAGAGAGCGCATGAGCAGGGGAGGGGAAGAGAGACGGAGACAGAGGATCCAAAGCAGGCTCCACACTGACAGCAGCAGGCCCAGTGTGGGGCTTGAACTCACAAACCATGAGATCATAACCTGAGCTGAAGTTAGACACTCAACTGACTGAACTCCCCAGACACCCATGAATCAAAAAATCTTAAGTTATGGGGCACCCAGGGGGCTCAGTCAGTTGAACGTCCAGCTCTTGACTTTGACTCAGGTCATGGTCCCAGGGACCTTGGATTGAGCCCTGCATCAGGCTCTGTGCTAAGCATGGAGTCTGCTTGGGATTCTCTCTCCCTCTGCCCCTCCCCCATGCTTGCTCACTCTCTCTCTCCCCGCCTCTCTGTCTCTCAAACAAAAGTAACATAAAGTAAATTAAAAAATTTTAAAATTGTGATTACTAATTTCCAAGATGTCAGTTGTTCATTTATGAAAATACTAGTTAGTGGGGGCACCTGGGTGACTCAGTTGATTGAGCGTCCAACTCTTGATTTCAACTCAGGTCATGATCCGAGGGTTGTGGGATCGAGTCCCGTGTTGGACTCTGCACTGAGTATGGAGCCTGCTTGAGATTCTCTCTCCCTCTGCCCCTCTCCCGCACTCACACATGCTCGCTCTCTTGCTCTCTCTCTCAAATAAAAACAAAATACTAGTTAGTGAACCAATTGCCATGGAACCAAATTCTCAAAAGTATGAGTCTGAATGTAGTTGATGAAAATGTCTCTTACTAACTCTTTGGTCATAGTTTGTTTTAGCCCGGATACCTCCAAGAGTCTTATAATAAGACAGGCTAATCTCAGTGGTAAATATTGTATTGAGAGTGTTTATTTCAGTATCAACATATCAATAATGTTTGGAAAAAATAATGCATGTCAATAATGTAAATCTAATGTTCAAAGACTGTATCTCTTTACTGATGAGAGTGTTGACATTAGGTTTAAGCAGGGAGAAGTCTTGACTTGTAAACTAAGTTGTGAAACATGGAAATGGATCGTTTGGCTTATGTTCACTATTTACACTAGGAGGTAATCTTTGATTATCTTTTTAGAAGACTTTGCCAGTTCTTTCACTTTGTTCTATAGTTAAAACTAGAGCTTGGCATGCGGTTTTCTTTAAAAAAATTTTTTTTAATGTTTTTATTTATATTTAAGAGAGAGAGACAGTGTGAGCAGGGGAGGGTCAGAGAGAAAGGGAGATACAGAATCCGAAGCAGGCTCCAGGCTCTGAGCTAGCTGTCAGCACAGAGCCCGATGCGGGGCTCGAACCCAAGAACTGTGAGATCATGACCTGAGCCAAAGTCGGACGCTCAACCGACTGAGCCACCCAGGCGCCCCATGGCATGTGGTTTTCATTTGAATCCATAGTTGGTTTAGTTGCTGAATGAAGCTAATATATTTGATTATAATCACGGAGTCACATAACCACAAAGTACTATAACAGATTTTTCATTTGCCTTCCTTTGATTTTCTCCTTCCAGTTTTCAGTTTTCTGTGTGGGCTCTACATAAATATTTATAGTAGATTTCAACTATTTTTACTGTTTATTCAGGTTAAAGAGCTGCATGCCATGTTCTGGGGCCTCATACTGTGGGAGGTAAAAGAAGATTGCCCAGCGTAAGCTCTCAGGCAGCTTCTGGCCTTTGAATGGAATAGACGCGTATATAGGAAATGTTGACTTACTAGTTAGAAACTTACTGTTCTTTCTTATGTAGGGGTCATCGTAATTTGTAGAAGATCCATTACAGAGAGATCTCTTACAGAGAGAAATTCTGTAACAATAACACTCTATCCCAACTATATTTGGCCTTTTTCTGGGGCTACAGAACAGCCTGTCCCTGGGCCTTAGAGTGGCTTATTTCTGTTTGTTACTTTTGAGACTTAGGTGGAACCCATCACATTTCTCTGCCAAAGCAGAATCTTCCTGATCCTTGTGCGTCTTTCAGTGGCACTCGGTGCGAGTCACCTGGAATTGAAGCCTTTATAGCTTTCCTCCCTCTCCTTCCTTCCTTTCAGCTCACGTTTCTTGTGCAGCCAGCCTGTCCCAAATTTACTGCCAGACACTAACACTGTCAGCCCTCTGCTCCATCAGTTAGCAGTTCTGTGTACTCTACCCGTGTGTGTCTGTCTAGTCCTCTAGCCATCTGTCCAGTCTTCCCTCCCTCCTTCCCTTCCTCTTTCCCCCGCCTCCCTCTCCTCTTTTCGTCCATGCAACACCCACTCCTCTCCCAGTTTCAGCTTGTTACCTTTCCTCTCTGCTACTACCCTTAACCTTGGCTGTGGCAGTGGCGTCCTAGCGGCTCGCTCTCTGCTCAGGTGTCCTGTCTTTGCGGCATTCGGTTAACCACCCCAAAACATGTTCCTCATGGCCTAATAACCACCCCTGCTACTGATGGAAGAGTAACTGTGTGTTGGCCCCTGCACTAAACCCTTAGCTTTTGTTGCCTTTGTAATTGTAACAGCCGCCTTTTTTTTAAAACTCTTTATTACTGAAGCCATGATTTCTTTTTATTTTTTTATTTTTTTTATTTTTGAAAGAGAACAAACGGAAGGGGTAGAGAGAGGGAGACAGAGGATCCAAAGCCGGTTCTTTGCTGACAATAGACAGCCCGGTGCCAGGCTTGAACTCATGAACCATGCAATCATGACCTGAGCCAAAGTTGGAGCCTTAGCTGACGGAGACACCCAGGCGCCGCTTAACAGCCTTCTGAGATGAGGATCATAGTTTTTATTTTACTTATGAGAACGTGAAACTCGAAGTTATTTAACTTGCCCAGTGTTCCAAAGCTAGTAAACGTTGAGCTGGGCTGTACCTCACGCGTCTCGGACTCTGTAAAGTCCACAGCATCATGCCGCTCTGACTACTGACTTCTGTCCACATTCCAAACGGGCCTTTCACAGCATTCCATGCTTTGGCCCCCGCCTGTTTTTCAAACTTTATTTCATTTTATTGTCTACATACGATTGTATTCTCACTGCACAGTTCACTGTTCCTGAGACACACGTTCTTTCATGTGAGTTTTATAATCACTCCTGTCTTAGCTTCACCTAACATCCCGTTTGAGTTTTGACTTCAAGCTTATTAAATTTATACATTAATTTTGAAGCATTAGACACCTTTATAATGTTTCATACTATCATCTCAGAACAGGGTATGTCGCTAAGTTTATTTTATGTGATTTTGTGGTTACCTAATAAGTCTTGCGTGTATTTTGTATCACCTAGTGCATTACTGTTGGTATAAGAGCGGGTTACCAGTTTTTGTCATTTTATGTTGTAACTGACCATAGAGTAACTTGCCGAACTCTAATAGATTCTAGTAGGTTTCAATTTGGTTCTCTGGTTTTCTAGATACATAATCATATGATCAGACCAATAACATGTTCTCATCCTTTCCAAATTTTCCCCTCTTTCCTTTCTCCCTGCTTTCTCCTTCTCTTGAGTTCTAAGCTGAATTGAATTAGAACAACTGGAAGAGGGTCAAAAACTTAATAATAAAATACTAAAAGGTAGTCCAGTTGGGGCCCCTGGCCGGTTCAGTCGATGAAGCATGCAACTCTTGATCTCGGGGTTGTAAGTTTGAGCCCCATGTTGAGCATAAAGGTTACTTAAAAAGAAAATCTTTAAAAATTAATAAAGGGGCACCGGGTGGCTCAGTCAGTAGGTGTCTGACTTCAGCTCAGGTCATGATCTCACAGTTTGTGAGGTCAAGCCCCACATTGGGCTCTGTGCTGACAGCTCAGGGCCTGGAGCCTGTTTTGGATTCTGTGTGTGGGTCTCTGTATCTCTCTCTGCCCATCCCTTGTTTGCACTCTGTCTCAGTGCCCCAAACAGTATGTATTTTGATTGTATTATTCAATTTTTAGTAATTTCTCTGAATTTCATCTTGATCACCTGTTTATTGTAGAATGGGCTGCAGTATCTCTAATATCCTTTTTAGTCTTAAAATTTGTGTCCAGCTAGCAGATTTTAAGAAAAAAGCCTGAGGTTCGATTAAGATGGGAAGGACTTGAGTTTCCAGATTTCCAGAGAAGCGATAGGAGGCAGGGCTTTTCACTATTTATTTGGTTTTGGCTTTCAGCCTGGATCATTTCCAGAAAGCCAAAACATTACAATCTTAGAAGAGATCTGAAGTCATTTTACACATAAGTTCTGTCCCAATACAAAATCCCTTCAATAATACCTCTAGCATATAATTTTCCATCTTCTGTTTAATTATTACCAATAATGAAGAACTTGATGATTTCTGAGATAACATATTTTTATCAAATAGTTTTTAGGGTTTGAAAGTAATTCATTTCACTGGACCAAAATGTGCCTGCCTGCGCTTCCACTCAGTAGCGGAACTGCAGAGACTAATCTCCCAGGGGTAATACTAACCTACCAGCTCTCTCTCTCTTTGCACCTCTCCCCTTCATTCTGCAACCCTCTTCTTTATTAGGCTAGACATCAGTTCACTTAGCTACTTCTCTGACAATCCTCAAGTCTCCTCAAAAAATTAATTCATTAGGGGCGCCTGGGTGGCTCAGTCGGTTGAGTGGCCAACTTCGGCTCAGGTCATGATCTCACGGTTTGTGAGTTCGAGCCCTGCGTTGGGCCCTGTGCTCACAGCTCAGAACCTAGAACTGCTTCGGATTCTGTGTCTCCTTCTCTCTTTGCTCCTCCCCTGTTCACACTCTGTCTCTCTCTCTCTGTCTCTCAACATTAAAAAAATTAATTCATTAAAAGTAAGAATTCTTGGAACTTTTTTTTCCTCCATATTTGTGGCTAGCTTAAGGCCTCATACGTGGTAGATACTAACTTTCCCATAAGTGAATAGCTTACGGGACATCAATGGTTTTCCTAAACCTTTTTTTCCAACTTTATTGAGATATAATTGACATACAACATACAACATTGTGTATGTTTGTGTACATGCATGGTATACATGTAATGACTTGATACTCGTGTATATTATAACACGATTACTACAGTAAGGTTTGTGAAAATATCCTTCGCCTCACATAGTTATCGTTTTGTTGTGATGAGAACACGTAAGACTTACTGTCTTAGCAACTTTGAGTGTATAATATAATATAGTTGACTGTAATCACTAGGCTATACATCGGATGCCCAGAGTGTACTCATCTTGTAACTAAAGTCTGTGTCCTTTGGCCAACATCTTCCTATTTCTCCCACCCCATCCGCTGCCAACCATCAGTCTTTGTTTCCATGAGATCCGATTTTTAAAAAAGTATTTATTTATTTTTGAGAGAAAGAGACAGCAAGCAGGGGAGGGAAGAGAAAGAGGGAGACACAGAATCTGAAGCAGGCTGGAGCTGTCAGCAAAGAGCCTGATGTGGGGCTCAAACCCACAAATGGGAAAATCATGACCTGAGCCAAAATCCGACGCTCACCCGACGGAGCCACCCAGGCGCCCCGTGAGTTCAGGTTTTTTAGATTCCACATTTAAGTGATAGTATACAGTATTGGTCTCTCTCTGACTAATTTCATGTAGCATCAGGCATGCTCTCAAAGTTCTCTTGTTCTTGCCAATGGCAGGATTTCCTTCCTTTTTATGGTTAAGTAACTCTTCATTGTATGTATGATATCTATGTATATATCTGTCTCACATTTTATCTCTTCATTTGTCCGTGGACACGTAAGATGTTTTTTTGTCTTGGCTATTGTGAATAATGCTGTAATGAACATTAAGTAGAGATAGTAATTTATATCATTTCTTCGGGATTTATACCCAGAGGTGGGATTGCTGGATCACATGGTGGTTTCTGAGGAACCTCCATTTTGTTGTTTCTAGTGGCTGCACCGTCTATGTTCCCACTAATAGTGCCTAGTGGTTCTCTTTTCTCTAACATCCTTAGTATTACCACCTCTCTCTCTCCCTCTCTCTCTCTCTCTCTCTCAATAATAGCCATTCTTACAGAAGTGAACTGATATCTTATTGTGGTTTTGCTTTATATTTCTGTGATGATTAGTATTTCTTGCCAACCTGTGTGTCTTACTTAGGAAAATGCCTGTAGAGATCCTTTGCCCTTTTCAGATTATTTGTTTTTTTTTTTTTTGCTATTGAATTTTCAGTTCCTTATATTTTGCTTATTAACTCCTTAATCAGATGTACGGTTTGCAAATTTTTTCTCCCAATTCATAGGTTGCCTTTCCTTTTCTTGCTTGTTTCTTTCGCTGTGCAGAAGCCTTTCCGTGCAGTGTGGTCCCGCTTGTTGATTTGTTGTCATGCTCCTTAGAGCAAAAAATGATAGCCAATGTCAGGGAGCTTTTTCTCTACGTTTTCCTCTAGGAGTTTTATTTAAGTCCTTAATTCATTTTGAGTTCATTTCTGTGAATGGTGTAAGTTAGAGGTCTAATATCCTTTTGCATGTGGCTGCCCAGTTTTCCCAGCACCACTTATTGAAGAGACTGTCCTTTTCCCATTGAATATTCTTAGTTCCCTTGTCAAATATTAATTGACTTATATGAATGGGTTTATTTTTCAACTCTCAGTTCTGTTCCACAGAACTGTATCTGTTCTTATGCCAGTGCCATGTTGTTTTTACTATTATAGCTTTGTAAAGTAGTTTGAAATCAGAAAGTGTGATACCTCCAGCCTTGTTCTTTTTCAAGATTGCTTTATCTACTCCGGGACTTCTGTGGTTACATATAAGTTTGAGGATTAAATTGCCATTAGGATTTTGATAGATATTGTATTGAATTTATAAATGGCCTTATGTGGTATAGACATTTTAACAATATTAACTCTTCCAATCTATGAATACAGATATCTCTTCATTTATTTGTCTTTTTCCAACTTCTTAAAAATATTTTTTAATGTTTATTTATTTTTGAGAGAGAGAGAGAGAGAGAGCACAAGCAGGAGAGGGGCAGAGGGAGGGGGACAGAGGGTCCAAAACAGGTTCCACACTGACAGCAGAGAGCCCCATGCAGGACTCAAACTCATGAACCATGAGATCATGACTAAGCTGAAGTCTGTCCGCTCAACTGACTGAGCCATCATCAACTTATTTCATCAGTATCTTAGGAGTTTTCATTGTACAGATCTTTTATCTGCTTGGTTATACATATTCCTAAGTATTTTGTTGTTTTTGATGCTATTGTAAATGGATTGTTTTCTTTATTTCTTTGTGATGTAGCTCATTGGTAGTGTATAGCAATGCACAGAATTATTTTTCTATGTTGATTTTGTATCCTGAAACTTGGCTGAATTTCTTTATTGGTTCTAAAAGACTTTGTCTCTGTTACCATTTCAAGTTGAAAATAACAGTAAAATGACCATATGTGATTGATTTATTGGGTTTGTATGTTAGCGAGAAGAGGGGCTAGGCAGCCTAGCTTATGTTGCGGTCCGACTCTCCCGTGGACTGTCACAGCGGCGTTCCTGGATGTGTGCATGTTGTGGGCAGCATGGAGCCAGGAAATGTCGGGGCAGCTGCATTTAATAGTTCTGAGAGAATGGGAATACCTTCTGAAAAAATTATTACTTTTGTTTGGCTTTTATGAGCTTAGGAGAGAATGACAGTGATTACTTCAAGCAGATCTTTAAATACGGTTGTCGTATGTGAGTAAAATCACTTCACGATTGAGCCTTTCCCTGTCAATATATACCGGGAAGACAACTGGAAGTAGGACGTGGACGGTCGTGCACGGAGAAGGTGTCAGATTCAGTCTCTTCTATATTCTCTGCAGTAGAGTTATGTAAGAAGCTCTGTGCGACCACCATAGTTGATCTGGGTATTTAGGGATTTTTTCCCCCTGAAAGACAAAGATGGTATTGCTACTTCTCTTTTCCTTCTCCCTCCACAGAACATTCTAAGTACCTAAGAGGGAATTTTCTAGCTGCTTTAGTTGGAATTAAAGACGATCTGCATAATCTAACCGATGTGGTCTTACATTTCTCTAATATTATGAAGTATCACTATCCTTAATCACATTAATTTAAATAATTTTTGTTATTGACTGATTATACAACTTGTTATATAAAAGTATAGAAGAAAACATAAATGCTGATATGCATTTTTATAACTTTTTTCTAAGCTTTTCTCTTTCAGAAACTTTTTTCTTTTATATTTCAGAAAAGTAAAAAGAGTACTTTCAAACACTAACAGTTAGTTAAAAATCATCTCCGAATATTGTATATGCGTTTTAAGAACCTACTTTTTTCACTCACGACTATATAGTCTGTAAATTTCTACTTAGAAATGCTAGCCTGTTTAATGTGTGTGTTGGGAATCTCTGACTCTTGAACGGGGACTCCTTAAAATCTCACTGGTGCCGCGGTTTAGAACAGTGATTCTCACAGTATGGTCTGGGGATCCCTAGAACTCTTTGAGATTCTGAGGAGGTCCTTGAGATGAAAATCACTGCTATAATAATTGTAAGATGGTTTTTTCCTTTTTTATTCTTACTCTCTTTTTACTGTACAGTTCAATTTCCCAGAGGCTTCAAGGCTTCATGATGTGTAATATTGCAACAGCCTGAGTACCGAAATAGCTACGAGAACCCAGCAGTAGTCTATTAAACAGAACATTAAAGATATTTGCCCAAAGGAAAAAAGAAAAGAGCCTTTCTTCTCACTAAGTTCCTTTTTTTTTTAAACATTTATTTATTTTTGAGAGACAGAGCATGCGTGGGGGAGGGGCAGAGAGCAAGGAAGACACAGAATCTGAAGCGGACTCCAGGCTCTGAGCTGTCAGCACAGAGCCTGATGTGGGGCTTGAACTCATGGACCACGAAATCATGACCTGAGCCAAAGTCGGACACTTAACCAACTGAGCCACCCAGGAGCCCCACTAAATTCTTTTTTCTTTTGTAAAAGATAGTTTTCATAAACACTGTTTGTTAAGACAGTGAATTTATCTCTACCTTTTATATGATTTCATAAATATTTTAACATTTCTCAGTTTTAATTTATAAAGCAAGAAATATTCATAGATCTAACCTTTAAGCAACATAGGGTTCTCAGTAATTTTTCAGAATGTTGAAGGGTTCTGATGCTGAAAAAATTAAGAATCATTAATTTAGAAAAAGATTGATAGAAAAAAAATCTAGGTCTTTCCTTACATCCTTGTTCATTACGTCTCTTTGTAGAATATCACTTTGTTTTTTTAGAGATCAAGGGACTTAGAGTTCTATTTCTGTCTCGTGTTCTTCCCTGGAACTAAGAAGCTTGTCAGTCTTCCAAATATAACAATTCCTTGTGTTTTCCTTTCCAGATTTGATGGCAGAGTGGTGGCAAAACTCCCCTTCACCCCCCTCTCCTACGTGCAAGGGCTGTCTCACCGGAACCTGCTGGGGGATGACACCACGGACTGCTCCTTCATCTTCCTGTACATTCTCTGCACCATGTCGATTCGCCAGGTGAGGGCTCGTAGCCGGTGTCACACACACGTACCGTTTTTTGCTCTCACACCCTAAGTCAGCTTTTGCTTCTTCAATACCGGCAATGTCTTAGAGTCCCGATGGATCCTTAAGTGTGTGTCTGAGCCTCTGGGATGGGTGGTGGTAGCCATAAAACAAGACCTGCTTTGGGGCGCCTGGGGGGCTCAGTCGGTTAAGCGTGCGACTTCGGCTCAGGTCATGATCTCACGGTCTGTGGGTTCGAGCCCCGCGTTGGGCTCTGTGCTGAACGCTCAGAGCCTGGAGCCTGCTTCAGATTCTGTGTCTCCTCATCTCTCTGCCCCTCCCCTGCTCACTCTCTGTCTCTCTCTCTCAAAATAAAATAAAGACATAAAAAAATTAAAGAAACAAAACAAACCAAACATGTTTCCATATCCCGTGGTTAGAGCTCTTGGCTCCGTTTTCAGTCCCGTCGTCTGCAGATGCGGAGCTGAAGAGCAGCTTGACCTTCTCGGTGTCAGTTCTTCCTTGTGACAGACCAGTGCCTTTTGGCTCTTCAGGAACACAAAAAATGTAGTAATTTGGTGACTTTGAGGTTGTTCACAGTCGAGATACTCAAGTCTGTGTTAGAGATTTTACATTTGGCCACCACGATTCACATCACCAGACGTTCACAGTGACAAAGAGTGAGAGCCAGGAGAGAAGTGTGGGGGGTTGGGAGAACCCAGACAGAGACGGGACATCTGGATCCTTGGGGAAGACCAGGCAGAAAGGTTTAAAGAAACAAGTGGCTTTTGAGGTAGGACTTTAAATAGTAAGAAGAGTCATGATCTCGTGATTTGTGAGTTCGAGCCCTGCATCAGGCTCTGGGCTGACAGCGCAGAGCCTGCTTGGGATTCTCTCTCCCTGCTCACTAGCTTGCTCTCTTTCTCTCTCAAATAAGTAAACTTAAAAAAAAATCTTTTTAAGTGAGAGGAGTCCCTGGCTCAAACATTTTATATTTCAGTTCTTAAAAAAATACACACACACGTGTGTGTGTGTGTGTGTGTGTGTGTGTGTGTGTGTGTGTATGTATTTAGAGAAAGAGAGGGAGGGAGAGAATCCCAAGCAGGCTCCACACTGCCAGTGCACAGCCCCATGCCAGGCTTGATCTTACAACCTGAGATCATGTCCTGGGCTAAAAGCAAGAGTCAGATGCTTAACCAGCTGAGCCCCCCAGGCGCCCCCGTATTTCAGTGTTTGAACATTCTCCCTCCCATTCAGCAGGCATTTCAGTGGGGAGATTGGCGCATGAGAACTCTTCTCCTGAATACTGTCAGTGGCCGCAGACTCTGTGGTTGGCTGGGCACCTGAGGATAAGTAGGAAATAGAATTATAGTTTGAATCTTATGAAGGTCTCCGTGGACTCACCGCTTGCTGCTTTCGCCACCTCCTCTGTCATCCGCCACACCAGCCGCTCTGACTTGCCTGGCAAGTTCCGCGTCCCGCTCCCCCACATTTGCTTTTTGTGATGCTCTTCCCTCTCTCTGGCTGCCTCCCACCTCGTCCTTTTCAATTAAATGCAACCAACTGTCCAGGCTTCCCGGCATCACTTCTGACACTTGCTGCTTTCTGAAGGACAGATGCGAGAGGGGCCTGGTGAGATGGAGAAGAAAAGTCAGAAGCCTGTCTGAATTGTCTAGCAAAAAAATCATCGTATTCCGAACTGTGACAGCGATGCGAGGGATGGAAGGGAGGGGCAGGTTGAGGCCTACGTGGAGGTAAAGCAGCAGAACTGAGTGAGGAGAGAGGAGAAACTCGTGTGGTGTGGCCCCACGTATGGCTTCGGCGGCCAGATGCAGACTGGTCTCATGAAGAGGGTGGGCGTGGGGGAGAGGAGGGCGGGTTGGTGGGGGAGAGCAGTTTGAGGGGCTGGGGGGCAGCTGAGTGGGCGTGTCCAGCGAACGTCATTCTCTGGTGCGGCTGCAGTAGGGTGTATGTTACACGTTTGAAAATGTCTCTGTCGTGAAGCATTTTGTTTGGCTTCTCCAAAGGTGAAAGCCAAGACAGTGACAACACACATCTCTTGTTGGTTTAGCAGAGGTCCATCGTTTTCCAGCATATTGCCCTTCACTTTGATCATTTAAATCTGAAAGTTTTAAACTTCAGCTTGTGTCCAAATATTAATAAAACAATGATGGATGCATTCTACTTTAAGCAACAGAGCAATTCTGCTTTAATTACATTCTGATATAAATGCTTGATGTGTGACAACTCAAAATAGTCACTTAATAAAATTTGTTTTTAAATGTTTATTTTTGAGAGACGGAGACAGAGCACGAGCTGGGGAGGGGCTGGGAGTATGTGGGGACACAATGTGAAGAAGGCGCCAGGCTCTGAGCTGTCAGCACAGTGCCCGACGCAGGCCTCGAACTCACCAACTGTGAGATCATGACTGGAGCCGAAGTCAGACAATTAACCGACGGAGCCACCCAGGTGCCCTGACATCAGTCATTTTAGATGTGACATTTTCACTGCCACCTGGCCGTTGCTCCCTAGAAATCACCGTCTCAAACCGCAGAGTTTTAAAACTAAAATAAATATTAAGAATGATGGGGGGCCTGGGTGGCAGTCTGTTGAGTGTCTGACTTGTGGCTCAGGTAGTGATCTCACCGTTCATGAGTTCGAGCCCCACGACAGGCTCTGTGCTGACAGCTCGGAGCCTGGAGCCTGCTGCAGATTCTGTGTCTCCCTCTCTCTCTGCCCCTTCCCCACTCATGCTCTGTCTCTCTCAAAAATAAAGGATTAAGAAGAAAGATAGTTGGGGATGTTCACCTCAAACTGGTCTTTAAACCCCTTTCAGATATTTCAGAACGCCTGGTGAGGCGTCTGTTCAGCAGTTAGTTTTGTCAGGAACGCAGTGCTCCTTTACATGGTGGTCAGCAAAGTTGCTCTGGGTAGTAAATCTTTTTGTATTTACTTTGCAGACCATATATTCTTTCGTAACTACTCAGCTCTGCCGTTACAGCAGGAAAACAATCATAGACAGTATGTAATGAATGAGCGTGGCTGCGTTCCAACAAAACGTTGTTTACAGAAACAGGCAAGGGGCCAGCGACCATCTGCTAATCCCCGAAGATTCAGGCAGAGACTGTTGTGGCTGCTCAGCTCTGCCATCAGATATGAAAGCAGCCAGAGACCATGTGTGAACGAGCAGGACAGCGTTCCAGTAAACCTTTATCTATACAGCCAGGCAGTGGACAGGCAGTACGTTAACCTCTGAGGGCCACGGCACACAACGTGCGCTACAGAGTTAGAGTAGGATCGTAGATCCTAGACGGGTACAGCTTAATCGAATAACTGCTTATCAAGTACAGAGAAATGGAGGAAACAGGGCAGCAAAACACGCACACACACGCATGCACACAAATATTCTATGGGTTTCAAGCCAAGGAGGATACATACTCGTATATTTTATTTCTACTTGTCCAGTTCTATGCACCAATACTAACAAAAGTACAGAAGAGCTATAGTATCGCATAGCCAATACAGCACTGTTTTATTTGAAAGCTGTATTTCCTTTGGTACATGGTTATCTTCCCCAAGATCAACGGTGAGTTCTCACCTGCTGCCGCATCCTGACTGCTGGTCATCTTGGGCAAATAATGTCCTTACCCAGTATTATACAAGGTATTCTAATATATTCACGAGCTTGGACAAATCACCGAAATGACCCGCTTTTATAATTTTTCTTTCACCAGCTGCAAATGGTTTGTGTGCCTGTTTCTCACTCATCACTAGCATACGTAGTGGAGGATTATGAACTCAATCAGGTCTGACGTAACGTTAGCATTTGAGGTGTTATCATGGACTACGTGCTTCTTTTTTTTAAATTAAAATGTTTGTTAGCTTGCTATTTCTGTGTTTTCTTGTTTTATTTACTTTATAGGATCTTAGGTTGAGTGGTAATAGACTATAGATGCCTGTGAAATGAGCAGCCATAAAATGCAATGCTTTCAGAAATTCAAATCATAGAGGTCTGTGTTTCCCAGCGAGGCCATTCTTCGGCAAGGAAATAGGCCACTTGGTTTCATATATACCTGTGGTATAAAGTAGTTTTGTGTATGTGTGTGTTTTTTAATGTTTTATTTATTTTTGAGAGAGAAAGAGAGACTGCATGAGCAGGGGAGGGTCAGTGAGAGAGGGAGACATAGAATCTGAAGACAGGCTCCAGGCTCTGAGCTGTCAGCACAGAGCCCGACGCGGGGCTCGAACCCACGAATCGTGAGATCATGACCTGAGCCGAAGCCAGACACTCAACTGACTGAGCCACCCAGGCGCCCCAATAGTTTTAAGAGAACATAACAAATTGGGGTTTTTTTGTCTGCTTGTTTTGGGATGTAAAGTGGAGTATGTGATGGGGAAACTAATACAGAATGATTCAAGTTTCTGTAATGACTGCTTGTATTCTGTGTTATAGGAGGTTTTTTTCTTTTTGGTCTATTATTTTTATCTATATATTTTCTTCTTTTTAAAAGAAAATGTTTTTAACGTTTATTTACTTTTGAGGGAAAGAGAGAGAGAGAGAAGGAGAGAGAGACAGAGGCATGGTGGGGGAGGGGCAGAGAGAGGGAGACACAGAATCCCAAGCAGGCTTCAAGCTCTGAGCTGTCAGCACAGAGCCAGACACAGGGCTCAAAACTCACAGACTCCGAGATCATGACATGAGCCGAAGTCAGATGCCCAACCGATGGAGCCACCCAGGCGCCCCTATGTATTTTCTTCTTTCCTCTCCAACTCTTTCAAGGTAGTAAGTTCTTAATTGTCTACGTATTGGTGAAGTGCCTGTGTACAGTACATAGTATGCATGTGAAAAGTGTATGTTAAACAGTACTTGGTATACCAAAGTATAATCTTACAAATTTGGCAAATGGGGTTACACCATTTTTTATTCACAAGAGCAAGGTAGGAAAATGCATGTTTCTGCCAGCCTCACCCAGCAGAAGTTGCTTTTGAGTTTTTACCCATCTGCTGGATAAGAATCGCTTTCTCATTGTAGTTTTTTTTTTTTTAATGTTTTTAATGTATTTTTGAGAGACAGAGAGAGCATGAGCAGGGGAGGGAGGGGCAGAGAGAGAGACACACAGAATCTGATGCAGGCTCCAGGCTCTGAGCTAGCTGACAGCACAGAGCCAGACTTGGGGCTTGAACCCACAAACCATGAAATCATGACCTGAGCCGAAGCCGGACGCCCAACTGACTGAGCCACCCAGGTGCCCCTCTCATTGTAGTTTTAACTTGCATTTTGGATTGAGCATCTCTGTTTGTCTAAGAGCTGTTCATACATTCTTTTCTTTTGTTGGTGGCGAGAGACTGTGTGTATCTTTTGCCTGTTTCTCTAACGGGTTGTTGGTTTTTCTCTGAATTTTAGCTCTGACTTTGAGACATTCGCCCTCTCTGCATGCTCTAAGCTGCACCTAACTTTTCCGACTTGTGATTTGTGTTCCAGGTTTACTTATAGTGGTTTTTGCCTCACAAAATTTTATTTGCTTGCTGAGTTTTAGTTTTTCTTTTGAGGGTAGATTTGTCTATCTTTTGTGGCTTTTGGATTTTGAGTTACGGTTAGAAAGTTCTTCTCCACTCTGAAGTTACCAGGAAATTCATCCTTCTTTTCTGTTGGTACTTTTATGGTTTCATTCTTTGCGATTCAGCAATGAGCTAGTCCATCTGGAGTTCACACGGACCTTATTCTTTCTCTGTGCTCTTCTACTTGGCCAGCTATTATGTGATTTTGAAGAAGGAGAACATGAAAACATAGATTCATTTGAGATCACGGTTTGCCTACTTCTTTTTTTCAAAGATGAAGAGGCCAGAGGGCCAAAAGAATGCAGAGGCAAATGGTCACAGCCTAATAGTGTTTTCTCCGGAGCACCTCTCAAACCTGCCTTTGAAATTGGAAAGTCTGTTCGGTCCCAGTAACGGGGGTTTGAGTGGAGACTCTCTTCCCCGTCACACCTTGTTTAGATAGGAGGTCTTCTGAAACGCGCTGGTGTCCTGGGACGCCGAGCAGTGTGATCTGAAGCCCTAGAGGAGACGAATGCAGAGGAGGCCAGACGGCTCTGCTGTGCCTCAGAGTCCCGGGGGTTTAAACTTGTCAGCGGGACCGCGGCCGCGGTAGAGTCTCGAAGGATCCTCAGGCCAGTCCTCTCTGAGGACCAGACGCTACTTTCTTTTTTTTTTTTTCTTGTGGTGGTGGTGGTGGTGGTGGTATTTGTTACTTTTTTAAAAAATTTAATTTATTTTTTAAAATTTACATCCAAGTTAGTTAGCATACAGTGCAATGATGATTTCAGGAGTAGATTCCTTAATGCCCCTCACCCATTTAGCCCATCCTCCCAGCCCCTCCAGTAACCCTCTGTTTGTTTTCCATATTTAAGTCTCTTATGCTTTGTCCCCCTCAATGTTTTTATATTATTTCTGCTTCCCTTCCCTTATGTTCATCTGCTTTGTATCCTAAAGTCCTCATATGAGTGATGTCATGTGATACTTGTCTTTCTCCGACTAATTTCGCTCAGCATGATACCCTCCAGTTCTATCCACGTTGCTGCAAATGATGAGATTTCATTCTTTTTGATGGCTGAGTGGTACTCCACACCACATCTTCTTTATCCGTCGATGGACATTTCAGACGCTACTTTCTGATTTCCTATATTCAGTAATTCCGGTGCTGTTCATCTTTCTTGTTTATTGTGTCAGAATACACATAACTTAAAATTCCCTCTTTAACCATTTTCAAGGGTGCAGTTCTGTGACATAAGTACATTTACATCGCTGTGCCACCCTCAGCAGCTTCCGTCTAGACCGTTTCATCTTCCCGCACTCTGTCCCCTTTGAACACCAGCTCTGCGTTACCCCCGCCCCTCAGTCCCTGGCACCCACTGGTCTGCCTCCTCTATGAATTTGACTACTCGTGTTCATGGATTTGATCTCATATAAGTAGACTCATGACATTTCTCCTTTTGTGACTACGCGTGTTCTCAAGTTTACCCGCATTGTAGCATACGTCAGCATTTCCTTCCTTTTTTTTTAATATGTTTATTTATTTTTGAGACAGAGACAGAGCGTGAGCAAGGGAGGGGCAGAGAGAGAGGGAGACACAGAATCTGAAGCAGGCTCCAGGCTCTGAGCTGTCAGCACAGAGCCCAACGTGGGGCTCAAACCCACAAACTGTGAGATCATGACGTGAGCCGAAGTCGGACGCTCAGCTGACTGGGTCACCTTTTCTAAGGCCAAGTAATATTTCATTGGATGTATGCACTACATCTGGTTTGTCCACTCATCTCTCAGTTGGGTTCCTCCCACCTGTTTGCAGTTGTGAGTAATGCTGCTGTGAACAGGGTGTATCAATGTCTGTTTGAGTTTCTCTTTTTACTTCTTTTGGGGTATAATCCCAGGAGAATTGCTGGGTCACACTGCAGTTTTATGTTTCATTTTTTGTGGCATCGCCAGCTGGTTCTCACAGGTACTGCGTCATTTTACCCAGGACTGTTGATCTTATGGCTTCGATTCACTACCAACTTGGGGCCACATGAAATGGGGTCATCTCCATGTTACGATGATCACAAGACAGTGACATGCAGTGTCAGCACTTCTGAGCGGGACATTAAAAATATCTGTACCCCCTTCTTTGGGCTATTCCCCCCCTTTTTTTTAAATTAATATTTGTTTCCCAGCCCAAGATGGAACAAAGTTGCTTTTTAAGATTGAAACGGGGTCATATGTCATTAACTGAAAATAAATCTAATTAACTTTTCTCACTTTATCTTTCCCCTTTTTGAAAATTCTTTAATATTTAGTGATTAGTGATTAGCTGCCTTGACCTTCGCACCACAGCGGTTTCCTTGTGTGAATTTGTAGCAGTGGCAATGGTCGGTCTGCCAGCTTCCGTCAGAGGTATTAACCTAGTCCTGGGTGGTGACGGAATTCAAGAATAGAAGGAAATTTCCTTAACCCCCCAAATTAAAGTACTTGCTATTTACATTTTCTTGTTAGTATGAGTCAGTAACAGATTACGTAAGTCGTGGTCTCCTCTATTAAATAGTGCTCTAAATCTCAGTAAAAACTCAAGCAATTTTACCTGGTAAACAGCTAAGGGAAAAGTGGTTGATTCTTATAAACTTATATGACTGTAAAACCTAGGAATAGAGTTCTCTTTCTTTGAAATCAGAAAGGATTTCTTGTTCTGAGGAAGATATGTCACCCATATCTTCGTATCTTTATGTATGTATGGCTATTTTCTGAATAAGTATCGGTGGGAATTTTTCATGGTCTCTTTCAACAGGTATGTGTGCTCAGGAGAGTGATAAAAAATACGTAAATTTTATTGTTTTTTCACCCTTGGCTTTCCTGAGGTAAAGAATTTTGATATGCTTGTGTGTGTATAAAAACAGGTTCTAATTATGTCATGCCGTGTGTCTCAAAGTCATCAAAATAAGGGGTGCCTGGGTGGCTCAGTAGGTTAAGCATCCAACTGCGGCTCAGGTCTGATCTCACCGCTGGGAGTTCGAGCCCCACATCGAGCTCTGTGCTGACAGCCTGAGGCCTGCTTCATATTCTGTGTCTCCCTCTCTCTCTATTCCTTCCCTGTTCACACTCTGTCTTTCTCTTTCAATAAATAAATAAAAATTTAAAAAATTTTTAATAAAAACTTCTAAAAAGTGAGAAGACCAGATGCCTGCCATCTCCTGTCCCCCATTATTAACATATGTCACTTAGGACTTAGAGCTTAATTCATTAATGTCAGCATAGCTCATCTGCAAGCAGGGTATTTTTGTTGTTAGCACTTAACTTCAAATCAGTTACAGACTGCACGAGGTCTAGAAAATGATAGCTTAACTAGGAAGTGAGAAGAACAGATTATTCCAGCATTATCTTCATCTGATCTCTTTGTGAATTGCTTCAGGGCACAGTTCAAGGCTTTAGAACATCCCCTGCCTTGCTGAAGTCTTTACACCATGCCAGGAATTCTTTGGTGCTGAGAATACAGGGTAAAAAGCAGTGATATCTACCCTTGTGAAACGCGTACTCTGTGGAGAGACACATCCATAAGTAATAGAGTATGATTGATGCCCATTGGATGCACGTGCATGTGCAAAATGGTATCAGAGGGAGAAACATGCTATGGAAGCAAATAGCTAAGGGAGGAAAGTAAGAGTTTACACAGAGGCGCCATTTTGTTGTATCTTGGAGGAGGAGGAGGCGTTTTCCAGTCTCATCAGAGCACCCCTGGCATTAGAAACAGTGTGAGTAGCAGCGTGGAGGCTTGAAAGTGTATAGTGGATATAATAAGCCTCCCGAGTGCAGGGTTGTTGGCGGAACGTGACAGGAGATGACGCATGCCACTGCTTAGCGTCCGCTCCTCACAGCGAGGCGCCAAGTGATTCCTGTGTCTGTCTGTCGTCTCCTTCCCTCCCTCCCTCCCTCCCTCTCTCTCTCTCTCTCCCTCTCTCTCTCTCTCCCTCCCTCCCTCTAGTGTTTCTTATAGTGCAAATCTGCTGGTGATATATTCTCTTAATCTTCGTTTATCTGACAATACTTTTATCTATATTCTTGAAGGATATTTTCACTGGACATGGAATTCTGGATTGACTCAGGGTTTCCTTTGTTTTAATCCTTTCAGCGTTTTAAAATGCCCTTCCACTTTCTTCTGACCTCCATGGTTTCCCATGAGGAGTCCTTCCTATCTTTGTTTCCCTGTGAATAATGTATCACTTTTCTCTGGCTGCTTTTAGATCTTTTTTTTTTTTAAGTTTGTTTTCAGCAGTTTGATTGGATGTGCCTACAGTATTCATTTTTTTTCTTACTCCTACTAGAGTTTTTTTTCCTGCTCATTCCTTCCCTCTTTTTCTGTGATTCCAGTTTCTTTTATGTTTGTCTATACTTTCAGTATTGCCTAAGAGGACACTGAGGCTCTGTTCAATTTTTAAAAATCTTTTCCTCTCTATTCTTTAAGTAGGATAATTTCTCTTAATTTGTCTTCAAGTTTACTGATTCTTCTGTCATCCCTTATCTGAATTAACCTTAAATTCAGACAATGATTTTTAACCATTTAAAAAATTTTTTAATTTATTTTGAGAGACAGCATGAGCAAGGAAGGGGTAGAGACGGAGGGAGAGAGGGAGAATCTCAAGCAGGCTCTGCACTGCCAGCACAGAGCCCCATGTGGGGCTTGAACCCACAAAATAGACCATAACCTGAGCTGAAACCGGGAGTCAGATGCTTAACCGACTGAGCCCCCCAGGCGCCCGCCCCCCAGTGATTTTTAAATTTTGATACAATATTTCTTAATTCCACAATATCCATTTGGTTCTGTGTTTGTGATCCTTTTTCCCTGCTGATATTTCCTATTTGTTCATTAATTATGAGCATACTTTATGCCCGGAGGCATAGTTATTTGGCTACTTTAAAATAAAAACCTATCTACTAATTTCAACATTTGATAATCTGAAGGTTGGACCCTGTTGCCTGCTCTCTTAAATATGGGCTAAGTTTCTTCTTTGTTGGCATATTTAGTTATTTTGGATTGTATCTTAGACATTGTTGTGATGGGTTGTGAAGACTCTGGATTCTGTTACTCTTAGAAAGAGTTTTGAGTCTTTTAGTTAAGCAGACAGTTCACTTGGCGTTCACACTCTGAACTCTGTCTCCATTGTGGTCGGCTGTTCCTGAGGGCTCTGCGGTGTTAGTCACATCTGGGCCGCTTGAAGGCATAGTTGGGCAGAGTTTCAGTGTAGTTTTGAACTCTTCCTCTGTGAGCTGTTTTCCAGGGTTCTCTCACTAATATTGTTAGCTGCTGTAGTTGTCCTAATCCTGTCTTTTGGCTTTCAAATGAGTAAGGCCTCCGTTTAATTCTGAGTTTTAGATACCCCACCCAGTGCCAGCCGCACCCCCCTATCCGTTATAAGATTGAAAATACATACGTACATACATGACATATAAACATACATCTTGTCTCCGGCACTAAACGAAAACTCAGAACATTCTCCTTGACTGCTCCTCAAATAAAGGGTTAACCAAGAGATCCAGGAAAATTTTCATTGGGAAGATGGTTAAGAGAGAGAGAGATTAGGATTGTCACTTGATCGTCTGACATACCTCCACCCCCTCAAAAACAAAAGACCTCTATCTCAAGCAAGGCCTTCAGACAACCTAGGACAGAAAGTATTCATTCGGTATTTCAAAGGAAGTGACATTGTATAGTGCAGATTTGCTGTGCTCATGTTTCTTTCGGAATTTTGATTTCTACGTTGCAAGATATATGTGGAAATCTGCAATATAGTTTGTGACAGCATAGTCACTTTCTAGAACGCTAGAGCCACAGGGGACCGTGGCTCCTTGCAGGTGCTTGGTGGAGAAGCCAGAAAAGTCCAGCAGGAGGCTTCAGGCCCCTACCAGTATTTTATCTGTGTTCTGTAGTGGGGTTTTTTTCCATGAGATTTTCTTCAAAGAAAGGATTCTCTGGCTTAAAGTGTAGATCATGATTGATCTGGCCATCCCCCTTCTTTCAGGGGGAGAGGGCAGCTGAGATTTGATAAGGTGGGAAGACATTGCGTATTGTTTCTTTGCCTGGAACTCAAGTCTTCTGACTGCTGACCCAGTAGTGTATTTCAGGTACACCAGTGTACTGTCATTTTCTTCAGTAAATATTTCATCTTTACATCATCATTCTCCCAAATACCTTATTTAAGTCTATTTATTTATTTTGAGAGAGAGAGAGAACAGGGGAGGAGCAGATAAAGAATCCCAAGCAGGCTCTGCAATGACAGTGTGGAGCCTGATTAGGGGCTTGAACTCACGAACCTGTGAAATCATGACCTGAGCTGAAATCAAGAGTTAGACACTTAACCTTAACCGCTTTACCAACCGAGCCACCCAGGCACCCCCCAACAGCTTGTTTAGATACGAAATGAAAACCCTGGGGCTGCCGGGTGGGCATTTGAGGTGATGGGATTTTCACAAAGCTCTGTGGGTATAGTGAAGAATATGTTCTGGGAACCTGATGAGAAATTATAATCAATTGGAAGTGAAGGCTGTTTGCTTGAGAAACTAACAAAGAATAAACTAAGGATTGCCATGGCTGAGTTATTTTAGCTAAATGACTAAGAAATAACATTTAGCTGAATGTGTTTATGGCTAGTGACCTGGGTCTTCCCAAAATAATCCGGTTAGCAACCAACAACTACCTCTCTTGATCACTGTTCTTATCCTTCGCAAAGAGAAAGGAATGCAAATCCTGTAATGGTATTTTTCTGGGTTTCCTGCCAGTAAAAGGCATGATTATGGGAAGATGTTTTTCCTTTGTTTTTCCCTTCTGACATACGCTGCTCCGTGGTTACCCTATTTATTACACAGGACTGGACAGAAATTCAAAATCAGGGTGTTATAGTTCTCTTTACCTTACCAAATCGTACTACACTCTGCATGTGTGTTAGTGTTCTTCCATATCATCTTCATAATATATGAAAACTTTAGTCTTTTAGCAAAATGATTATTTCTAAACTCAATCTTACTAATTCAGAAAGTCCGAAAAATGAGAGAATTGATAGATTATAGGAAAGGGGTGCCTGCCTGCTCAGTCAGTAGAGCATCCGACTCTTGATCTTGGGGTCATGAGTTCAAGCCCCACTTAACAAAAAAAGAAAAGAAAAGAAAAGAGATTATAGGAAAATAGGGCAAGATAAATGGATGAGGTTTTGAAAACTTTTTTTTTAATGTTTTATTTATTTTGATACAGAGAGAGACAGAGCATGAGAGGGGGAGGGGCAGAGAGAGAAGGAGACACAGAACAGGAAGCAGGCTCCAGGCTCTGAGCTAGCTGTCAGCACAGAGCCTGACGCGGGGCTCGAACCCACGAACGTGAGATCTGACCTGAGCCGAAGTCGGAGGCTTAACCAGCTGAGCCACCCAGGCATCCCTGGATGAGGTTGTTGAAAGAGAGAAAGAATATGTAGAAAAGTGTCCGCTCCACGGTGTCGCACTCCGTAGGCACTTGCTGAGTCCCGGCCTGGCAGTCGAATCTTTTCTTTGTCTGCCCGGGAGCATAATAAGCCCACCGCACTGGGAGGTTGGGGGACCGAAGGAGGGCCGTGCCTGGCACCGTGAGACAGAGCTGCAGACGTGCGCATCTTTATTCTAAGTTTTCCTGTTTGGCAGTGTTTCAAAAAGTTGGAGGCAAGGAATGAGAAAGGGGTTTATAAACTATTATGTGTCCATATATTTTTATAGTCTTTACATACATTTTTTATAGACTCTTTTAGAGCAGTTTAGGTTCACAGCAGAATTGAACGGAAGGTACAGGGACTTCATACAGTCACTGCCCCCACATGTGTACAGTCTCCCCCAGGGTCACCCCCCCAGCGCCAGACTGGTACCTTTGTTCCCGTCAGTGAACCCACAGCAACACTTCCTTGTCACCCAAAGCCCGTAATTTACAGTGGGGCTCACTTTAGTGTATACATTCTATGGGTTTGAATTGATGTGCTTTTTTTTGAAGTTTGTTTATTTTGATAGAAGGCACGGGAGGAGCAGAGAGAGGGAGGGAGAATCCCAAGCAGGTTCTGTGAGCCCAACATGGGACTCGATCTCATGAACAGTGAGATCATGACCAGAGCCGAAGTCAAGGGTCAGATGCTTAACCAACTGATATACCCCGGCGCCCCAGAATTTATGTGCTTTCATTTATCTACCAATGTAACATACTTGTGTTCATACGTAGTCTTTATAACTGAGAATATTTTTATAGGCCGTGTAAGGTTAAATCGGCGGAGTGAGAAAGTCACAAAACAGAGAGACCGGGAAGAGACCAGAGCACCCTTTATTAAAGAGCTCTCGGGCAAGGTTCTGTGACAGGCCAGGCAAGTCACAGAGACGATGCAGAAAACTGAGGTCAGAAATAAATGTAAAAGGCCTTTATTGGGGAGTGTTCTTGGAGGAGGTTTCCTGGTCCGGACAGAATGGGCCAGGGAAGTCGCCCCAGGGGACAAAGCAGGGCCTTACATAGGGCAATAGTTCCGGGGAGGGGGGGGTGTCCAGGAGCAGAAGACCTCCTTATAAGGTGAAGAGATGAGGCCAGAGCAGAGGACGAGTTTTCCAGGAAGCCGGCTTTGGGCTGAAAGTTCCAAAATGGTGGTCCGTCGGCCATCTTGGTGTTCCTTTCCCAGAGCCGCCAGACCTGCTACAAGATTTATTACTGAGAAAACGATCTCAAGAGTGGTCTAATAGAGGAAGACTGTACTTTGAGCTACGTGTCAGTTCATGTCCTGACTTGTAACATCTCTCTGCTTCAGCTTTCTTCTTTTTAATGTTTTTTTAAATTGATTTAAAAAAATTTTTTTTATGTTTTTATTTTTGAGAGACAGAGAGAGACAGCATGAGCAGGGGAGGGGCAGAGAGAGAGGGAGACACAGAATCCGGAGCAGGCTCCAGGCTCTGAGCTAGCTGTCAGCACAGAGCCCGACGCGGGGCTTGAACCCATAAATGGTGAGATCATGACCTGAGCTGAAGCCAGAAGCCGGATGCTTAACCGACTGAGCCACCCAGGCGCCCCTTAAATTTATTTTTGAGAGAGAGAGAGAGCGAGAGAGAGAGAGAGAGAGAGCATGAGCAGGGGAGGGTCAGAGAGAGAGGGAGACACAGAATCAAAAGACAGGCTCCAGGCTCTGAGCTAGATGTAAGCACAGAGCTTGACGCGGGGCTGGAACCCATAACTGCAAGATCATGACCTGAGCCGAAGTCGGACATCTAACCAACGGATCCACCCAGGTGTCCCTTCAGCTTTCTTATCTCCAAAGCAAGGATAACTAAGGATTGGTTTCTAGTCCTTAGAACTATTTGCAAAAAAATAAATATATATATATATATTTTTTTTGGAGAGAGACAGAGCTTGAGTAGAGGGCAGGTGGAGAGAGGGAGAATCCCAAGCAGGCTTTGCATAGTCTGTGTGCAGAGCCCGATGTAGGACTGAAACTCACAAAACCATGAGATCATGACCTGAGCCGAAATCAAAAGTAGAACACTTAAATGGCTGAGCCACCAGGCGCCCCCCGTGTTTTTAAACTTTAAAGTGCATAAAAGGGTTGGATGTTATCACTACTGTGGAGAGAACCGTGACCTCTACCCTTTTTCCTGGGTCATTTGTGTTGTGAGACGATCACTTAGTTCCTACATGTGTCATCTGGGAAAATACTTCACAGATCAGGAGGCAGGGAAATTTTTATCTAAGAAAAACTCTGATAAGACCTGGGTTCATTTGTGAGACTATAGGAATTTAAACAGATTATTTTAAAGTTCATTAAAGGAGGGGTGCCTGGATGGCTCAGTGGGTTAAGCTTCCCACTTTAACTCAGGTCATTATCTTGTGGTTCGTGGGTTCAAGCCCCACATTGGGCTCTGTGCTGACAGCTCAGAACCTGGGACCTGATTGGGATTCTGTGACTCCCTCTCTGCCGCTCCCCTGCTCATGCTCTGTCTCTCTCTCAAAAATAAACATTAAATTTTTTTTTAAAAAGAGGGTCACTAAAGGATAAGATTACATCCAGTAAATACAGAGCATTCACATTAAAATACAAATAATTGAGTAATGTAACAGTGATAACCCTAATTTAGTGTTCCCCAAGGAAGCCTGTGGCCAGAGCCACAAGGAGAACAAAGCATAGAGCTGCCCGAATCTCCATGAACTTCAGCATTGACCACTAAAGTGCCTCCGTTCTCACGTACTTGTTGCTGTTTGCGCTGTTCCCCATCTAGAGCCGTGGACTTGTGTCATTTATATGTTTTCATTTCATAAATGAGACTGTCAACAGTCTATGCTTCAAAATATTTCCTACTTTCCTGTCAGTCACCTTCTGTAAATTACAGTTAACCTGTAATTTCAAGGGCATCAGGCACACCTGGGTGGCCCAGTCGATTAAGCGTCCGACTCTTGATTTTGGCTCAGGTCATGATCTCACAGTTGATGGGTATCCTCATCGTGCCTTCTGGACAGTAGGTCCTCGATGGCTATTGAGTACGTGGATGTCCACATGCTGACCCGCCTGCCAGTGGGTAGAGTTTGTTCTGAAGACTAGGATGTTTAGTGTAGGATGTTCTGTGTAAGAGAATCTATTCGATTAAGAATCAAAACATGTGGGTTTTAATCCTAACTCTGCTCTTCATTCAGCTTCATAATTTTGGACAAACCACCATAGCTTTTGGAGTTTTCATTGGAATTCCTCAAATACAAAATGAGAGACCTGAGCAGGAAAACTGAGACGATCTTTAAGGTTTTTCTGTCTTCAAAATGCCATACAAAATCTTAACACCTGACCTTCTCACGTCACACACGCTCTCGCTTCCCTCTGAAGCATAGCGCGTGACCCCCACGTCACAGCCCCGCTCGGGCTGCGCTCTAGCACGCCCGCACCTGGCTGCTCCTGCCGGCCGGGCCGTTGCGTTTTCAGAGCCTGTATTTATCCCAAACTGTTTTTGCTGGCTTTACTTGTCACTGTATTTATGTAGTTTAATTGAATGTTATGGTAACTTGTAAAATGTGAGTATAAAAATAGTTTTATGAGAACTCGCTTAATGAAGGTGAATTACAAACACTGTTGCATCTGACGCGAGGAGACATGTGGAGAAGACGAAGAGAGGCGCAGGCGGTCTAGGAGGACTCTGGCCTCAGATTGCTTCGCAGGGACCTCAGTGCCCTTATCACTTTGGGAAAACTGAAATTGAACCTCTCGGTCTCGGCTTCAGCCGGTGCAGTAGTGACTAACTCCAGCCGACGATTTGCATGCAAAGAAAAGGCCTTGCTACAAGAAACAGCAAACGAACATACTCTGAATGGTTCATGCTGAAAGAAAAGATTACGTCTTTCAATGATTCTTCGCTTGAAAAAATCCACTCTTTGGCTGTAGACCGAGGTCCCGGTAGGACCGCACTTTTACTGTTCTGTGATCTCCCTTCATGTTGCAGGCCTTAAAAATTAACACAGTAATCCTTGTCCTATTTTAGGTCATTGTGGTACTTTTCGTTTATTTGGTTTCTCTTCAGACGCGATGCATGTACAATACTCTTCTCTGTGTCTCATATTCAAACCCAGTTTAATTCTGTTTTCTTCACAGAACATCCAGAAGATCCTCGGTCTTGCCCCTTCACGAGCGGCCACCAAGCAGGCAGGTGGATTTCTGGGTCCTCCGCCTCCTTCTGGGAAGTTCTCTTGAAATCAAGAAGAACCCTACAATTCCCATCTTTTTCAACATTCACATTAGACTGGCGACTGTTTTGTACAAGAGCCGTCCACAGACTTAGCACTTGGGCCCCCCTCTAATTCGGAGTTATTGCTAGACTTTTTGGATACAATTCTAAAGAGAATGGCACCTGCCAAACATGATAATACTTTCAGTCACAGGGTAATTAAAAAAAAAAAGTTTGTTGATTAGATAAGTTCAAGTGATATCTATGTAATAAGAAATGAGTGGCATCTTCGTTGTTTGGCTCACACGAACACTTCCTGTGGGACTGACTCTTGGGTCCGTGTGTGCGCCGTGTACCCTGGACATTGTCCCCCCAAAGCATTTAGAGATCGCGAAGAAAAAGCTAGTTTGCATTACTCTTCATTGGAACTATGTGTTGTGCATTTCTCCCTAAGCCAAATATATGGCCTGAAATCAATAAAGAGGCCAAAATGTTAGCTGTTCCATCTACGAGCAGAGATCTGTTTTGTACCATATTCCTAGAGTCATGTTTTTAGTGATCTGAACGTCAACATTAGCCAGGAGGGGCTAAACTAACATTTTTAAATGTACTACTTTGTCGTGCCGCCTTCTGGATCCGGGGGAGGGCGCTCTTCGTCCCCCGGAGGCTGTCTTGCAGAGCTTCCTTTTGGTCACAAGAGCCATTAGTTCCTGCCATGGTCCTTTGTAAAGGAGGAGAGGACGTTTTTACCGTGATCATCCCCTGCACAGTCCACGGAACTGGAAATCTCGTAGGGAGGGGTAAGCCTGGCCACTCACCAGTAGTCTCCTTAGATGCACGTATCCAACCAGTGAGAAGACAGTTTACTTGCAAAGTAGCAACTGTTAAACCGATAGCGAACTCTCCAGTGGCATCAAACCCAGAAGACAGTGGGATAATATCTTCCAAACTGAGGAAACTAATCAGCCTAGAATGTTATATAAGGCTAAACCCAAAGATTGGAGGCAAAACTGGGAGGTAGTATTGTCTGAGCTACAAAATCCAAGAAAATTAAATTATTGAAGGATATGTTTTGGGGGTGTCTGGCTGGCTCAGTCAGTAGCGCATATGACTCTCGACCTTGTGGTGAGCGTTCAAGCCGCACGTCATGTGTAGAGCTTACACACTTAATATATAGATACAGATATATTTCCGGGACAAAAAAAGAACCCCAGGAGGAAGGTGTAGGACATAAGCAACAATGGTCAACACAGAAACCGATAAAATATATGGATAAACTTCAGTGTTTTATAGATTATCTAATTATGAATTATTTCAAGACAACCCCATAGGGTAATCACTGTTCTTACCCTGATTTTTTTAAACATTTTTTTGAAAGGCTGGGAGGGGTCAGTGGGGGGTGGAAAGAATCCCAAGCAGGCTCCGTGCTGTCAGTGCAGAGCCCAGCGCGGGACTGGGTCCCACAAGCCGCGAGATCATGACCTGAGCCAAAATCCTGAGTGGGACACTCGACTTCCTGAGCCATCCCGGTGCTCCCTTACCCCCACTTAACAGCTGAAGAAGCCGGGACAGAAGAGGTTAAGTGACTTGCTCAACAGTCCTCAGTTCGTGAGGGGCGGAGTCAGGGTTTGAACGGAGGCCGCCTGAGGTTAAGCCTGGGCTCTCCGGTGCCTCCCCTAAGTTGCGGTGATTCTCTTCCCTCAGCTCCTCTGTCTCCTGCTAGGGCTCAGGAGCGCTGAGGTTGGGGACGTTTTTGTTGTTCTTGTTCTTGTTTCCTTAATGTGGGAAACGGAAAAAGCTCACTAAAGCAGATGAAATGGAACAGAAATCTGTATTTCTAAGTTACTCTTCTCAGAAATGCTGTCTGATAATGGTGATTTCTTAATGGCCAGAATGTTATGGACTGTTCTGAGCAAAATAATAATTAAAAGACTGATCATGAAGAAAACGATGATTAGAACAATGATGACAAAAATGACGAGCTCTCCAGAATAAAGCAGAGACGGCGAAGGAACCACCCTGAAGATTCAGTCGATGCCTTTATAAAGTGAGAATACAGTAGTCCATTCTACCACCCACCTCCGCAGGTTAAATTTTTTTGGACCAAATTTTCATAAAGTGTACTTCCGTGAAGGAGGGGGAATAAGAGAGAGTAGAAAGGCAGGAGAGTAGCATCTTTTCACTGTAGTTCTGAAAGAGCACAAGAGATGTATGAGAAGTGAAATAAAGCCACCACATCACAGGAATGTAAATTCAAGAATATGTTAAAGGCGATGCAACCTCACAGGTTTTTTTTTTTAATTACTTGCCCTGAAAATTTTCAAGACGAGTGATCTGGATGATAGATTCAGGGCATCATTGAATCATTGGGGGCGACATTTCAAGCCAGAGAAGCCTCTGAATCTCTCTCAAAATGTATGATTGGGCCGATTCGCCCGTGTAGAGGCGACTTGTCCCTATTCTAGTTTAGGAAAAAAACCAAGCAGTTTAATGCCTGCATTAGTCTATCCAGGTTGCACCCCTAAAATGCTGCTAAAGCAGTAAACTTTCAAAACCTGCGGGTAAATCTGAACTTGTTAACAGAGAGCTTTCAGAAACCTTGTCATCTGGGAGATTGGAAAGCAAATGTGTGTAGGTACCCATGTGCCCCTGACCAGGCTGGTCCCTCTTCTCCCACGGAAGTCATCCTCCGCAGGGTCAGGGACGTATGGTGGCATCGTTGGGCCGAGCATCCGAATCCCCTTACATCCAAATCAAGTCATTTTGCCACATCGCAGGATGTGGTGGGGTTTTTTCAATACACTTATACTTAGTTGTTTTGCGTGTTTCAACACTGCCCTTCAATACAAGTGAAAGTGCCATAGACCTTCTTTTTTGGGGTTAATTTGCTTAAGTTATCACTTTTTAATTTACTTTTTCCTTTGAGTTTTTAAACTTTTTAGAATGGAAAAATCTTAAAAGTCTTAAAAAGTATAAAGAACTCTGAGATGCCCATTATTCAACTTCAACAATTATTAACTCTTGGCCAATCTTATTTCTACCCCTGCCTGCCTCCTCTAGAATTTTGAATCGAGTCCTAAGCATCCTATCTTTTATCCATAAAATTTTCAGGGCTTTTAAGGATGTATGTGTACACACACACACACACACACACACACACACACACGTATGTGTAAAATCTCAGTATCATCGTACATAGCTAAAAATTAATAATTCCTTGGTATAAGATGTCTGTAGACGCCAAAACTGTTTACAGTCTTCCGAATCAAGAGCCAAATAACATAACCGTATTGTAAGTGGTTGATAAGCACTGGAAACTTCCTGGGTCTGTTGTAGGGTTTTCAAACTTGAGTGCATCGGAATCCACTTCAAGGCTTATTAAATTCGCAGACTGCTGGGCTCCGCCCCAGAGCTTCTGATTCTACGTCCAAGGTGGATGAGAATTTGCACTTGGAACAAGCGTCACGGTGATGCCGATGCTCAGGGCTCGGGGTCACCTCATGTCTTAGTTCCCAGTGTTCCCCCCTCCCCTGCAGTTTATTTATTGAGGAAGCTGAGCTGTTTACCCCGTAGTTTCCCTCCGTTGGGATTTTGCTGACTGCATGCCTGTCCTCCCTACTGCTCGTTCGTTGTCTCTTTTTGTGATGTTGGCAGCTTTCGATCCGTTAATTGATTAATTAGGGATTGAAAATGGTGATATTTTAGTTTCTGGTATCCCTTCATTTTGTTACGAAGTACCCTCTATGGATAGAAACTTGCCCGCCATCTACCAGTTGGTTACATACAGAGTAGTACATTTTTTTAGGAAAGGCAGAATAAAAGGTTGATTGTCCAGTTTCCAAAATAATGAGTTGTTCACTAGTATCCTATGGTGAATAATTTGTGTGTGTGTGCGCACGCACGCACACGTGCTGAGCAGTTTACTGATTTAAACATACTTGACTCACTTTAATCCACTGTAATTATTTTTCTTGTGGATGCCAAAATCATACCATGTTTAGCCAATGAAGAGGCTTTCTAAGTTGGCTCCTGGGTCCATTTAGCATGACTCCAATTGTCATCGGTGGCGGCCTCGCTCAGTGATCTGACAAGATGTTTCTTACATTTCTTCCCTGACCTGACAGCAATTCTTTCGCCCACGAGGTCTGGTTCTTTTTACTGGGAAATGGTGTTTAGAGACCGTAATCGGAACCCTAAGGATGTGAACTGAGCCTGCATTGCTCGGTTTCTAGGCCTTTGGTGTGGACTAAGATGGGCAATAAGTTTGGTTGTTTTTTTTGTCATATTAAGATAAAACGCATCATGAGTTTATACTGATGCCTTATTCCTTATTTAAATTTAGGACTTCGTAGTTTTTACTTAATTTCTTTAATCTGTGTCTCTTTTATGCACATCCTAAGAATTCCAGTTTTCAGTGTCAGAAATGATAGATCACATAATTATTCACTAGCATAATCCCATAATATCCACCCAAAGTCTCAGATATCAATACTAATCTTATTCCCAGTGTTTCTTGGAAATACTTTAACCTTTTTTTTTTTTTTTTTGTAAGGGTGGAATTCTTTTTTTCCTTTTAACATTTTTATTTCAATTCTAGTTAGTTAACATATAGTCTGTTGTTTTCAGGAGTAGAATTCAATGATTCATCACTTACATATAACACCCAGAGTTCATCACAACCCCTAAGTGCCCATCCACCACCTCCCTCCCTCCTTCAACTCTCAGTTTATTCTCTATTGTAGAGAGTCCCTTATGTTTATTTCATAAGGATGGAATTCTTTAAGCTACACCCCACTCTGGGTGCAAAGCGAATTTACTGAGAATTCAAGTTACATGGAATAATTTCTTTGAGTTTATGTACATTTGTATTCATTTGTTTGATTTTATTTTCAATTTTTAGGGCATGCTCTTTAATTTTACCTTATAATATAAAACGGCATCTCATGTTTTAATAGGTTTCTAGGCTAGCCCAAAAAAGCATATTTAACCTACATAGAGAGGGGCACCGAATGCCCATCATCATACTTCTTTTATGGCTGTAACCCCACTCACAAGCCCCTACATGCATGGAAAGTGGGCAGGGAGAGAATATGGCTGGACACCATTGCATGTAAGCCAGTAGTGGGGATGGCACCCCCCACCCACACCCCAACATCCCTAGGCTCCGGTCAAGCAGATTTCTTTGGAACATTCTTTGATTTTCACGATCGTCTTGTACTTTATTACCTTTGTTTTCTCTGCCTAGAATATTCTCCTCTACATCTCCTATTACCATCTGGACTCCACTCAAGCATTACCTCCTCATAAAGTTTTCTTTGACCTTTCTATGGTTCACCTGTTTCCCTTCCCTGTATCGCTACTTGAGATTTTCGTGTATGAATCACTTATTAAAAATGGGCAAATGTCTGAACTTTCTAAAGAAAGCCTTGATTGCCTCATCTGGAAAATGGGGCTAATACTCCATTCAAAACTCCCTATCCAATGTCCTCTTGTCCAGAGCATGGTGACTGATGCCCACAGCACACCGAATGCCCTCAGCAGGGCTTACCCATCTCAGCTCCCACCGGCACATTGTAGACTCTTACTTGTTTTGATCATTTCACTAATATAAATTGATGAAATATGCAAATTAATGAAATATGAATGCAAAAACAATTGCATCTGTGAAAACTGAATGGTTTGGAATGACTCAATAAAAGTTGCTAAAAATAATTGTTCTGACTTATTTGTGGGTGAAATAACAGGGATTGAAAAAAGGAACAGGGGCGCCTGGGTGGCTCAGTCGGTTAAGCCTCTGACTTCGGCTCAGGTCAGATCTCACCTTTGTGGGTTCGAGCCCCGCATCAGGCTCTGTGCTAACCGCTGGCTCAGAGCCTGGAGCCTGTTTCCGGTTCTGTGTCTCCTTCTCTCTCTGGGCCTCCCACTCTCATGCTCTGTCTCTCTCTGTATCAAAAATAAATAAAACATTAAAAAAAAAAAGAAAAAAGGAACAAAAATTTAGAAAGATGCAGTCCTTTTATATCCTTTCTAAGTGTTTCAGTTCATATTCCACATTAAAGAAACCAAAACTGGAACCAAAACAGAGGTTTCACATTTTGGCTTTAAAACATCTCTTAGGCGGCCGCCTTGGATGACTCCTGAGCTCCAATCTTGGTCTCGGGGTCATGAGGTCAAGTGCTGTGTTGGGCGTGGAGCTTAAGAACATTCTACCTGAGGAAAGCATCCACCATAAAACATGGAATTTTCATCATTACAAATTCTGTTTAAATTCTTCCAATTTTTAAAAGCTTTGAGTTTGCTTCTCTTGCTTCCATTATCTTACTACTTAAAAAGTATGCATGGAAAACAAAATAAAGATCATGATTCTTTGGAATAAGTAAGGCAGGTGTGATCAAAACACCAAAAAGCCAACCGAACAAACAAACCAAGGAAACAAAACCAGTAGGGTTCCAAACAGTAGACTCATACTCAAGGAAAAGGCCTTGGCCATTCCTCAGGAATAAGTGGGCACACACACAGGGCTCCTGGGTGGCTCAGTCGATCGAGCATCTGACTTCAGCTCAGGTCGTGATCTCATGGTTTGTGAGTTCGAGCGGCTGGGCTGACAGCTGGGAGCCGGGAGCCTGCTTCGAATTCCGTGTCTCCCTCTTTCTGCCCCTCCCCTGCTTGTGCCTTGTCTCTCTGTCAAAACAAAACACAAACAAAAAAACTTTAAAAAAGAAACAAATTGGTATTTATTTGTACGTTTCAAGTTAAAAAGTATCTTAAGTATATATGATACTTTCTTTTGTGATTCCACTCTGTAACTGACTTTTTAGTCAAGTCAGAGCAGCTGAATAGCACCAGACTGGGTACAGGGATTAATAATACATGCTGTCTTCTAGGAGGATGAGTAACATTAAAGATTGTGATGTATATTGCAATGGAGGCAGCTACACAGAAAGAAAGAAACCATCGATTGTTTTGGGGGAGGATTTTGGGTACAAGTCAGAAAACATTAGTAAAATAAAAACCCTTACCTTTAAGGGCTGAGAATACAGACGGAGCAGCAGAGCATGGTAAGCAGGAGAGAGGAACATTACGTGGTTTAGGAGCATAGGAGGATGCCCGACAGAACCCAGGAACCGTTTCTGAAACAGGTGATAGGAGCCGAATCATGAAGGATTTATTGGAGTTGGCGGAGAAAAGGTTGGAAGAAAAGCACTGGAGACAGAATAATGGACAAGAAAGTAAGCAGGCCAGGAACGGTAGACAGTTAAAGATGACGAGCATTCGGGATAAAAACAGAATTGACAAGCGATGACACCTATTCATGATAAGCTAAGGGATTTAGTTTGAAATCTCCAAGAAGCCTGTGATCGCAAAGCAGAGAAGTAACATAAGCAGATTTACATTTTTAAGATCAGTTGGGTGACAGGGTGGGGATAGATTAGAAAAGGCAAGCCTCTGGATGGGTTACGAGAACAACCATTCATCAGATATTTACTGAGCCCCTAGAGTGTAACAGGGGATGCTGTGGTCACTAAATATATACAGTTACATTTTCATGAGTTCCAGGCTGGTGAGGGAAGTGGACATCAAACAAATGGTCAGACAAGTGAACATCCGATTACAAAAATCATTCTAAGTGATTCCCATGACTCGCTGGGAATATGGCAGCGTGCCTGGTGGACATGGCTGCTGTAATTGACTAACCCAGCACTCCTTTTGATAACAGATTCCTGTAGGGAGCCATACCTCCCCTCCTCCCTGTGGTGGGTTGTGTCTGAAACGTTGTTCCTTGAAGATGGGCATATAACCAAGGCTAGCCAATCAGAGGACCCTATCCTCCCGGCCCCAGTGATTGGGCTCCAGACTGGGCATATGGGTCAAACAAAACCAATAAGGAACTACTCTGGTATTTGATAGGTGGATCAAAGGAAAGGGAAGACCTCTCATTCTTCTGGATCATGAGCTCCAAGCTTGTACACTTGAAGCATTCGCCATCCTTTCTGATGAATGTAGAGAACCAGACAATGAATCCAATAAACACAGCAGTAGAGCAGAGGTGGGGGGAGGGGGACTCTGACCACATGATTGAGCCCCTAGGCCTAACTGCCTAAAACTGAAGCCACATTTGAACTTCCCAGGTACACCGAAGAGAATATAGTAAGAGCAACACACTTAAGGGGAAAAAATGAGTTCAACTTTAGAGGCAATGAAAGACACTCATGGGATAGCTAGGTGGGAATGCCTAACGGGGTTTGGATCTAGGTTTCTGGCTTTCAGGAGGGAAATCAAAGATGGAGTTAGGGACTTGGGAGTCACCAAATGCCCGTGAAAGTTGAAGGCTATAGATTCTCCTTATAGAATTATAGAGAATCTATAGATTGTGACCTATAAGGAGAATCTATCGATTGTGGAGAAGAAGACCAAATTCTGGGGAACATTATCATTTAAAGGAAAAATAGACACAGAGATATTAACAACAACAACAAAAAAAAAACCCACAAAAAACCAAGAATACTCGGGAGAGAGGGAGGCTCCATAAGGTGAAGATGAGTAACCTTAAGATACAGGTACCCCGGGGCACCTGGGTGGTTGGGTTGGTTAAGCCTCTGACTTTGGCTCAGATCATGACCTCACAGTTCGTGAGTTCAAGCCACATGTCGGGCTCTGTGCTGACAGCTCATAACCCGGAACCTGCTTTAGAGTCTGTGTCTTTCTCTCTCCGCCCCTCCCCTGCTCACACACACTCTCTCTCTCAAAAATAAATAAACATTAAAAATGTTTACAAGATGCAGGCACCCTTGGTTCTTAAACACACCCCCCACATCCAATCGATCAGTGTTATTCTTAGCTTCGGTTTTCTCATTGCCTCTCCCTGGACGACCACCCGCCCCACCGTCACCTCCCGCCCAGGCGATTACATCACCACCCAACTGGTCCGTTTGATTCCACTCTTTTTGTAATGTGGCACGATGTGTGATTCCTTTAAAAAGAAGCCAGATTGTGTACCTCTTCTGCGCAAAACTCTGCCGCTGCCTTCCTGTGGTAGTTTACTAGGGCTTCTATAATAAAATAACACAGGGGCGCCTGGGTGGCTCAGTCAGTTGAGCGTCCGGCTTCGGGTCAGGTCATGATCTCATGGTTTGTGGGTTCGAGCCCCGCGTCGGGCTCTGTGCTGACAGCTAGCTCAGAGTCTGGAGCCTGCTTCGGATTCTGTATCTCTCTCTCTCTCTCTCTCTCTGACCCTCCCCTGCTCACGCTGTCTCTCTGTCTCTCAAAAAATAAATAAAAAACATAAAAAAAAACCTTATAAAATAATACAAACCGAATGGCTTAACCAACAGAAGTTAACACTTTTAAGAGCTGGAAGTCTTTTCCTGGAAGATGCGTCTCCAGTGCTCGCTGGTTGGATCTGGGTCACATGTGCAGCCCCAAACCCACCAATGCCAAGGGGAATAAGACAATCCTGGTTGGTCCTGTCTACTCGCGACTGGCCCTAGGATGTGAGCTGGATGCTGGAGCAACATTGGGGCTCTGCGAGTCTGGGATAACGGAGGAACGGCTTTTGTGTAGGTCACTCATAGTAAGCAGTCTGGATGATGACGTAGATGATGTTCAAGGTAGACCTGGGCTGCCTGTGGGGGCGATCAGGTCCTTGCCCGGCTGACAGCCTCTTTGTATCTTGCTGTTTGCTGCCACCTGGTGTAGGGATGTTTCTACCATGACAAATGTCCACCAAGCCTTCGAGTTTTGGGGCACAGGATAAAGCAGCTTGGTGGTCAAGATTTTAAAAATGGTAATAGCTATTTGACTCCGTTAACACATTCTTGAATTCCTTTTTTGTCATATGGGTTTGCTTTTTCTACTTTTCTAACTTGTTTTGCTTACCGCCACCCAACCTCCTGCTTAAGTGCGTGTGCCACCTAGTGACGGCAGTGGGCTCTGCCTGCGCGTTTAGGGAATGACTGCTTTGTTCTTGGAGCCACCTGCCACCAGCACCCCCCGCCCCTCCCCCTCCCAGGGAAAGGGAGGCAGTGAGAACTGACCACACACACTGAGAGGATTGGTTGAGCATCATACAGAGACCTCACAGATGCACGGCAGTATGTTATGTATTTCCATCACTAGAGCCTCCTGCTGTCGCCCCTCAAGCCTTTTAATATCCTTCCATGAAAAAAAAAAGAAAACTATAGAAAAGTTTGTTCCTCCCTTGACATGACAACCAGCCTTAAAAATAGGAGAGAAAGAGAGCAGTGGACCCAAGAGGGTCCCCGTCAGCCTGCTGGTCACCTCAGTGTCTTTCTTCCTGTGCACGTCTCCCTAACCCTTCCCCCTTTCTGTCACCTTCCTGCTGCATAATTCTCTCTGACGGATCCTCTGCTGACCCTGTTCTTCCCCGATGCTTTGCTGCATCCTCAATTTTATCAGAGAGGGCCACTTTACCTAAATACCCGACTTCTCCACGACGGAAATATAATGGCATACATTTCTCCGATGCCACATGGTAATTCACACCCCTCCTGCCCAGAGGCTGCCGCTTCCCTGCCTCTCCTCTCCGAGGCCCAGGAGGCCGGGTTGACGTGCCCTTAGCCACGCATCGCCCCATTCTTTCCCCAAAGAAGGTCTACCTTCTTTTCAGACTTAGATCATCAGTCTATAACATTTTATCTCCTTTCTGAACAATAACAATTAAGCATTTATAAAATGTATGACAATTCATAAAAAATAAGGTTTCTCTGGATCAAAGACAAATATAGTATGATCTCCCTTGTACGTGAACTCTAAAGAACAAAACAAAAGCAGAAACAGATCCGTAAGTATAGACACGGATCTGCTGGTTGTCCGAGGGGAGCGGGTAGGGACTGGACAACACGGGCGAAGGGAGCGAGAGGTACAGGCTTCTGATTATGGAAGGAAGAAGCTACTGGGGGTGAAAGGTACGGCACAGGGAACACAGTCAATGGTGTTGCGATAGTGCGGTGTGGTGACCGATGGTAGCTACACTTGTGAGCACAGCATGATGTATAGACGTGTCTACACGTTACACACCACTGTGCACCTGAAACTAATGCAACACTGTGTGCCGATACTGACATTTAAAAAAAGTAATATATGCACATGGCCAAAAATCAAACATATATATATACAGACATATATATAGTATGTGTATGTATATATATACTAAAGTTTGTTTTGAGAGAGAGTGTGTGTAAGCATGCAAGGGGCAGAGAGAGAGAGGGAGAGAGAGAACTCCAAGCAGGCTCTGCACTGTCAGCGTGGAGTCTGATGCAAGGCTTGAATTCATGAGATCATGACCTGAGCTGAAATCAAGAGTCAGATGCTTAACCAACTGAGCCACCGGGTGGCCCCCAAATCAAATATTTATAAAGAGATAAAAATAGCAAAAATCTATGCCCCTCTCCCTTCCTTTACTGCCTACTCCAAAATCACCACTGTTACTACTTGTACGTCAGTGATGGTTTGGGTCATAGCATGGCTGGGCTATGGTGCCCCCTGGTAGGGTCAAACACCACTCTAGAAATTGCCGTGGAGATATTTTGTGGTGTGATAAACATTTACAGTCCATAGACTTTGAGGAAAGCAGATGATCCTCCATAATCTGAAGGGAGCGTCACCAAAGCTGTCTGCCTTAAAAGCAGACTGAGGTTTCCCAGATAAAAAGAAATGTCCCTCAGGGCGCCTGGGTGGCTCAGTCAGTGAAGCATCCTGCTTCAGCTCAGGTCATAATCTCACCGTTTGTGGGTTTGAGCCCCGCATTGGGCTCTGTGCTGACAGCTCAGAGCCTGGAGCCTGCTTTGGATTCTGTGTCTCCCTCTGTCTCTGACCCTCCCCTGCTCACACTGTCTCTCTCTGCCTTTCAAAAATAAATAAAAAACATTTTCTTTTTTTTCTTTTTTTTCTGTTTATTTACTTATTTTTTTAACATATGCAATTATTTTCCATCATTTACACTACAGTAGTTACAATTACACTCCAAACAGAAAAGCAAAGTAAAAAATCAAAACCCCAACTTCTATTTCATGTAATTAGACTTATACAGAAATTAGAAGGTTAAGTAACAACTAGTTAAAAAAAAAAAAGAAGGAATGTCCCTCAAGAGCATAACATAGAAATCCTTCCCCCAGTTTTCAGCTTTCTGCCCTGCAGAATTTGGGTTCAAGGCTGCAATATCAACTCTTTTGTTTTTGTTTTGAGAGAGCGGGGGGGGGGGGGGCGAGTGGTGAGGAGCAGAGAGAGGGAGAGAGAGAGAGAGAACCCCACAAAGGGCAGAGAGAGAGGAGAGAAAGAGAGAGAAGTGGGCTCATGTTCACCTCAAGTGGGGCTGGAGCTCACCTGATGAGGGACTTCAACTCACGAACCATGAGATCATGACCTGAGCCAAAGTCAGATGCTTAACCAACTGAGCCACCCGGGCGCCCTGCAGCATCAACTCTTACCTGAATTTCCTGCCTGCCTGCCTGACCTGCGAGTTTCAGACGTGCCAGCCTCCAGAACTGTGTAAGCCAATTCCTGAAAATCTCCCGTCTCTGTCTCGGTCTCTTCTCTCTGTCTCTCTCTCCTATTGATTCTGCTTCTCAGGGAACCCTGGCTGATAGGACCCTGTGCTGGTGATGGACAGCTGTCTCCCCCAATCCACACATTGCTCTCCTAGATAACTAGAAGCCGCTGCTGGCTGTGGCCAGGCAGCGAAGCTCTGCCCGCCTGTATGGGAAGAGAAGTGATATGAGCCCCTTCCCAATGCCTGACCCATGACACCTCCTCGCTTTCTTTCCTGGATGGCTTGCGGGGTGACACTGCAAGCATCCTTGGCAACCGTGCGTTGAAGGTGGCATCCTGGACCCTTTAGTAACTATGTGGAGCAGAGCCCCCTCCTCCCCACCCTGGCCCCTTAGGTCTTGAACGTTCTCACCTACATGTCCCTGGACTGTTGGGTAAGTTGTAAATACATTTCTACAGCTTTCAAGGTATTGCATTTTGGATCTGTTTACTAAACGAGTTTAACATATCCTGACTAATGCAGAAACGAGTCCCTTGGAGTGGAGTGCTGTGTAAAATAAACACCTAAAACATAGGCATTGGTGTCGCAGGTGCATAGCAGGGGGTTAAGAACTGATGTCACTGGCTGACCAGCGGGAGTATCCTCTGTTATTTGGCAAAACCATGCTCGGACTGTCGCTGTGGTGACCTGACAGGCAGACACTGTTCCGATGGCACCAGTACTTCTAGAGCAGGTGGTCGGAATGAGCCGGAATGTCTGAGGCGGCTGCGTCTGGCTTGTTTAGCTGGGTATTACTAGACAGAGAGGAGCTCAGACCAGAATATACTGGTTTGGAAGCAGAAGAAGGGAATGAAGAGTCTAGAAACTCGGGGACCCTATAGATTTTGAAAAACCAACTGCTTCAGTGGCATAAATGGCAAGAGGCAAGACCTGTTGGCCTTGTGTCAAGGCCTCTCATTAAGACATCTCAGGCCAACGAAGATCTCTCAGTCTTACCCAATTGTTCCATGTGGTTTTCAAGGAACTAAATTGAGAACAGAGGCGCTCAGGGGCAAGGACGTCCCTAAGTTATGAAACAGGTTAAGGACCCCATCTGGAAAAGAACTCAGGTTGTGGCTCTTGGCACATGGACCGGGTAGAAGCAAACAGAGCAAATGCCTTGTAAGTTTTTGAAGTGAGCATATCCCTGAAGAAACCTTTTTATTGGCTCTGGACATTCTGGATTACACTTTTTAAAGTGCTGGACTTTGTTGTATTCCTTTAAATATTTGGGGTTTATGTTCTGGGGCACAGAGGATTTACGTGGAATTGATTAGATCTTTCTGAGGGTTGCTGTTAGGCATCCTTAAGGCAGGCCCAGAGCTGCCACTAGCCCCAGGCTAATGTGACCCCACTTTTGAGGCAATATGCTTCTGAGGACACTGCACAATGCCCCATATTATATACTTTAAGTGTTTGTTTATTTTTGAGAGAGAATGGGAGAGGGGGAGAGAGAGAGAGAGAGGGAGACAAAGAATCCCAAGCAGGCTCCGTGCTGTCGGCTCAGATGTGGGGCTCGAACTCACGAATCATAAGATCAGGACCTGAGCTGAAATCTAGAGTCGGTTGTTTAACCGACTCAGCCCCCCAGGCGCCCCCACGATGCCCTATATTATAAGGTCCTTTTGTTCTGGCTGGTGGGAACATAAACAATTCTCAGTCCTGTAAGAGCTCAAGGATTTTTCTGCTTATTCTTTCATGGCGGGGTCTTCCTTGGTCCTGAGTAGCCTCACTACCGAGTGACCGAGTAAGTACTACAGATCAGTACTCCGCCTTCAAGTCCTGCGCACTCTCTGCAGATCTCAAAAGTTCTCTCTGTGTAGCTCCTTCCTCTTTAGCCACCTTCACACTCTTGAACTCTGAATTCTGTCTCCCCAGTTCAGGAAGATGGCGGGGTTCCCTCTAGCTGCGCTGTGGCCTGGAAACTCTTTTCAGGCAGAGAGCTGGGAAACCTGGAGGCTTGTCCTTCCCTGTCTGTAAGTTATTTCCTATATTTTGCCCAGTTTTGTAGTTAAGACAGGAAGATCAATCTGGCCCCGTTATTCCATCACCACTGGAGATGGGAGTCTCAAACACCGACTGCAGATGAGGACATGGAGGCGAGTGGAGAGGAAGGTACCACAGACAGGGACTGAACATTCTCTGGGCTCTGTCAGACCTTCTGTTGTTTTCTTCCCCCTCTTATCTTTATTAGGTATAGTCGACAAATAAAACGTATATATTTAAGGGGCACCACCTGATGTTTTCATTTACGTATATACTGTGACGTAATCACCGCAATCAAGCTAACTCACCTCTGCATCTCCTCAGTTGCGTGTGTGTGTGGGGGGGGGTTGGTTGGTTGGTGGGTGGGTGGCCCTTCCGGCTAAGCGAGGGCCTGACCTTGTCCTCCCAGGAGCCTGCGGACAGCAAGTCCCTGAGACCCCGCCCCTCATTTGGAGTCCCGCGGGGAGGCCACCAGCGGCCGCTAGCGCCTCCTCCCCGAGGCCCCGCCCCTCCCAGCAGCCCTGCCGCTCGCCCCGCCTCCCCGCGGTCCGACCCCGCCCTTCC
>NC_043702.1:166603454-166624428 GCF_006229205.1 Suricata suricatta
GCGTTCTCGCCTCTTGTCCGCACTCTTCGGCCTTGTCCTGTCGCAGCCATGAGCACTGGCACTTTTATTACGTCTCAGCCGCTCAATTATCGTGGCGGGGCCCGCGTGGAACCGGCGGACGCCTCCGGCACCGAGAAGGCGTTCGAGCCCGCAACTGGTAACGGGATGGAGACCGACCGGGTGGCGGGGCCAGGGTTGACGCGGCGGAAGCCCCGGGGATAGTGGCAGGGGGCCGGGGCTGGGTAACGCGGCGGGAGGCTGGGGGATCGTGGCGGGGGGGGGGGCGGGCGGGGGTCTTGGTGGGAGGACCAGGGGGATATTTAGTCATATTTGAGAGAGACCAGAGCAGGAGCGAGGGAGGAGCAGAGAGAGGAGACACAGAATCCGAGGCAGGTTCCAGTCTCTGAAGCTGTCAGCACCAAGCCCCCCACCTGGGGCTTGAACCCACGAACCTTGAGATCCAGGACCCCAGCCGAAGTCGAGGCTTATCCTGGCTGGACCACCCAGGCACTTCACGACTAAATTTTTACTTTATTTATTTAGAGAGAGCGCAAACGGGGGAGGAGTAGAGAGGAAGAGAGAATCCCAAGTAGGCTTCCTGGTGTCAGTGTGGAGCCAGACATGGGCTTGAACTCACAAACCCTGAGATTATGCCCTGAGCTGAAACCAAGACCAGCTGAGTGACCCAGGTGCCCTTATTTAATGTTTAAGGTTAGAACTACTGTAGTGCCTTCAACCAGGTGCATGGAAGAGGATTAGGATTGCTTGAAGGTAGCAGGTGAGAACATCGGTGCAGAGAATGGAGGAGCTTGAGCAGGTGGCTCTCATGAGCGCGAGTGACAACTCTGTTGCCACCTCCTAGTGTTAAAATACTTGCGTGGGTGCAGCAGAATTGGGAAAGGGAGCGGCGCCTGGGCGGCCCAGGCCTTTAACCCTCTGGCTTTGGCTCAGGTCATAATCTCACCGTTCATGTCGGTATCTGTGCTGACAGCTCAGAGCATGGGGTCTGCTTCAGATTCATTCTCTCTCTGCCCCTCCCTGGATCTCAATCTCTCTCTCTCTCTTTAAAAAAATAAATATTAAAACAAACAAAACGAATTGGGGAAGGGGGAAAAAGCCGTGCTTCAAGTTGCCAAGCGCAGCGCTGGGCCCTGGATTTGCTCTGAGAATTCTGAAAATCACACAGCTAATGAGGAAGAGGTTTTGGGTTGATGTGTTTTGCTGGCTTTATGGAATATTTGTGGGGCGAAAAATGTAAATAAATGTTTTGTGCAAACCAGATGGCGGGTAGCCAGAGACGAAACTGGGTTGCAAAAGACTTGGAGGATTTAGGATCCATGAATCACACCCAGCCACAGAGCAGCTGTAACCTCGTCTGAGCAGGAAGGGGCCCCAGGGGTCATCAGACCCTCCTGGGGGAAACAGCTTCTTTACCCCCATCCCCACAGTTACACAAGAGAAAGAAAATTTGCTCTGTATTTTAATTACCTACAGTGTGTGTAAACTGTAGCCACTCCCTTTACCAACTAACTATTCGAATTTTAGCGGGAATTGCAGGCTGGTGAAATCTGTCTGGACAAGGCAGCCTCCCAGAGGTTCATAGAGGGGGAGGGAGAAGGAACTGCTGGTTGGGGTCCTTAAAGAATTTTCTGGGAGAGCCCGTCACACCCCTTGGGATTGTGGGTTGTATTTTGCCCCGAGATAGGGAATGACCTTGGCGTAAGGGGGAGAGACTGGACTTTGCTATATTTGGAGGGAAATTATTTTCTTGTGTTTAGGGTTAGGTTTTCCTGGTATGGCTGTTTGGGATTCACCAAGTGTCAGCAGTATGATATGACTGACAGAACAGAGAGCAGGGATCTTAACCGAGAGTTTATAACCCCACGAACTGCCTATTCTTAGCTTTGATTTCACAAGACTCCTGAGCTTATCAACCATTGCTGAGGAAGATTGCAAAACCCAGCTGTAAAATAGAGGAGGACAGGGGTGCTTAACCCGGATGGCGGGCGGGGGCGCGGGTCAGGCTGCGCTCAGGGCAAGGGGCCTGGTCTGCCTCTCATTCTGTGATGCGGTGAAGTACGTTTTCCTGGAGAGGAGTCTGCCCCTTTTACTAGGTTCTTAAAGGGCAGTCACCTCAAAATTGAAGGAAGAACTGCTGGCGTTAGGGGGGTGGGGCTCGTTAAATCAGCCCACACTTAACAGGAAGCAGGTCACGTAAGAGAATTTGGAGACTGGGTTCTGTGAATGAGAGGCAGTGCTGGCGACAGCAGTGACCTTCCTGTCTCATAGGGCGAGTGATCGCCACGTTTGCGTGCTCCGGAGAGAAGGAAGTAAACTTGGCTGTCCAGGATGCAAAGGCTGCCTTTAAAATCTGGAGTCAGAAATCTGGCATGGAGCGCTGTCGAGTTCTTTTGGAGGCTGCCAGGATAATAAGGGTAGGTTTTCACTTTTTTCTCTCTTGCAGAAGCGCCCCCTTGCGTCGCCTGAGGGTTCTTTGTGTGGATTTGCTGTTAGACTTTGATGGTTTGTTAGGTCTTTTTTTTTTTTTTTTTTTTTTTTTTACACGACATGGAAACACATTTACACATATTCTTTTCTTTCTCTCTCTCTTTTTTCATTGAGAGAGAGGGTGCAAGTGAGAGAAGTGGGGCTCACCCGAAGCGGGGCTCCTGTTTCCTGGCCGGGGCTCGAACTCACAAACTGTGAGATCATGACCTGAGCCGAAGCCAGATGCTTGACCAGCTGAGCCACCCAAGAGCCAGGAAGAAACATTTTCGTTTGATCACCTAGGTGTATATAGGACCTGCTTTCTTTGATGAATTGCCTTCTGGGTGTTGGGTCTCTGTGAGCTCTCCCTCGGCTGGTGATTTTCTCTTTGTTAGAATATGTCCTTCGCAGCTTGTCTCCTTCTCTTTTTTTTTTTTTTTTTAACTCTGTGTACTCGTTTCCTGCTTACTTTTTCCTCTGGTGACTCTTAAATTTTCTTTTTCAGATGCATTTTCTACCTTAATTGCCTGGGAAGATTTCATAGATATATAGATATTCTCTTTTTCTTTCTCTCTCTTTCTCTTTTTTTTTTCCTTCCAGTTTTGGAGCATGGGAAGGGGAGGGGGGCAGGGAAGAGTAAGAGAATATCTTAATCAGGCTCCACACTCTGCTCAGAGCCCGATGTGGGGCTCAGTCCCACGACCCTGGGATCATGACCTGAGCCAAAATCAAGACTTGAACACTCAAAAACTGAGCGTTCCATGTGCCCCTAGATACTCTGTTCTTTTTTTTTTTTAATGTTTTTTATTTATTTTTGAGAGACAGTGTGAGCAGGGGAGGATTAGAGAAAGAGGGAGACACAGAATCTGAAGCAGGCTCCAGGCTCTGAGCTGTCAGCACAGAGCCCGATGCGGGGCTCGAACTCATGAGCTGTGAGATCATGCCCTGAGCTGAAGCTGGACGCTTAACCGACTGAGCCACCCAGGCGCCCCGATACTCTGTTCTTAAAAAACAAAGTTAAGGGGCATCTGGGCTGCTCATTCGGTTAAGTGGCCAACTCAGGCTCAGGTCATGATCTCGTGGTTCGTGAGTTCGAGCCCTGCGCTGGGCTCTGGGCTGATAGCTCAGAGCCTGGAGCCTGTCTTCAGATTCTGTGTCTCTGTCTCTCTGCCCCTCCCCTGCACGCTTTGTCTCTCTCTCTCTCTCAAAAATAAATAAATATTTAAAAAATTAAAAAAAACAAAGTTAAACTTTTTACAGTCTTTTTTTAAATTATGTTTTTTAACATGTATTTATTTTTGAGATACAGAGCACGAGCACGGGAGGGGGAGAGAGAGAGGAAGACACAGAATTTGAAGCAGGCTTCAGGCTCTAAGCTGTCAGCCCAGAGCCCAGTGCGGGGCTTGAACTCACGAACCGCGAGATCGGGACCTGAGCCAAAGTCGGCTGCTTAACCGACTGAGCCACACAGGTGCCCCTTTATAGTCTTTTAAAATAAAAATCTGTTTATTTCAGTTACCTTTACATTCAACATGGTACTCGAACTCATGACCCCGAGATCAAGAATTGCATACTCCGCTGTTTGAGCCGCTAAACCTTTCACAGTCTTTAAAAGCAAAAAGACTTAGGTGCTTGCTACAGAAAATTAGAAAATTCAGACAGATGTACACCAAAATACAAATCGTGGTTATCTCTGAGTTGTAGAACTCTGGTGGTGATTTTATGTTCTCATGAGTGTGTTCAGTCGGCACCTGCGATTCCAAGGCACTTGCATATCAAAGTGAATTTCCAGAACCATTGGCTCAGTTGTGATCATGTGACTCTCTGTGTCCCGTAGGACTCATATTGCCAGACACCACTGGTTTATCAAGTTAAAATTTATTGGAGATGTTTGCCTGTCGTGCGGAACAATTGCAGAACACGGTATTCACCATCCAAGGCTTTACTGTACTTTGTTTTAGGAAATTAAGAAGAAAATGTGTGTGTGTGTGTGCGCGCGGGGGGGGGGGGGGGGGGGGGGGTGGATGACGAAGACTAATTGGTAGACTAGAGAAGGGTGTGGTTCATCACTCACAGTCAAGTGCAGCAGCCAGAGCAGTGCCTCAGCACTAGTTTTCCCCGCCGAAGCCCCCATGGGGAGAGGCAGTGACACGCACGCTACCCTCTTGGCTGCAGCGGGCGGCCCCACAGGACGGGAGCCCCACAGGACGGGAGTCCCGAAGTCAGGAGACCCCGTGCGTGCACCAGCCGCCCTCACGTCTGTGCCTGCTCTCCTCTGCAGCTAGAGAGGTTCCTCTTTATTAAACTGATCTCCAGGGTGAAGGCGCGACTGGGTTTCTTTCCCTGGAAAGTGAGCAAATGTCCCCAAAAAGGGGAGGCGGAGAACTTTCCATCTCCTCCCCGCTCCAGGCGCCTCTGTCTTTAGGAAACACTGTTCTCGAAGGCTTTGTTTTGCTTCTCAGTCAGTTTGCCGGGGTCCTTTGCTCAGAAAGCCTGGGCCACACAGTGATGTCAGAATGTTCCTGGAGAATTTTCTCCCAACTAAGAATTTACCCCAATTATTAAAAAGATTAATTTGGGGGCACTGGGATGGCTCAGTTGAGCATCTGACTCTTGATCTTGGCTCCAGTCATGATCTCCTTGTTTGTGGGTTCAAGCCCACCTTGGGCTCTGCTTGGAGCCTGCTTGGAATTCTGTCTGTCCCTCTCTTCCTCCCCTCCCTTCCTCCCTCTCTCTCTCAAAATACATAAATAAAAACTTAAGCATTTTAAATTAGACCAACAGTGATAAGGCAGGTAATTTATTATTTTAGTTTTTCACTTTTTCTTGGCACATAAGCATTTACGGTTGTCATGGCCTCTCTTGACCCCTGGGGCACCTGTGTGGCTCAGTAGATTAAGTGTTGGACTTTGGCTCAGGTCATGGTCTCATGGTTCGTAGGTTTTAGCCCTGCATTGGGCTCTGTGTAGACCGCCCAGAGCCTGGAGCCTGCTTTGGATTCTGTGTCTCCCTCTCTCTCTCTGCCCGCCCCCCCACCCATGCTCTGTCTCTCCCTCTCGCTCAGAAATAAACAGACAAAAAGGAATTGGCCCCTTTATCATTAGTAAATGACTTTTTTTTTAAATCCTGAGTAAAATATAACAATATTCTTTTGCTCTGAAATGGACTATTTGATATTAATTTTCTTTTCCTTTTAACCTCTCCCCATTTTCATTACTATCTGTGTGTTCCTGTACTGGTCAAAAATACATGCTATCTCTCTGTCCAGCTCCTGGAGGATGCTCGTGCCCTACACCCCAGATTATCCCATACCCGAACACATTCCAGCCTCTGGTCTTAGCCTATGATCATAACCTTCATTTGTTTGGTTATTAGTTCTTCTCTTCCTTTTTTTAAGATCTTTTTACTTTTTTAAAGTTTAATTTATTTTGAGAGAGAGAGAGTGACTTGGGCGGGGGAGAGAAGGGGGGAGAGAAAATCCCAAGGTGACCCTACACTGTCAGCTCCCGACGTGGGGCTCGAACTCCTGAACCGTGAGATCATGCCCTCAGCCGAAACTGAGTCAGACACTTAGGTGCCACCCAGGTGCCCCAAGGTAAAAATATTTTCTATTTACCCACGTTTTTACTATTTCCAGTGCTCTTCATTCCTTTCTGTGGGCCCAGATTCCCATCTGGCGTCCTTATTTTTTTCTGCGTGAAGAAATTTCTTTAGCATTCCTTGTAGCGCAGTTTTGCTAGTGATGTTTCTTCAGCTCTGAAAGTTTTCATTTTGCTTTACTTCTGAAAGAATTGTAGGTGTATAATTCTAGGTTGGCAGGGTTTTTATTTATTTTTTTTTTAGTTAGGAAGTTCCTTAAAAAAATTTTTTTTTAATGTTTGTTTATTTTTGAGAGACAGAGTGTGAGCAGGGGAAGAGCAGAGACAGAAGTAGACACAGACTCTGAAGCAGGCTCCAGGCTCTGAGCTGTCAGTGCAGAGCCCAATGTGGGGCTCGAACTCATGAACCGCGAGATCATGACCCAAGCTGAATTTGACTGCTTAACCAACTGAGCCACCCAGGTGCCCCTCAGTTAGGAAGTTCTAACTGAACTTGTGCCCTCTCATCTGTATCTTCTCCTCAAGGCCTCCAATCACGGAAAGCCTGGGTGGCTTGAAGCTGTCAACATAGTTACTGATACCGTTTGGGTTTTTCCTGTTTTTGTTTTTTTTCCTGTGTGTTTTAAGTTTGGATATTTTCCAATGTTCCCAGTACTTTCATTTGGAATGTACTAACTAAAAAAAACCTATTTGCTTCACACAAATCGCAGTGTCAGGCCTGCGCAGAGTCCCCCTGCGTCCTAGCTGGCTCGCACTGGGCGGACACCAAGGAGAGCGTGGGCAGGGGTCGGAAGTGTGCCTTGACAGTGTGCAGAGGAGGGAAAACCCTCCGCGATCACAGCACTGCTGGCGTTGGGCGCCGCGGAGACAGACGCTGTGTCTGACAGCAGAGGGCCTGGGCTGATTTATTTAGAACTTACCAGCTTCCTGTTTGAGATTTAAGTTCCGTGAAGGCAGAGAATATCTATATATTTTTTCTTAATGAAGGTAGAATAACTCAGTCAAAAGTTTATTCCTCGGGTCTTTGTAGAGATATACCATGTTCAGATCTCACTCTCAACCTCCCTTTCCCGTATTTCCTGTTGAGTTTTACATTCCTGCTTTCTCTTCTCTGGTGTTTGTACTGTGGATACCAGCGTGTGATCGCTTCAATGGCCATTCCATTTGCTTCTGGTCTGGCTCACCACTGCATCTTGTCATTTGTTTGATTCACTGTTCATGTGTCTTCACATTCTCCCCCTCTCATTTATTTTACGTCATGTTCGTGATAGCAAATGTCTATTTCTTACATGTTCCATTCATTCAGTTCTTTCATCTTTGGGACAAAGAAAGGGGTAATTCTCTTGAGGTCAGTTTCCCAAGTCTTTCCAGTCCTTCCGGGACTGTCTCCAGCATCTCTGTCAGGTACGCTACACCTGGAACAGTGTTATAAGAGAATTGATGAGTACTGAGCCTTGGAAAGTAATTATCGTGGGGCGCCGGGGTGACTCAGTCGGTTGAGCAACTGGCTTCGGCTCAGGTCATGATCTCACGGTTTGTGGGTTTGAGCCCCGCCTCGGGCTCTGTGCTGACAGCTCAGAGCCTGGAGCCTGCTTCGGATTCTGTGTCTCCCTCTCTCTCTGCCCCTCCTCTGCTCGCATGTGCTCTCTCACACTCTGTCTCTCAAAAATAATCATTGGAGGAAAAGAAAGAACATAATTATGTCGTGATTTTCACGTGCTGTGTGCCTTTGGGTGAAATAAAGCCGTGCGTGTACATAACCCTCACCTGCCGCTTGTGTGTTCAGCTATCGCGTGTCATTGGCTATCGGAGTGAGGATTGTCTCTACGCCTGCAAATGCGTACGTGCGCATGCATACGTATTTATACAGGTACACGGGCATAATATTCGCTTCTCAAACCGTTCCTTTTCCAAGTGATCTGGAAACAGGGTATGCGTCTTTAGTCTGTGACTATTAACTTGAGGGGGGAATAGCAGTAAGCTTCTCTTCCAGATGAGAAGGCGCCACTCCTTCTAAAGCCCAAGCCGTTCCTGTTTTTAAAAATTGGGCGGTGCATTCTGAGTGTTGAATACTTTGGGGTGTATGGCTGGGCGTCTGAAGTCCGGTCTTCGTCCTACCCAAAGGAGCGGAAGGAGGAGATCGCCACCCTGGAGACCATCAACAACGGCAAGTCCATCTTCGAGGCCCGCTGGGATGTGGACACTTCGTGGCAGTGCCTGGAGTACTACGCGGGCCTGGCGGGCTCCATGGCGGGTGAGCCCCAGCCTGGCCTTCGGGGGGCACTGGCAGGGAGGCAGAAGCGGGTCCTCGTGGTGAAGGCGGGAGGTGTGGGGCGTGAGACAGACCCGGGTTAAAATCCTGGGTTTACCCCTCTCTGCACGGTGACCCTGAGAATTACTTTATCAGCTCCATTTCCACAAAGGAAGGTAATCCCTGCATTCTTGGGTTATCGTCAGGATTGAGTGAGAGAATCTATGGAAAGCACTTAGCGTGGTGCCTGAGCTTCAGGCCAAGGTGTTGAAAAACCAAGAGTCGGTCAGTGTTATGACGTTTACTAGTTCTGCCTAGTTAGCAAAAGAGATTTTCTTGATTCTTTGTGATGTTTACAGTAGTTGGTGTTGGATGAGGTCACAGGACCCAGGAGGACTGTGAGGAGCCAGAAGTGCAACATGTAGGTCCCACTATGCAGCCTCCCCTTATTTCTATCATTTAAAAAAAACATTTAATGTTTATTTTTGAGAGAGACAGAGTGCAAGTAGGGGAGGGACAGAGAGAGGGAGACGCAGAATCCGAAGCAGGCTCCAGGCTCCGAGCTGTCAGCACAGATCCTGACATGGGGCTCCAACCCACAAACCACAAGATCATGACCTGAGCTGAAGTGTGACATTCAACCGACTGAACCACCCAGGTGCCCCCTCATCTCCCTCCTTGAAGTTGTTATCTGTTAGATGCTCTCAGGTTTTAGAGAATGGTATTAAGTTGAGTGAACATGGGTTTGGAGGATGGCTGCGATTCTTCCTTGGAGTGACTGTGCAGAGGCGAGGTCCTTCCACAGGAAGAACAGAAGAGTGGAGGCGGGGAGGAGGCCGCGGGGCCGAGCGCGCCTGTTGGGCGGAGTCCGGGGCAGAGCCGCCTACGCGCCTGACGACTCTGTTCTCCCCGCAGGCGAGCACGTCCAGCTCCCCGGCGGGTCCTTCGGGTACACCCGGAGAGAGCCGCTGGGCGTGTGCGTGGGGATCGGCGCCTGGAACTACCCCTTCCAGATCGCCTGCTGGAAGTCCGCCCCGGCGCTGGCGTGCGGTGAGTGTGAACGCTCGTCCCCCTGTGAGGCCTCTCCCTGCCCCACCTGTTCGTGTGCGCACACACACTCATTCCCACACTCACACTCCACGTCAGAAGGGGCCCATGTGGGGGCGCCAGAGCCCCAGAACACCTGCGTCTCCTCCTGCCCTGCCTCGTACCGGCTTCCAGGGTAGTTAGGAGCTCGGATTGCGTCCCCGTGTCGTTCCCGCTTGGACTTACTTATTTTGTGATGGTCCCGCTTGGTCTTACTTATTTTGTGATGGTCCCGGAGGTCTTCTGTTTTACCATGGAAATGATTCAGATTTGTGCCACGTGCAAGTTCTTGTCCTTTCTGGACAAGGGTGGTGGGGCGCCCCTTTGTGTAGGAAGAAGCGCTGGGGGGTGTGACTGAAGCAGAAGATCCGCCTCCTCCTCCAGTTGTGTCTTAAGAGAGAGGATAAGGCTGGCATCAGAGGGACTGGCCGGCTGACTTCGAAAGGTTTCTCCTACTGAAAAAACTGAAGTTCTTCCTGTGTTGCCGCCACACGTGGTTCTGCTTTCGCACGTGGTTGTGTGGGCTGGAGCCTCCGGGAGTCGGGAGGACCACGCCTGAGCCACTGGCTTGGGAGACGCCCAACAAGTTCACCTTCCTGGTCTTCGGTTTCAGCTTTTAAAGATTTTGGTTTTTTTTTTTAAGTTTGTTTATTTTTGAGAGAGCGCACATGGGAGCAGGGGAGGGGCAGAGGGAGGGAGCAAGGGAGAACATCAGGTGAGCTCTGCGCTGTCAGCGGGGCTCAAACTCCCGAACTGTGAGATCATGACCTGAGCTGAAACCGAGAGCCCGATGCCCACCGACTGAGCCCCCCCCCCCCCCCCGCACTCCCCATCCCGCCCTGGCACCTGTGGGGTTGCTCTTGCCTCGTCCTCCCGCCCCCTCCTGCCCTCCGAGGACCCCCAGTGTTAGGAAGCCTTCCGTGCTTGTGTCTCGGGTCTGCGCAGGCAACGCCATGGTCTTTAAGCCGTCGCCCTTCACGCCGCTGTCGGTGCTGCTGCTGGCCGAGATCTACACGGAGGCCGGCGCGCCCCCCGGGCTCTTCAACGTGGTGCAAGGAGGCGCCGCCACGGGCCAGTTTCTGTGTCTGCATCGTGACGTGGCCAAAGTGTCCTTCACGGGGAGCGTGCCCACCGGCTCGAAGGTGAGCGGGCCCACGCACAGCACACGTCGGGGCTTGTCTTCCGGTCTGACCCGGCATGAACTGGGAGGGGGCGCAGGGTTCAGGGGCAAAGGTCTGAAGGGTACTTTGAGGTGTCAAGCCGGGAGGGACGCACAGTGCAGGATGACGCGGACCGCTGACTGGAGAGGCCCCGTGGGGACGGAAGTCCTCGCCTCCCGCCCGTGTCTGAGCTCGGGGCCTGGCTGCCTCTGCATCTCCGGCGTCGGCTCGCCTGCGTAGAACCCGCCTCAGAAGGAAGGGCTGTTTGCTCAGTGCATTTCTGACGTATGGTTTTGACCTTAATCGGTAGCCTCCACCCCAGTAACAGTATCAGCAGAGTTTCTGCCCATGACACATGAGTGGCCAGTAGTTTTAAAATGAAGTCCCTCTTCAGAATGTCAGCCGCAGCCCTGAGATTCTCTCCAGTGTTCTGGAAAAGACTGTTCTAAACAGATGAGGGGCAGAGCCATCGACAGGAGCAAGGCTGCAGGTCCCATGAGGTTCAGGATGCCTGGAGGCCCAGGTTCCGGCTGGCCTCCCGGAAGTTCCCTTTGTGGTAAGCTTCTGAGTGTGTGTGTCCTTGTTCTTTAAGATCATGGAGATGTCAGCTAAAGGAATCAAACCCGTCACCTTGGAGCTGGGAGGCAAATCTCCCCTGATCATCTTCTCCGACTGTGACCTGGAGAACGCGGTTAAGGGAGCGCTGATGGCCAACTTCCTCACGCAGGGCGAGGTGGGCACCGTCCGAGGCCTGGGGCAGGAGAGCCTCCCCGCTTCGTGTAACAACAGCACGTCTGAAGCTCTCTGTGTTGAAATGATTGCGCGTTGCCGGAAGCGTGGCCCAGGGCACAAAGAATTCCCAGGCGCCCTTGATGTTAACATTTGATCACATCTCCTTTATCGTTCTGTTTGTCTCTGTACGTATGTGTGCTTGTTATTTTTTCCTGAACGGTTTGAAAGTTGCAGACGTGAGACACGTCACTTCAGGCGCCTGTGCCTTTCCTAGAAATGAGTGTGTCCTCTTACGTGAGCACAGCGCGCACGGGAAAATCAGCCACCCCATGTAGACTGTTCTCTGTCCACAGCCCCTGGTCATGTGTCATTCGTTTGCTGGTCATCCTTTTTGTGTAAAAAGAAAAAAAAAGACAAAACCCCACCCCCCACCATCTCTTTTCTCTGGTCCAAGACCTAATTCAGGAAGGTGTGTTGCATTGACTTGGGTTTCCGTAATCTCCTTTAGTCCGGAACAGTTAGCTCTTCCGTTATTCTTATCTTTCCAGGACCCTGATATTTTGGGGGCTATAAGCTGTGTATTCTGTAGAATGTCCCTCATGGTGGTGGGGGGTCTGTCCGGTGTTTCCTTTTGGTTAGATTTAGGTTATGCATCTTGGGCAAAAGCCACCACAAAGGTGGTGCGTGTCCTCCTTGGGGGTGGTTGACTTCGCTGAGGGCGGGTCTTCCTGGGAAGTTCCTATGTCCTCTGTGGTTCGGCCGAATCACATAGGTGACGGGGCCGAGGTCTCTGCACCCCCGAGCTCTCCCCGGCCTGTCTGAGCACCCTTTGGTGACTTTTGCTGGAAAAATTTTCCTATTATGGTGGTCCCCAAACGGTGATTTTTCCAATTCCGTTACCCTTTCTACATTTATTAGTTCCGACTCTCTACCATAAGAAGGAACTTCCCTTCTCTCATGTTGTGTTTTGTCTTTTTGTTCCCCCCACGCCCCCACTCATTTAATATTGTGGACCATGGATTCTTTCTTCGTTCTGTGGATTACAGTTCATTACTATCATTATTTCTTTTGATGCTTAAATGGTTTCAGATCTGGCTGGCAGCAGCCCCTTTCTGTGATCTTTTGATAGGTCTTCGTTACTCCACGAGCACGAGTACTTGGCTGTATTTTGGGACATTAGCATCTTCTGAGGGCGCTAGAATAGTGTTTATGCTCCTGTCTACAGGAGGGTCTGAATGGTCACGACTCATTTGTGATTTCAGAGCCAGACATTGACTGAGAAATGCTTCAGGTTTTTATTAGGCTCATGCCCTTAGGTCTTGGTCTATTTTCACCCTTCCTCCCTTCCTACTCTTAAAATACTTGGCCTCGTTCTGCCGCTGACAGGAAGCCGTAGGAGAGGTCTTGTGGCTCATGGATCTATGAACAGCATTAAGGAAATGTAGACGCACAAGAAGACCTCACTCTCTCTCAAAGGGCAGGCAGGTGTTTTTGTTGTTGGTAGGGTGGTGTGTCCCTAGTTACACATGGGTCAGTATGGGGATAATTTTGAGAGATGGAACTAACCTTTTGAAAAGGTCTGCTGTCTCCTTTTAAGTTTAACGCTGCTGGATTCTGCCCCCTTTTCCTTTTTCCTTCCTTACATGGGTACAAATTTGTGTGTGTCCTTCAGGTTTGTTGTAATGGCACAAGAGTATTTGTGCAAAAGGAAATTCTCGAGAAATTTACAAAAGAAGTGGTGAAACGGACCCAGGGGATAAAAATTGGAGACCCCCTTCTGGAAGGCACAAGGATGGGCCCCCTCATCAACCGCCCACACCTGGAGCGAGTGCTTGGGTTTGTTAAGCTGGCAAAAGAGCAGGTGAGAGATGGGGTGGGCTGGGCAGGGAAGGGGGGTGGAGGGCGGGAGAGGGGGACCAGGGCAAGGTCCGCGCTGTGTGTGCTCCTGGCCCGTGTACCTGCCTGGTGGCGAGTCCCCAGCCGTGCCCTGCGCTGCACCTGCAGTGGAGTGACCGTGCGTCCGTTCGGGACACCCTTAACACTTCAGGGCCACGTTTCAGGGTTGTAAGTTCAACATAAAATGTGCGTTTCTTTCTTCCTCTTGGGCAGGGCGCCACAGTGCTGTGTGGTGGAGACGTGTTCGTGCCCGAAGATCCCAAGTTAAAGGACGGGTATTACATGAGGCCTTGCGTACTGAGTACGTCCTTTCCTTGTTCACTTTTAAACAGTGGGACTTAAATGTTGGCTAGAGAAGGGTATTTATAAAACACGTGTAGGGTGTAAAGCAAATGCTGGCAGACTGTGTCCCCGCTGCTCGGGTGAAGGAGTCAAGGTCTCCCTTAGCTCCCGCGTGCCCTTCCTTGTGGACGGCCGTGTGGTTAGTTTACCCGAGACTTACCTGGCTCTGCACCTGTTGTTCCGGAAGCAAGAAGCTCAAAAAAAAAAAAAAAAAAAGGAAGTGCATGTTTGATAAAAAACTAATGAATTTCATTTCTTAAGAAAGTTGATGGAGGATGTTTTTCTTTAACTATATGTGTCATCCATATAATAAATCCTTAATTTGTCAGTACAGCAATATTTTTAAAAAATTATGCAGTTTCATAATTTTTAGCACCTCCTCTCGATCTTAAACATCCCCAGATTTGGACAGTCCACTGTATGGTCCCCCCGCTGTCCCCAAGTCCACTTCTTCCCACCTCAGAGGCGACCGCAGCCCCAGGTCTGCCGCTCGCCTGTGCCTTCCTCTGTCCTTTTACAATAGACATCACAATCCACAAATAAACGCCCATGTGTCAGAAGAGTGGTGGTGTAGTAGGCTTTAAAAATCTATATACAGGTTGAATTATGTTGTGTGATTTCTTACATCTTATCCAGAAGGTCGATTCAGCTGAGTTTTGTCCCTTAGACAAGTAGGGTCATTTTTCAGCACTTGACTCTTTGCTGGATTTTAAACCTTTAGGCCTTGCTAAGAAAAAAGATCCACTGAGGTTTGAAAGCTGTGAACGCAACATAACATGGATTAAGCTGGTAGTTATTTAAGTGAACAGGAAAAGTTTACAATAGATTTTTAAGGAAAAAGTAAAGGTTAAATGATACTCTGTATGGTATTAACCCAAATCTATTAAGAAATGTGGACGTAAGACAGAAGGAGCAGAGTATGCATCAAACTATAAAGAGGGGATTTATCTGGCTGCTGGAATTAAAGAGGATTTTTATTATAATTTGTATGTTTTTGAATACTAGAGATTTTTCACAGATGTGTATTTTACAATTAGGAAAAAAGTTTTTTTTTAAAGGTTATTTTGAGAGAGAGAGAAAGTGTAAGTGGGAGAAGGGCAGAGGGAGAGAGAGAATCCTGTGCTGATAGCACAGAGCCTGACATAGGGTTCGATCTCCTGAACCGTGAGATCATGACCTGAGCCAAAATCAAGACTCGGATACTTAAGTGACGGAGCCACCCAGGTGCCCTCGGGACAAAATTTTTCTTAAACAGGCTGTGAACTTGGCAAAGACCAGGGAGCTAACCATACTGAACTTTAGCCTAGCGATTCCCAAAAGCCTGGTGGTTTGGGGTCCATGATGTCCGTGCCACTTGGAAAACTTGTTCAAGAAGCAGATTCCTGGCCCCTACTCTGGACCCCTGCGTGTAACTCTCAGGGAGTCGGGCCTCGTGATCTGCTTTTTAATAAGCCCCCAATTCATTTTTATTCATATTAAAGTGAGTGACTCCAGAGTCTAGATTAACTTAAGGTTTGGGAGCTAAAATCCAGGAAGCGTTGTTTCAGGCAGGAATCTTCGCTTTCTGTGTATGTCAGCTGTTTGTCTTTGCGTCTCCTTTGACTCTCCAACATAGAAGTCACTGTAAACTGAGGCCTGTGGGGTTCTCAGCCTTTGGGGGTAATAAAATTGTTTTTGGGAACGGGGTCCCCGGGTGGCTCAAGTTGGTTGAGCAACTTTGGCTCAGGTCATGATCTCTCGGTTCATTAGTTCAAGCCCCGTGTCAGGCTCTGTGCTGACAGCTCAGAGCCTGGGGACTGCTTTGGATTCTGTGTCTCCCTCTCTCAGTCTCTCTGTTCCTCCCCCACTTGTGCTCTGTCTCAAAAATAAATAAAGGTTAAAAAAATTTTTTTTTCTGGGACTGCTGGGTAATACATTGTCCTGAGTCATAAGTCTGGCTAACTGTTTCCCTAAAAATTGTATGTGGATTCCTAGTCTTCAAGGAATTAGGACATAATGAACTATCCTTCCGCACAATACTAAGAATTACGTACTAGATCTCTGAAGATAGTTCAGGTGTCCCCAAAGTACAGTGTAATAACATACGGGCAGCTAGAGCGCTTTTCTCCCATTGTTGTTATTCACAGGCTCCAAACCAGCTCTTGAGAGATCGTAGGCTTGTCCTCCTTGCAGAGATGGGAGGAGCTGGCTTTCTGGCCTCGGCTCCTACAAAGCAGGTGTTTCCCAGTAGGGTTCTCATGCCCTTCTTCCTGCCATGTGTTTCGGGCACAAGCATCCCTTCCCTGACGTTGGCTTTGTCATACCGTTTGCAGCTGACTGCAGAGATGACATGACCTGCGTGAAGGAAGAGATCTTTGGACCGGTTATGTCCATTTTACCGTTTGACACCGAAGCTGAGGTTCTGGAAAGAGCCAACGATACCACTTTCGGCCTGGCGGCTGGTGTCTTTACCAGGTATGCGGGGAAGGTGCCTCCGGCAGCCCCGCAGGAATGGGCCTGCTGGGGGGTCTGCTTAGACATCACTGCTCTCATTTCCTCCCCGGGTTTGCACTGTCACCCGCATCTTCTGTTTGCTTCCGTGAAGCCACAAGGTGCCGAGGTAGCAAGTTGTAGTTGGTCCTGGATGGCTAGGGAACCCTGCTGTTGAGTTCAAATTGAGATGTAACGTTGTCGATGAAAATTCTATCCTGTTCATTCATTGGTCAGATCTGTATGGTTCTGATCAATGCAAAGCAACAGGTTGGGGCCTTATTGAAAACATACATCTCAGGGAATTTAGAAACCTGGGAGCCTTTAAACACTGGGCAGTAGTGGTCTTCAAAAACATGATTAAAGTAGTTCCTAACTGGAATGCACCGTAAAATATGTAGGCATTTTTTTGGTTGTTTCTTATGTATTGTTTCCATTTGTAAGTGCTGTAAGTAATATTGTGCTCAATATCTCTGTAAATAAACTAGTGATTTGGGAGCAGAGTTTCCTTCAAATGGAAAATGGGAAGTTGCTTGGTTACGCACAATCTTTGATCGTCTTTGGCAGCAGGAGGAAGCAGACTTGGAATTGTGCCATTTCTTTGGTGATTCATGAGGTTGAGTTTTTTCTGTAGCTTCGTGGTGAGGAACCTGGGGAGGAGGACACAGGCGTCCCTGAGGACCCGATGGGATGGCTCCTCTGAGCTCAGAAGAGAAGATCGAGGGGCTGCCGCTTCCCCGTGCGCTTGCTTTTTACTTAGACTTTCATTTCAGACTAATTTTAGGTTCACCAAAAAACTGAGTGGAAGGCGCAGTGGTTTCCCGTCTTCCCCCTCCCCCAACTCCCCCAGCCTCCTTCACTGTCAGCTTCTCCCCACCAGAGCGGCACCTTGGTTCTAACTGGTAAACCAACTTGGGTAGATCGTCATCCCCAAGGACCCCAGTTCCCTGAGGGTTTACTCTTGGAGTTGTGCGTTCAGTGGACTTGGACGACGGCATTTCACTGCCCTGTAAATCCCCCCACGAGCGGCGAACGGGTGACGTCCCCGCGGCCCAGACCGAGGCAGTCACGAGGAGGGTGACTCCGGTGCGCTGCGCTGGTCTAACGGCTTCTAGCTCGAGTCCTGTATCCGCTTACAGGGTGCGGGTCCATGGTGTGTAGTATTTACGGAGTGGCCCAGCGTCACCACACTGTGATTTTAGAACGTAAGCCTCCCGTGAACACGAGGAACATCCTCCCTCCTGCCTCGGCCCCCGGCAGCCACTAGTCAGTCGGCTGTCTCTGCAGGTTTGCGTCTCCTGTAACGCATCATACGGTGCGTGGCCTTCTGCAGCCGGCTGCTGTCGTAGCGGCTGTCGGGGCTCGCTGACGCGCGTTCCATCGTGTAGATGCACTGTGCCTGTCCTCCGGCTGATGGACGGCACTCTTACCTGAGACTGCGTGTGGAAGTGTTCCGTTTGTGGGGGTCCCACGGCGACTCTGCTTAACCCTTTGGGGCACCGCCAAACTGTGCTCCCAGGTCAGGGCGCCGTTTCACGCGCCCACCAGCCACGCAGGAAGCTTCCGGCTTCTCCCCGTCCCCTGGGCAGCCCAGGTCGCTGTCTGTCCTTGTGCCTTGAGCCTCCCCGGGGGGTGGGGGGAGGCGGTGAGTGGTGCCTCCCCCGGTTTTGATTTGCATCCCTCACAGGGGTCTTTTCCACTTTTCCTGTTCAGCTGAGTTGCAGTACCAAAATGTTAAATTTTCACAAAGCCTAATTCTTTTTTCTTTTTTTCTCTTACTTTTGGTGTCCTGTCCGAGAAGGCTTGGTCCAACCCAAGATTCTGAAGATTCATTCCTATTTTCCTGGAGGAGCTTTATGGGTTTTTGCTCTGATGGGTTAGGCCTGCAACCCGTCTGAGTTAGTTTTATATATGGCATAGGAAAGGCATCTCCCTTCCGTCCTCGTGGCCCGTGGGCGGCCTGTGTTCTGGCCCTTTCTCCCCATTGAGCGTCTTGGCCTCCTAGCTGCTGCTCCGTATTTCATAGATGCTTTTGGAGGAGGCTCTGAAGCTCAGATCCTTCTGTCTGTTCTGCCCGGACGCCGTGAGGCTTTAACACTCCCTGAGGAAGCCAGAATCTGGCAGCATCTCCAAGCCTTTAGGGCCGGCGGCCCCCCTTCCCTGCGGAGTAACGGTCTGGTCTTTGCAGGGACGTGCAGCGCGCACACAGGGTGGTGGCCGGGCTGCAGGCCGGGATGTGCTTCGTCAACAACTACAACGTCAGCCCGGTGGAGCTGCCCTTCGGCGGGTACAAGAGGTCAGGTGAGGAGCCGGGGAGGTACGGACCGTGACTCAGACCGCGAGGACCAGGCTCATCCCGTGGGCCCGGATCATCCAGGAACGCACACGGACTCCGGTCCCCGCTGCCTCACTGCACTGGCCTCTGGGCATGGGCGCCACACTCCCTTTCCCCGCAGAGCTCTCCAGAAGGTTCTGATGCTTACCTAGCCCGGCTTGTGGGCGTCTCAGACCAGTCCGTCTCATGGGTAGAATTACCTTTTCTTCACGGTCTGTGATCGCTGGCGGCACAAGACCACTCCCAGGGGCTCCAGACTTGGGACGTCTCTCATCATCCCCCGTGGGGTTTCTGGGTGCAGTGTCTCTAAGACGGCACTGCCGAAAGCCTGTATTTGTTTACTTTATTCTGCCCAAGTCACTGAAAAGCCCCGAGTCTAACACTGAACAGTCACGGCTGTGCTGGTTGTCCTACAATGTCGCACGGGGACGGTCCCCCTCCCCCGCGGCCCAGTGACGGGGTGACCATGCTCCTCCGGTGTGAGGAGGGGGGCACTGGGGCAGGCTCGCAGGAGCTCGCTGCCTGCAAATAGTCGCTCAGTGCCCTTCCCTTGCTCTGGAACGTGGATCCAGCCCCTGGGCAGGTGTGTGGGCATGTGTGCACTGGGGGCGCAGGTGTGCCAAGGGGCGTTTGTGGGATGGCGGGTGTGCAGTGCTCTGCTGGTGCGTGCTCCCTGGCTGGCTCTGCTCCTCCCCCTCGGTTTGGGACCTGTGGGTCGGTGTCCTCAGGCCTGTTCTGCTGGGGTAGCAGAGGGCGGGACCAAGGGCAGATGTGCAGTGCAGCCCCCTGCCTTGCACGCCCAGCTAGCTCTGTGCCCTGGAGCGGGGGGATGGGAGGGAACCAAGACAGTGAGGCCTGCAAGGGCCGGACACCTTTTCTTTTGAATAGTGCCCCCTGAGATGTGTATTTTGGGGGGACTGGGCCTTGCCCTCTGGAGGCAGAACCTCCCAAAGTCTGAGGCAGGGGGCCGGGAAAGGCCAAGCCCAGGATGCTGTCCTTTAGCGGGTAACCTTGTAACAGGTTTAGTATAAGAAAGGGCTAGAAAACCTGTCATGTTGAGGTCCGTTCTAAGTGAGCACTAACTTTGAAAGGCATCCGGTGATTGTTGTAGAGACTTTCACACTTGATGGGAAGGTCCAGACGCTTTCAGATCTCAACCCAGACTAGTCGGTACCTGAAATTAAAATTCCTGTTGTAGGAATTCCATCCCCAAGGGCCGGTGGGTCACGTCGCCCGCACCTAGCCCTACAGCTCATAGGCGCACTTAGGGCTTGTCAGCTCTGTTCTTCTCCAGAGGGAGCAGCTGTCTTTGAAGGTCCCCGTGACTGTTGAGGCCACTGCAGTGGTGGCCCGTCCTCACCCTTCTCTTCCTTTCAGGGTTTGGCAGAGAGAATGGCCGCGTGACCATTGAATACTATTCACAGCTGAAGACTGTGTGCGTGGAGATGGGTGACGTGGAATGTGCTTTCTGAAAACACGAAGCAAGCCCCGTCCGCGTGGCCAGCCGTGGAACAAGAACTGAAATCTCCAGGGCAGCCACTCAGCTGCCTTCGTTTCAGTCCCTGAATTGCATCCCTTGGGATAAGGGAACAGCTTGGCGTTCTTCCTTCCTTACCTCTCAGTCCCCTTCCTGATTGAAAATGTGCACAAGTGCCTTTTAGAGAATCGAGAGAGTCGTGATTTTCTCAAAGCAGATTTCCCTGAAATCTTGAACACGCTTCTGGAGAACGGGGAGTGGGACCGGAATTCTACTTCGTCTGTGGCCGACAGTGCTCCTTCTCTGGCTCCCTTCAGAGACCTGGTGTCCGGTCCGGTTCCCGGTGGAGCAGGTAGAGCGGATTTCTGCCCCTTGACGCTTTGGAGCTCTGGCCCCTTGTCGTTGGCTGCGTTGCAGAAGTTGACAGTCGGGATGGCGATACTGGCCAGGGTCACATTCCACGGGCTGCTTCACTTGCCAGAGTAAACCCTTGGTTTCCACTCGGTGCTGGCGGGGGAAGCTGGCATCCAGTCCTTGAGCTACAGCTTTCTCCCTTCTTTGAGCCAAAATAGTGTACGCTCCTGGGCCACGCCGCGATGAAACTAACCACACTGTTCATCCTTCCAGCTTCGGGGCACCTGGGCGGCTCAGTGGGTTACGTGTCCGGCTCAGGTCATGATCTCACAGTTCACGAGTTTGAGACCCACGCTGGGCTCTCAGAGCCTGGAGCCTGCTTTGGGTTCTGTGTCTCTCTGTCTCTCTGTGTCCCCCCCACCCCACACACCCCCTGCTCCCACTCTGTCTCTCAAAATAAACATTAAAAAAAATTCTTTCCGCTTCATGTTTTAAAACTAAGCACATCTCAAGGTTATAGTGGTTCACAGAGTAGGGGCCAGGGTTCAGTGTGGAAGGCAGGAGGTTCGCGCTTTGCACCGAGTCCACAAGGCCGGGCTGGACTTGCTGTAGCAAATGTGCATGGCCTGTGGGAGCTTTTCGGCTCCATGTTCTTCGCGCCCTGACAAGCAGAGGCTGGCTGGCGGAGCGTCCGGCCCTGGCGACTTCTCACGCTGCCACTTTCTCTTCCTTTGAGGGCAATAGTTGGTGTCTGATCACCACGTTGGTGAGGGTTGTCCGGAGAAG
>NC_043702.1:166624528-166625655 GCF_006229205.1 Suricata suricatta
TTGGGGAGAGCCATCTGCTTTACTCCCTTCACCAATGCAATTGCCGAAAACTTCTGGAAATATCCTCACAGGCACACCCAGAAGTCGTGTTCTACCAGCCGTACCGCCCAGTCGTGTTGCCGCATAAAGGAGCCCTCACGGTGGCTAAGGGGTGCTGAGGGGTAGAGCTGGGGGTGCTGCCCCTCACCAGACTCGCATCCGGTTACATGTCGTGATGGGGAAGGCCGTCGTCTTGGAGGAGGAGGACAACTCAGCCTCTTGGTGGCTATTTGCACAGAGGGCACGGCTGTGATAGGGCCCAGGCCCGGGGTCTCACAGCGGGTGTCTGGTCCTGATGCGACTCTGGAGGTAGTTGCTACCCGTGGTTGAAGATGGCTTCGGCCACTCCTCTAGAGCGAAAACAGCAGGGAAGAGGGGACCGGTCTCTGGATCCTCACCGTGTTCCTACTGCTACACGCCTCTCATTTAGACACCAGCCGATGTTCCGATGAGGAAACCGAATTGGAGAAGTCTTGGTAGCCACCAGGTTGAGGAGCGGGACTCCAAGTCACCTGGGGTGGGGGGGACTTTCATTCTTGGGTTTCCTGCTAACCTTCCTGGAGTCCTGGGACACTAAGTATACCGCGTCCTGGCATTCTGCTGTCATAAATTACCACCAACTTTGAGACTCGGAGTCCCAATTGGTTTCACCCAGAAACCATGTTGCAGGGGCCACACTCCCCCCGGAGGCTGCAGGAGAGCATCTCTTCCCTCGCCTCGCCCAGTGTCCAGAGCGTTCCTTGCTTTGAGTGGCTCTCTCCAGGTCAACAGCTTAGTGTCTCTACCCCCCCTGCTTCCCTCTTTCAAGGTCACGTGTGATGGCAGTTAGAGCACACCGGAGCATCCAGGCCCTCACTCGGCCCAAGCCCCTTCCCTTAGTCACTTCTGCAGAGTCGCTCCCTGCCTCAGGAGGGACTGTTCACAGATTTCAGGAATTAGGACGGGGGGGGGGGGAGTCTTACGCAGCTGCTGCCCCCTGCACTGTCCCGAGTGTGTCCCAGGATGTGCCCCAGCTAAGGTGGTTGGCACATTTACCAGCAGAGTAATAATAGGCACAGAACGCACGTCAGCCAACACGTGACCAGGAG
>NC_043702.1:166625755-166627186 GCF_006229205.1 Suricata suricatta
TCTGGGCTCGTCTTTCTTCTCTACTCTCATTTTGACTTCACTTTGGAAAGTTCTGCAGAAAGTACCTTCTCGCTCCCTCCCAATCTGATTTTCTCTCCCACGGGGACTCCTGTTAACATCTGGGTGCGTATCTCTCCTGGGATTTTCTTAAAGGGGGTCCCTGCAGACTCACCCTGTGCCCGGATGACTCGGAGCTGCTGCTGGAGAGCCAGCGCAGGGGTCCTTCTACCCAGCCCAGGAGCTCACCAGCCACTGGTGTTAGAATGGAGAGTGGAGCTTTCCCCCAAATGCAGGCTCTCCTGTCCAGAAGTTTTCTACAATTCCAGGGGGGCAGACCTCAGAGCCCGAACTGTCATGCCACCGAGCTATTGGAAAGGACGGTTTGTGTAAGTGACCAGATTAGGAGCACTGGGTTAGCCTTGCTGCTCAGTGTGGCCCAGGAACCAGCAGGGTCTGCTCCTTAGATTAGACTCAAGAATCTCCAGCCCCATCCCCCAGACCTAAGGATCAGAATCTGCATTTGAACCAGAACCCCACGGGAATCTTCTGGACAACAGTTGGCCCGCTGCTGCTCTCTAAGCAGTGGCTCTCCACTTCGGGCGCACATTACAAGTGCCCTGGGAAAGCTTGGACTGATCGGCGGTGTGGCCTGGCCATCTAGATTCGAAGAGGTCCCTGCCAAGGTGAATTCCGCAGACAGGTCGCGAGCCAGTGCTGTTCTGTTGTGCTGAGGACGGTAGCTGCCAGCCACACATGGTGACTTAACATTTTTAATCGAAAGAAATTTTAAGCTTATATATTTTGAGGGAGAGACAGAGTGAACAGGGGAGAGGCAGAGAGAGGGAGAGAATCCCAAGCAGACTCCAAACTGTCACGACAGTCTGATGTGGGGCTTGAACTCACAAACCGTGAGATTTTGACCTGAGCTGAAACCAAGAGTTGCAACACTTAACCGACTGAGCCCCTGGTGCCCCTACTTTCGTGTATGTAAATTAAAGTTGAGTTCATTAGTCACTGTAGCCACACTGTGAGGACTTAATGCCACTCACGGGTGGAGGGGACACCGCACCAGATGGTGCACATGTTGAATGTTCCCCTGGTGTTGGAAAGCTCTGTCGGACAGCACTGCTTATGGGGGAGGGAACCGAGACCCTCCGTGTTCAGTTTTCGAGTGAGTTAGGAGGCCGCCTTTGGGGGCAAGTGCCATGAGGGGTGAAAGAAGCGGGGCAGACCCCGGAGTGGGGACTCCTTGGAATTACTCCTTAGCGTGTGAGAGGCCGGTGCGCTGGTGCTCGTTCCTGAAGAATGAAGCTTCGCCAGCAGGTGCTCCCGCACCGCACACATGCGTGCGAGACCTCGAGCTGGCCCCCGGCGGCGGTGTGCGGGGCACGGGCACAGACTGTCGCTTGATCCTCAAGAACTTTATATGGT
>NC_043702.1:166627286-166667244 GCF_006229205.1 Suricata suricatta
CCCGGAGTGGGGACTCCTTGGAATTACTCCTTAGCGTGTGAGAGGCCGGTGCGCTGGTGCTCGTTCCTGAAGAATGAAGCTTCGCCAGCAGGTGCTCCCGCACCGCACACATGCGTGCGAGACCTCGAGCTGGCCCCCGGCGGCGGTGTGCGGGGCACGGGCACAGACTGTCGCTTGATCCTCAAGAACTTTATATGGTAAGTGTTACTATCCCCAACTTAGAGCTGGGAGAGCCGAGGCTTAGGGAGACTAATCAGCCTGCCCAAGGGCACACGGCTGCCTGCGGGGGACACTGAGGTGTGGCAGGGGACACTGACATGTGGCGTGGAGATTTAGGCACGGCTCTCTCGTTTCCAGAATGTGTCCCTCTACAGCAACAAACCAGCTCTGGGGGCACCTGGGTGGCTCAGTCAGTTGAGGGCTGGACTCATGATCTCAGCTCAGGTCTTGATCCCAGGGTTGTGAGTTCAGGCCCCACGTTGGGCTCTGTGCTGGGAGTAAAGCCTACTTAGAGAAACAAAACAAAAACCTGGAGCAGTGAATGGCAGTACTTAGACCAATTTTCTTTTTTCCACAGACAGAGGAATTTTATAGAAAGTAGCTTGCCAGATATGGTCACTGTCTTTTTTTTTTTTTTTTAATTTATTGTCAACTTGGGCTAACGTACAGTGTGTAAAGTGTGCTCTTGGTTTTGGGGGTAGATTCCCGTGATTCATCACTTACAACACCCAGTGCTCATCCCAACAAGTGCCTTCCTCCATGCCCATCCCCCATTTCCCCTCTCTTTACCCCGCCATCCACCCTCAGTGTTCTCTGTATTTAAGAGCCTCTTACGGTTTGCCTTCCTCCCTTTCTGTTTGTAACTATTTCCCCCTTTGCCTCCACCATGTTCTGTTAAGTTTTTTAAGATCCACATGTGAGTGAAAACATATATCTGTCTTTCTCTGACTTATTTCACTTGGCACAATGCCCTCCAGTTCCATCCACTTTGCTGCAAATGGCCGGATTTCATTCTTTCTCATGGCCATGTAGTATTCCATTGTATATATAAACCACATCTTCTTGATCCACTCATCAGGTGATGGACATTTAGGCTCTTTCCATGATTTGGCTATTGTTGACAGTGCTGCTATGAACATTGGGGTATGTGTGCCCCTATGCATCAGCACTTCTGTATCCCTTGGGTAAATCCCTAGCAGGGCTATTGCTGGGTCATAAGGGAGTTCTATGGATAGTTTTTTGAGGAACCTTCACACTGTTTTCCAGAGAGGCTGCACCAGTTTACATTCCCACCAACAGTGTAGGAGGGTGCCCATTTCTCCACACCCTTGCCAGCATGTTGTTTCCTGAGTTGTTCATTATAGCCACTCTGACTAGTGTGAGGTGGTATCTCAGTGTGGTTTTGATTTGTATTTCCTTGATGATGAGCGATGTTGAGCATTTTTTCATGTGTCTCTTGGCCATCTGGAGGTTGTCTTTGGAAGACTGTCTATTCATGTCTTCTGCCCGTTTCTTCACTGGAGTATTTGTTTTTCAGGTGTTGAGTTTGGCAGGTTCTTTACAGACTTTGGATACTAACCCTTTATCCAATAGGACATGGTCTTTGTCCATAGCAGCAATCCACAGGCAGGATTCTGCCAAGCCCTAGGTGCTGTTAGTGGGGGTCCTGGGAAAAGGAGAAGGCAGCTCTTGGGCTCCCCACTCCGTCACAGCATCATCATACGTAGTGGAGTTCCTTATAAAACTCCATTTGAGCCCATTGTATGATCTGGACTGAGGTCGCATGACTTTGAGAAGCCTCCCCTGTTCAGACTTCAAACAAAGGTGAAAATGCCAGTCACCCCCAGGTCTCCCCTGGGCTGCTCCCCTGGCGCCTAGACTCGGTGATGAGAAAAGAAACCACCAGAAGTTCACCAAGCTGACATGCATCTTTCTTAAAACCCAGAAAATGAAGAAAAAACAAATATAACCCCAAAAACCATAGTAGCCTAGTCTAAATTTTTAATGCATTATTTTTTCCAACTCAGGACCAAAAAAAAACCTCTACCACTCATCATCACCATCATCTTCTGAAGGACATTTTAATGTAAAAAACCAAGTTTAAGCTTTATGAAAACAGCCTCCCTTTTCCTTATTTTGCTCCATGCTGGGCAGACTTCTTATGAACTATGGTGGAGCATACGTTGCTCCGGCCCAGAATCCTCACCAGATTGCCGGAGGGCCCTGGGGGTCCTCTCGCCATGGCTGGCCAAAGCATTCCAGCCTGAAGTGACGCAGGAGCACAAAGGAGAGAGCGTGGATTTTAAAGTCAGGGTGGGTTCAGATCCCTTCTCTGATCCTCACAGCCTGTGGAGTGTTTGAAATGTGGCAAGAGCAACTACAGAACTGAGTTTTATTTTATTTGAAGTTTATTAACTTGAGGGGCACCTGGGTGGCTCAGCTGGGCATCTAATGCTTGATCTTGGCTCAGGTGATACCTCACGGTTTGTGGGTTCGAGCCCCATGCCGGCCTCTGCACTGACCGTACGGAGCCTGCCTGGGATTCTCTCTCTCCCTCTCTCCAAGCCCCTCGCTCCCACTCCCTCTCAAATAAACATTAAAAAAAATGTCTGTTAATTTGAATGTAAGTAGCCCTGTAGCTCACGGCTGCCGTATGGAGCAGCACGGTGTAGACACTGTGCTTCTGTTAGTGGTGTTCACGGCCACGTTCACGCAGGGGCAGCCCCCTCATTCTGCCACCAGCATCCCTCCCCGGGGATAACTAAGCCTCTTCAGTTCAACACATTTTGTTGTCAGGTGTCTTTCCCCATTTGGACCTACGTGATCAGATCTTTACTAAGTTTCATACTCTTAGCCATCACTAGCTTTTCAGCAATAGAAGCAATCTTTGAGTAGAAACTTTGAAAAAACCCTTGTTGCCGTACGCATTAGCAGCGAGCAAGAAGACCTGCCCTCCTTGAGCCCCAGCGAACAGGGTTCTCCCAGCTTCACCTCAACAAGCACCCCGGCGGGCTAAGGAGGGGCGCTCCCCGCCCGTCCCCTCGCCATGTGGTAGGAACAGGCTACTTTTTTTTTTTTTTTTTTTTAGATAAAGGCTCCAACAAGAAACAAGGGCTAGAGTCGAGGTTAGGTATGAGGCTAATGCCAGGTAAGTCTTTATTATATTTAGAAAAAAAAAAAAAGTAACTGAAAATAAAAGCAAGTCACTCAAAATGAACAAGAGGTTGTAAACAGCCTAGAATTCTTCAATGGCAGCATTTGGACGCCCCGCCCAGGCCGGTTTTCACCCAACCGAGATGCTGGAAGGCAGAGCACACGGTTGTGCCCAGCAGGCCGAGGAGGGCGATGGAGCCGATGGCACCCCGACTCCGCTTGCTGGGTTCTGCGGCAGAAGACAGAGCAGGAGTGACGGGGGGGGGACCCGAAAGGAGAGCGGTTCCAACACCCACAGGCGACTCTACCTGAGGCCTCTGGGGGTGCACCTCAGACCGTCTGGCCTCACGAACTCGGCCAACCTCTGGCCAAAAGCCATCGGTATGTCAGAGGCTGCACATGAAGAAACGTGTCACAACTGGGGCGCCCGGGGGTGGGGTTCAGTCCATTACGCGTCCGACTTCGGCTCCGGTCATGATCTCACTGTTCGTGAGTTCGAGCCCCGCACCAGGCTCTGTGCGGACAGCTCGGAGCCTGGAGCCTGCTTCGGATTCTGTGTCTCCCCCTTCTCTCTCTGTCGACAACCCCACCCCCACTCACGCTCTATTTCTCTTTCTCTCTCAAAAATAAAAACATTTTTTAAATAAAGTGTCACAATAGTATTGTTTGGACCTTAAAAAAATGATGGGATAGTAATTAGAGCAACTTTGCTCCAGGGCCTTTGGGACTGCCCCCCTCCCCCAAAGGATTCCTCCTCCCGCTTCTGTCTCGGCCACATCGTTTACAGCAGTGAGTTAGGAGCAGGGGCTCCGGACTCAGGCTGCCTGGGTGTGAATCCTGGGTGACTAGCTGACACTGGTCGCTCAGCCTCAGTTTCCTCATCTATAAAACAGGAGAATATCCTCTGTCTCCCAGAATTGCTATCAGGTTCAATAGCATTTGCAAAGGTCTTAGAGCAGCAAATGACACGCAAGATGCTCAGTGAAGATATGTTTTGTTACTCTTCAAAAAGTAGTAAAAAGAAAATACTAGGGGCGCCTGGCTGGCTCAGTCGGTTAAGCGTCAGCTTCGGCTCAGGTCATGATCTCACGGTTCGTGGGTTCGAGCCCCGCGTCGGGCTCTGTGCTGACAGCTACCTCAGAGCCTGGAGCCTGCTTCAGATTCTGTGTCTCCCTCTCTCTCTGACCCTCCCCTGCTCGTGCTGTCTCTGTCTCTCAAAAATAAATTAAAAACATAAAAAAAAAAAAAAAAAAGAAGATACTAGACCTTTCACCTAAATCTCCTGCTCCTTCCCCTTTCCTTACAGTGCTGCTAAGGAGCCTAGAGCAGCGGGACGGGGGACGGCTTACGTGGATACATGCTTACCTCCCGTGTAGTAACCATAGGCATAAAGAACGCGCCCCACGATCCAGGCCAAGCCCAGGCCAGAAGCTACACGCTGAAATAAAAGGGCGGTGTCAGAGTCAGCATTCACAAAACGGACACGTCGTCTTTAATATCTAGGGTTTTGATGACACGATGTTTTAACAGAAAAAATAATACTTTGCTGGATACGGTAAAATACCAAAGTTGGCGGCATAGGTCTGTCATTTGTCTTGGGAACATCAAAGGCCTGCGATTCCTCTATAAACTGCTCACAGATGGGGGAGAGGAGGGAGGGCCTTCCAGGGGGCGGGATGGAAGGAGCCCCCCCACCCCGGGGTTGCCCTGGGGCACTCACGGGCTAGAGCACAGGAGAGGGAGAGGCAGGCCTGAGGCTTGAAGGGTGAGCCCCAAGAGGACACTGGGAGGGGAAGCCCGCCCATCTCTCTTGGGGCAGCCGGGGGTCCCGCCCCTGCATCTGTCCTAGAGGGTCCCCGTCCGGAGGGGGCCGTGCTGCAGCCGAGCAGGGGTGAGGAGTTCCGCTAGAAAAAGTAGATGCCGCGTACAGTGTGGTCACCACAGAATATGCGGTCTTGGAGGGGAGGTCTCCCCCGTCCCAGCACGCTTGGCAAGAGAGATACAAGATGAAGAGTCCTATGGGGGACCAGCCTGGGGTGACCCCCTAGGTCAGAGAGAGTCAGCAGGAAAAGGGCGGCTGTGTGGGAATGTGAAACACCACAGGTCACGGTCTCTAAGGGCATCGCTGGGGGTAAGGTTAGTACGTGAGGGCTTCCTGTTCGTTTAGTTGATTCGGGGAAAAGTTAACTGTCAGGTGTGCGAAACAACTGAAAATGCAAACCCCAGGCCCACGAGGCACTAGGTGCTAGCTGGTCTCTGCCAGGCCGGGCCTGGTGGGGGGCGGGGGATGGGGGGCTGCAGAGTTCCCAACAACCTAGGCACGATAGCAGGTGCTTGTCCTCCGAGCAGTTCTCGGGAGTGTTTTAACAAAGCGCAGGGAATGGGGTCTGGGGAGGAGGGACGGGAAAGGGGATGGGGTGACGCCTAGCTGGGACACACCAACTCGTCTATTTAGACCGGCTCGTCCAGTCACGTGCAAGGATCGGGGCCCCTTCGAGGCACAAGAAGTATCTTTTCTAAGACCTCAGCAGATGGGTCTCTGAAGAAAGCATGGACTTCAAGGCCATAGACTACAGGTGTGCCATCCTGGGACCATACTGCAAAAGCACAAGGCCCTTCAGGTCCAGACCAGAGGCTCACGTAAGGCTGAGGACCAGAAACGTAAAGTGTCAGCACTCTGGTCAGAATTAAGGGGAAACTGGGGGCACCTGGGGGGCTCAGTCAGCTGGGCATCCGTCTTCGGTTCAGGTCATGATCTCCTGGTTCGTGGGTTTGGGTCCCGTGTCAGGCTCTGTGCTGACAACTCAGAGTCTGGAGCCTGCTTCGGATTCTGTGTCTCCCTCTTTTTCTGCCCCTCCCCTGCTCATGCTCTGTTTCTCTCTCGCTCTCAATAATAAACATTTAAAAAAAAAGAATTCAGCTCCCTGACAGGGAAACACTTTCTGTCCAGGGCAAGACCCAACTGGCAGCTAATCGGGTGTAGACACACCTGCTTTATTAGGGTGAGGTGCAGTGCAGACCATTTCTCTGGCCCACAAGGCCCCGCTCTCCTTCTCCCTGCTCGCCAGACAGGCCCCGCGGGCTCCTGCCTCAGGACCTGCCCTCGCTCTTTGTCCGGAAGGCGTCCGAACACCTGTGGCACCTGCTCCCTCACCTTCTTTACATTTTGCTGGACTGTCACTGCCTCTGCTTAAATGTCACCTCTGCAATCTGCACAGCCCTCACCGGACCACCTGCTCACAGGTGTCTCCCGTTCCAGGATCTCTCCATCTGCCCTGCTGTTTTCCTCCGTGGTACGCATCATCTAGAATTCTAGCCTAATTACACACTGTACGTACCTGGTCGCCCTTTGTCTGTGACCCCAACTGACAGTAAACCAGGGCCTTTGCCTGTTTTGTTCACTATTGTAACCTCAGGGGATCGGTAAATGTTGGTAGCCAATAAAAACTACGGACACAAATGGTCCAGAATCAGACAGACCTGGGTTCAAATTCTGATTATGCTACTCTGCATGTAGCTATTTGCCCTGTGACAGTTACCCATTCCTCAGGAGGTTTCCCCTCATCTTTATAAAATGGGGAAAATTAGGGATGCCTGGGTGGCTAAGTGGGTTAAGTGTCCAACTTCGGCTCAGGTCATGACCTTGCGATTCGTGAGTTCGAGCCCCACATCGGACTCTGTGCTGACAGCTCAGAGCTTGGAGCCTGCTTCTGATTCAGTGCTTTCCTCTCTCTCTGCCTCTTTCCCGCTCACGCTCTCTCTGTCTCTCTCAAGAATAAATATTTTTTAAAAAATGAAGAAAATCCTACCTACTTTCAAGAGCTTTGTAAGGAGTAGTTGAATGCGATTCTTTTCAATAGATGTTGAAGATGTTCATTCCACGTTCCTTTCCTGCTGTTTTTAGTCAATAGCTCAGTGAACTCAATCCAAACACATGAAACCCCCCTGGAAAAACTTACCGGGTGGTAAACACCTCCAACAGCTAGGAAAAATAAGAAGGGAGGATACACTTCCAACCTGGAAGAGACAGAGAATGTTTTTTCAGATAGGGCCCCACCGACATGTGTGGCAGTAAAACCAAGAGCCCCAAACTTACTTGCCAAGTTGGAAACTTGAGCGTAACATTGAACGTGGAGAGGAGGGAGAAGACCCCCCTCTAGCACCCAGCCTCTCCTCTCTGCACAGGAGTAAGGGTAACTCATGACACGCTGGGCCCAAGACCTCGGCTCTAACACGCCGATGAGGAAGGTTTCAGTGAATTCAAGCGGGTTTCCTTCTGGAGCCCACAGCTGCTCCTTCCCCGCGGCTGGGAGAGTCAAGTTCATCTTAGAAAGGACGGCTTACAAATGCTCCAGAAGGGCGATGCAATGCTGAAGACATTTTCTTAAATTTATTTTTTTAATTTACATCCAAGTTAGTTAGCACATGGTGCAACAGGGATTTTCAGGCGTAGATTCCTTAACGCCCCTTCTCCGTTTAGCCCAGCCCCCCTCCCACGAGCCCTCCAGTAACCCTGTTTGTTCTCCGTATTGGAGAGTCTCTTATGTTTTGTCCCCCTCTCTGTTTTTGTGTTATTTTTGCTTCCCTTCCCTTAGGTTCATCTGTTTTGTATCTAAACGTCCTCATAGGAGTGAAATCATGTGATATTTGTCTTTCTAACTGACTTCTTTCACTTAGCCTAATACCCTCTATCTAGTTCCATTCACGGAGCTGCAAATGACATGAAAGACATTTTTGAAAAGATTATCCAGAACCTCACTAGGCTAACAGCTTTGAGTATTTAATCTGTTCACATACATATTTTTATGACACTGTTTAAAATAGGTTTTTAAAAAAATATATTTATTTTGAAGGAGGGAAGGGCAGACAGAATCTCAAGCAGGCTCCACACTGTCAGCACGGAGCCCAATGCAGGGCCTGAACTCACGAATGGTGAGATCATGACCTGAGCTGAGATCAAGAGTCGGATGCTGAACAGACCGAGCCCCCCAGGCACCCCTTTTCACAACACTTTCAGTGAGGTGCCCAGGATCGTTCTCACAGCTGCTTCTTGGCACACAGGGTAGTCAAGGCCAAGATGCTGGGCAGAAAACACGTACTCCAGAGACCCCCACCCCCTGCGCCTGGTGGGTCCAACACTTACGTGTTCTGGTGGGCGCGCTGAATGCAGTTGAAAAGGTGCCCGTTTTCAGGGTCCGCGCTGTACATGATTGGATACTGTGAAGACAAAGTTCATGTGGATCAAACGGTCAAGAGTGGTGTTCAGTGCTGAGCTACAACCAACCCTACAGATAACCTATCCTCCAGCAACTTCTATCATACCCGGACAGATGATGGCTTTCTGCTTAAATATCTGCAGGGAGAAGGGTCTCAACTCCCAGAAGCAGATTCAATGTACTTCTATTAATATCTGGTACGAAGAATGTAGGTCTGTGCCTAGTCGCACAAGGATGGAGGCAGCATGCCCCAAACTCAGTGCTCTTGACACTGTCCCACTGCTTCTGCGTTTCCAATGCATCAGTCACACCACAGGGAAACAGCTCCTTCCCAAGAGTGAGCCGATGCCACTTTTTTTTTTTTTTTAAGATTTTCCTTAATGGGGGAACAGAAAGTGTGTGAGAATTTTCATGGCCATGTCCATTAAAAAAAAAAGGAAAAATCAATGCGAAAACTTTAAAAGAAGCTCTAGTCAGAGAGTCTAAGCTGCCATCCAGAAATAAATGTTTCAATTTGCTCACCAGGGACAAGCCTAGTAATTGTTCCTTTTAGGTCATCGGGAACTAAATAAAGGGGACATTTAGTAATTGTATGTCTAGTGTCTGAGCTCAGGCTAACCCCAGCACCACCCGCTCCTTCTCTATTTGGGAAACACAACTTCACCTTAAGATATCACTTCTAAAGTGACACGCCAGGGAAGACTATTGCCATTTAGCCCTCTCTAGTTTCTTTTATTATTTATATACGTAAAAAGAATCCAGGTAGAATGGACATGTCTTATTAGTTTCAAGTGTAAAATGTGATGATTCGATAAATATGTATGTCATGAAATGATCACCATAGTAGGTCTAGTTAACACCCATCCCCCCAAAGACTTGCAGATTTGTTTTTCTTTTGATGAGAACATTTAAGAGTTGCTCTCTTGAATGAAATCATGCCATTTGCTGCAATGTGGATGGAACTGGAAGGTTATTATGTTGAGTGAAATAAGTCAGAGAAGGACAGATACATGTTTTCACTCATGTGTGGATCTGGAGAAACTTAACAGAAGGCGATGGGGGAAGGGAAGGGGGAAAATAGTTACAGAGAGGGTGGGAGGCAAACCACAGGGAGACTCTTAAATACAGAGAACAAACTTGCGGGTGGATGGGGGAGAGGGGGAAATGGGGGATGGGCACTGAGGAGGGCACTTGTTGGGATGAGCACTGGGTATTGTATGTAAGCCAATGTGGCAATAAATTATATTCATTAAAAAAACCCAAACCCCCCAAAATAATTAAAAAATTATTATACAAAAGGGTTGCATTCTTAGCAAGTGTCAAATATGCCATATAGAAAAATTAATTATAGCTATCATGCTGTGCATTTTAGCTTTTTTACAGATTCCATATATAAGTGAGATCAGACAATGTTGATCTTTCTCTAATCTATTTCACTTAGCATAATGCTCTCAAGGTCCATCCATGTTGGAAATGGCAAGATCTCATTCTTTTTTTACGGCTGAGGGTCCCCTGCAATACATACACCACATCTGCTTTATCCATACACACATTGATGGACACTCAGGTCACTTCCACATCATGGCTATTGTAAATAGTGCTGCAACGAATATGGGGGTACATATATATTTTTGAGTTCGTGTTTTCATCTTCTTTGGAGAAATACCTGGGAGTGGAATAGCTGGATCCTACGGTAGCTCTATTTTTTAATTTTTTCGAGGACCCTCCATACTGTTTTCCATAGTGGCTGCACCAATTTACATTCCCACCAACAGTGCATTCTCTTTTCTCCCCGTCTTCACCGGCTTTGGGTATTTCTTGTCTTTTTGAGCACAGCCATTCCAACAGGTGTGAGGTGATAGCTCATGTGGTTTTGCTTTGCATCTGGTGATGAGTGATTATGTTGGGTACCTTTTCATGTACCTATTGGCCATTTGTATATTTTCTCTAGACAAATGTTTGTTCAGATCCTCTGCCTGTTTTAAAATTGTGTTGCTTTTTTTTTTTTTTGCAATGAGTTGTATGAATTATATGTTTTAGGAATTAACCCCTTATTGGATATATGATGTGCAAATATTTCCTCTCATTTATTAGGTTGCCTTTTCACTTTGCTGGCAGCTTCCTTTGCCGCACAGAACCTTTTGTTTTGATGAGGTCCCCCTTGTTTAACTCTCTTTAGAAAATAACCCTCTTCCTGGCACACGCACGGCTCCAGCCAAAAGCATCCTGTTCTTGTCTCAGCACCCATGGCCTTTCAACAGAAAAGGCACAGTACAAACAAGATGGAAACCATTCCCCAGCCAGGCCCCATATTTCCTGCCTTCCTCCCGCCAGAAAGGGGCAGTACCACCGATAGGTGCAGTTCCACTGCCGCTGCTGACCGCGGGCACCTCCCCTCTTCCTTCACAACTGAAAACAAGTTCTAGCCTCAGACAAGTCTACGTTCCCGCTCACCTCCACTTTGTACTTCTTTCGGGCCTTGGCAACGTTGATGGCTAGATGGGCTACCATGATAAAGCTGGCGGCACCGGTTAGAACCACAAAACCATATTCCTTGGAGAGGACGGCCATGTTGGCTCTGTGGAAGGAAGAAGACGTTAGGAGACCACCCAGCACAGCAGGCACCCGCGGGAGGAGGCCTTGAGCAGTGTGCTTCATCACCTGCACAAGTACACCTACATCAGAAAGGTGTGAGTAAACATGATGTTTCTAAGAGGTAGACGGAGAGCTTACTGTGTATCACTCAACGGAACTTACAAGTTATTCAAGTCTGGGGTGCCTGGGCGGCTCAGTCAGTTAAGCGTCTGACTCCTGATTTTGGCTCAGGTCATGATCTTTTGGTTCTTGAGATCGAGCCCCATGTCAGGATCTGCATTGACAGCATGGAGCCTGCTTGGGATTCTCATTCTCTCTCTCTGTCCCTCTACCCCAAAATAAGTTAAAAAACTTAAAAAGTATACAGTCATATCACATGTTTTCTGATAAACACTGTATTTACCAGATGTAGTTATACCCCTGCATTCAGTTTAAATGTCCATCCTTGATGACTGGCTCACTGCAGTCTCTCCTGAAAGCCTGGGAGGGGCTACTGTGCCAAGGTGTTTCCAGTCACCCTAACAATAGGGTGAGTTATCTCTATGTCCAAAGAGTACCCGGAGTTAAGCCATGTGCCAAAGGTCTAAAATAGAAAGCATCAGAGCTGGGATTCAAATTTATATTCCAATATGGTTCCAATGTCCCCTTTTAATCCCACTTGCAAACTGAGAGGTGTCATAGCACCTTTCTCAGTGTGGGATTTGGGGGCACCTGAGTGGCTCTGTTGGTTAAGAGTCCGACTTTAGCTCAGGTCATGATCTCGCAACTTATAAATTCGAGCCCCGCATTGGGCTCTGTGCTGACAGCTCAGAGCCTAGAGCCTGCTTCGGATTCTGTGTCTCCCTCTCTCTTTGCCACTTCCCCTGCTTGCATGCTCTCTGTCTCTGTCTCTCAAAAATAAACATTAAAAAAAAGTACATTTTGTTTAGGTCTGAAAAATGACATTTGGGGCTGAAGTCCCCCAAAATCTGCCCCCACCGCCTGCCACGATCCACAGTTCTTACTAGTGTTCCTCCCCCCCGCCGACATCCTTCATGGAGCTGCACTGGAGTGGCATCCACCTACCTCGCCTGGGGGGGACACACCACAAAAAGCTGTCTCCATGACTGAGCACAGGAATGGCCTCCTGGCCACCATGTCCCCACCATGTCCCCACCATCAGGTATGGACGCAGCAAGCAGTCTCTGGCTGCCCTCCAACCCTCCCTGCTCCCAGTCCCTTCTAGCATTAGTCACTTCTGAAATTCAGAGAATCAGCTCAAGGAAGAAGCTTCTGCAGTAGTTATTAAAATAAAAATATAGGGTGAATTCAGAACACCTCTATGAAAAGAAAAATGACCGAGCCTCCCGACCTATCTGACGTCCTTTGAGTTCAATCTGGGTGGGGGCCAAGCAGAGCCAGAAATGGGAAGTACCTTGGAAGGGCAGAGAACGTACTGTAAAGGGGGACCCAGACTCCGGTGCTAGAGTAGGTCTGTGAGACAGTGAGTGTGTCAGACGGGAGCAAAGGGTCTCCACTCCCCTCCCTGAGCCTCTCCCTGCAGGAGCCCTGGACACACCTGCAAAGGTCCAAGAACAAAGCCCAGGAAGCCACCTGCCCTGATCCCCCCTCACCCACCCACCTCCTACAGCCTAGCAGCTAGCGCTTTCCGCTGGTGGGATCAGGGCTGAACCAGAGACCGCAGCCAGTCCCAGCAGCTGCTGAGCTGCCCTGCGGGGAGCTGCGTTTGTCTGGGGCTCCACACCAAGCACAGACGGTGCCTACTGCCACCTGCGGAACGCATGAAGCCGCAACTGCAGGTGGCTCTCAGGAATGATGTCCCCGACACATAACACTCGACACCTGGGCGCCTAAGTCATTCAAGTTTCCTTTTGTTCCCCGCACAACTATCTACTGAAACCTTTGAAGCAGAGAAAGAGGAGGTCAGAACACTGATAAAAGCTCTGTCACCATTGCTGTTTGGAAACATAAATCCAGGAGGGACTGGGAAATGGGTAAGGCTTGTCCTTTAAGGAGAGAGTCAGCTTAATTCACTCAGGGTTCAAAAAAAATAACCCTCTATCTTTTGCTGAATCCTTCTATTTGGAGGAATCCAGGGCAAAGAGACGGATGTTCCCACTCCTTAAAGACTGGCCTCTGTGGGTTTGGGTGCAGGTGTGCGCACAGGTTAAGTGGAGGCAGCGTGGTTCCCAGTGGCCACACCCCAGGCAGTGCCAGCCACGCCCAAGGCTGTCCCAGTCTGGAGCCCGCAGATAGCTCCCAGGACTTCACAACCTCTCTGCGAGAACATGCAAGAACATTCGGCTGCACACCACCTTCTGCCGATTACATACCTGCTCTGTGTTACCAGCAACCCTTTTATTGACTCAAGAAGAAAAGGTTGTCTTGGGGGGTGAGAGCTGTGCTCTAGACCTGGGTCTTTGACGTGGCCCCAGACACGCGGCACGGGGTCCAACAGCCCTCGGAGCCCGACCATCAACACAGGCATAGGTTCCTTTGCAACCACGTAGCTGTATCATGGCATTTGTTGATCGTCCCCTCCAGCCGAATACGTTAGTATAAATAGAAATTTATTTAGGTATGTATTTAAAAGTACCTAGTTTGCACTCTTACATGGTGGGGGAGGAAGTTTAAAAGACTGGCACCCAGGTGGCTCAGTGGGGTAAGCGTCCCACTTTGTCTCAGGTCATGATCTCACGGTTCATGGGTTCGAGCTCTGCATCGGGCTCTGTGCTGACTGCTCAGAGCCTGGAGCCTGCTTCAGATTCTGTGTCTCCCTCTCTGCCTCTCCCCCGCTCATGCCTTGTCTCTCTTTTTCTCAAAACTAAAGAAAACATTAAAAAATTAAAATAAAAAATAAAAGCTGTCTGGAGAACAGCCTAACAACCCGTATGTTCTTGACATCGTTCATGCCTTTTGATTTATTAGTTCCCCTGGGAATCTAGCTGGAGGTGACAATCAGAAATTCAGACAGATTTGGTGCAAAGGCATCCACTTGGACACTATTTATAATAGCAGTGACAGAAATGGCCAAGCATAGAGGACTAGTTAATGTACCCGTAATATAGAATATTATAGAACCATTAAAAATGGTGTGCATATAATTAAAGATGTTGAAACAGGCTGAACGTACAGCATGTTACATTAAAAGAGGAAAACTCAGACAGTGTATATCGGGGCACCTGGGTGGCTCAGTCAGTTAAGCATCTGACTTTGGCTCAGGTCATCATCTCAGAGTTTGTCAGTTTGATCCCTGTATCAGTGCAGAGCCTTCCTGGGACTCTCTCTCTCTCTCTCTCTGTGTCAAAATAAAAGAGTGAACTTAAAACAAAAAGTAATTTAAAAAAGTGTATGCACGAGATAATCTTAGTTTTCTCTATAACAGAAAAACATATCAAAATCATAAGCATGACTGTTTCTAGATGCATCAATTACAGATTTCCCTTCGTGCTTTTCTATCATTTCCAAAATGAGCAGGTGCATACCAAAAAAATATACAGAAAGTGGTCTGACAATAATTAGGAATTGAGAAACCTGAGGAACAGGCCATATATTAGGAATCCCGTCATATAGTCCTTATGTGGCTCCTAGCCTGAACCCCGTCACTTACCTGCTCTGGGTCGTGCACGGGACAGGGCTGCCATTGTGCAGGGAAAGTGAACTCAGGACCTGGTTCTCACCCTCCTAGTGTGTGTCCTTGGGAACACCCTCCATGCGTTTCAGCAGCCCGGGCCTCCTTCATTAGAAGGAGACAGCAGTGGTGCCCCCCCACCCCATGGGTGTCTCCCGGAGGAAATGGAAAAGCCTCTAAGGCTCAGCATGATGCCTGACGCGTGGTAAGCACTCAACAAATGTTCCACATCAGTTCATATCACGTGTGTGATTGTTAACTGTCTTTGTCCTGATCTGGTTGAGAAAGGGGATGTTTAAATAAGTGATAATATTTCATTCTTCCTCATTGCCATAGGAAAGTGGATGGACCTCGAGGGTGTCATGCTAAGCGAAATATGTCAGGCAGAGAAGGACAGATACCATATGTCTGCATTCATAGGTCTAACAGGAGAGACCTGGCAGGGGCCCATGGGGAGAGGAAGGGGGAAAGAGAGCGAGGGAGAGTGAGGGACACAGATCAAGGGAGACTACTGAATACTGAAGACAAACCATGGACTGAAAGGGGAGGGGGAGGGAGGGAGAAGGTGATGGTCATGGTCGGGGGCACTTGTGGGGAGAAGCACTGGGTGTTATATGGAAACCAATTTGACAATAAACTATTATTAAAAAAAGAGAAAAAAATAAGTAAGTGATAATATACATATACATTTAAGAGCTTATAATTTAGAACTGCTATTTTAAAACAGCAAACAAAACTTAGAGTGATATACGGTCATTTCTTTTTCTGAGCTCTTAGCTGTGTTAAAATATCTGAAAAGCGGGAAGTCTTCAGGAGGAAGCAGGTTTGCGACACTGACCGTGGAAATCAGCAAGCCTGGAACCAACCGTGGACATCAGTAGTCATGGAAATCTTCCCTGTAGCAGAAGAGGCTCATTCCGGTGTGGGAGTGAGTGTGCGTTCACTTACTTAATTTGAGTTTACCGCTCACTGGTCCTGGTTCTGGCAATGGCCAGATGAACAAGCCAGACTTTGGTCCCTGCCTGCCTTCATAAGACTCATGTTCTACCAGGGGAAAAGGCCAATAGAACAGGTACCCAATTCCAGACTTCCCCCTTCCTAGCAGTGATCAGAAACTGGGTACCCAGCAGTGAGCACCTGGGTGTCTCAGTCCGACTCTGGCTCAGGTCATGATCTCACAGGTTTGTGAGTTCAAGCCCCGCATCGGACTCTGTGTTGACTGTTCAGAGCCTGGAGCCTGCTTTGGATTCTGTGTCTCCTTCTCTCTCTGCCCCTCCTCTGCTCATGCCCCTCCCCTGCTCATGCTTTCTCTCTCTCTAAAATAAACATTGAAAAAAATAAAAAAGGAAACTGGGTACAAAAATACCCTTCAAAATGAAAGTGAATGTGTTGGGCAAAGGCAGAAATAGGACCGAAGCATTTCCGTTCTCCCCTCCCTTATGAGTAGCTCAGGGAGGTAAGCTTTCAGTTAACTGTTTCCAGACGGTCTGGAGAGACGTCAAAAGAGTTGTTGAAGGAATATTAACTTGAAGGCTAAAAGAAACGAGATTGTACTTTGATGTAATTTCTTGTCACTTATGTAAAAGCAGAGATCCTTTTGGAACTGTTTTTACTCCTAACAGACTTTTTTATGGGTTGTCTGTTCCTGTGGGAAAGTGCACAGGAGTAGAGACTGGAATTCTGGGGGAATCCTGGAGTCAGATGGATGTGTGCTCAGACACGGCCTCCGCGAGCTTGGGAATGAGACCTCATTTCCCTGCAGAACAGAATACTAACTACCTACTTCACAGGATGGTTTGTGGAATTAAATGAAATGAACTACATAAGCATCTGGTATGAGCACTTAATCAACGTGGGTGCAAGTATGAAGGCATATTGTAAATACCGGTAAGTGTGCATGTCCCCCCACATTTAAGTACTACTTCCTAAATAAGGAGACACTGATTTTTCTACAAAGCAGTAAGGTGCTCTGACTTAGAAATTAGTTCTGAGTTTGAAATAGATTCGATTTGGCAAAAGGTTGGTCTCCACAGATTCCCAGTGTGGACAGCATAACGTGTCTAAGAACACTTAGTTCACTTAATCACAACGTGGAAAGCGCTTACTATGTGCGGGCACTGCAGAGGTGTGGGGGGACACGGCAGTGAACAAGATGGGGTCCCCCTGTCCTTTAAGGTTCTGACATTTGAAGGGCACCTGGTTGGCTCAGTCAGTTAAGCGTCCGGCTTTGGCTCATGGTTCATGGGTTCAAGCCCCATGTCGGGCTCTGTGCTGACAGCTCGGAACCTGGAGCCTGCTTCGGATTCTGTGTCTCCTTCTCTCTCTGACCTCACCTGTTCACACTGTCTCTCTCTGCGTCTCTCAAAAATAAAACAAAAACAAAAACAAAAAGAAAAACCCCATAAAATAAAAGGAACCGACATTCTAATGAGGACAGAAGACTGACCACAAACATGTCAAGGGGTCAATAAATACTTGATACATTTAAACTCACACAATCTCGTATGTCAATTCCATCTCAGTTGAGACCAGGAAGACCCCCTGGCTGTGGCAACACTGCACATTGCTCAGTCCGTGGCCAACTTCGACTCAGGTCATGATCTCAAGGTTCGTGAATTGGAGCCTCACATCAGGCTCCCTGCTGTCAGCGCAGCCCATTTTGGATCCTCTCTCTGCCTCTCCCCACTGTGTGCACACGCTCTCAAAAATAAATGAAATATTTTAAAAGGAAATAAATGTATTAGAAAAGGGAAAGAAGAAGCAGGTGCAAAGGCCTCGGTGAGAAAAGCCTGGCATGCTCACGGGGACAGAAAGCCGGAGGTGTGGCCGGGAGACATAGGAGACAGGGTTAGAGAGGACAGATCTGGAGTCCTTGACAACCATCACCTGCTGCTTCTCCCTCCAGGGACTAAGCCGAGAGGAGGGAAGTGTGAGGGAGACACTTAGTGTTAACAGACGAAGTGTCACTTCCCAAATGCTCTTGGCTTTGGTGAGGGGGACCCTTTGACAGCCAGGTTTTTCTTTTTAAGTTTATCTATTTATTTTGAGACTGAAAGAGAGCATGAGTAGGGAAGGGGCAGAGAGAGGAAGAGAGGGAATCCCAGCGCAGAATTCCCTCGCCGTCAGCACAGAGCCCGACATGGGGGCTCGATCTCATGAACCGTGACATCATGACCTGAGCTGAAGTCAGGAGTCAGACACTCAGCTGACTGAGTCCCTCTGGCGCCTCGACCGCCAGGTTTCAGGGGGACGGCAGAAGACGGAAGCTCATGTGTTGAGGGTGAAGAAACAGGTGGGCGGTGAGGCAGTGTGTCTCCGCCCCGCTCCTAAATTTGTCCCTGCGGTCCTGGTCCAGTGCACGTCCTCCCCCTTCCTCCACGACGTCTGCACTCCTGACCCACCTGCATGGGCTGCAGGCTTGCCTTTCAATGTTTGCACATTTGTTCCACGCTCATCAGTGAGCTATTACAGCATTACTTTGCATACTGATCAATGAAAATGGCATACATTCCCAAATATGCTTCTTGAGGACATGGAATCTATCTCCTGCTGACATTTAAAAAAATTTTTTTTAATGTTTATTCATTTTTGAGAGAGAGACAGAGCGCACGTGGGGAAGGAGCAGAGAGAGGGTAGGCACAGAATCCAAAGCAGGCTCCAGACTCTGAGCTGTCAGCCCGATGTTGGGCTTAAACTCACGAACCGTGAGATCATGACCCGAGCTGAACTCGGACGCTAAGCCGATTGAGCCACCCAGATGCCCCTGACATTTTCTATAGTTCCTTCCATGATGACAGAAATTCAATACAGTGCTGTCTTATGTTCTAGGCCATTGGTTCTCAAACTTTAGCAGCATCAAAGTCACTTGAACTGTTTGTTAAAACACACTCCACCCCCTAGAATCTCAGATCCCAGGGGCTTAACGGGGCCTGGGAACCTGCATTTCCCACAAGTTCCTAGGTGACCATGCTGGTCAGGGGCCATATCTAATGAACCACTGGCCCAGGCAAAGATGCGGTTTTCAGGAGGTGTTGATTTGATCCAATTTTTTTTTTAATGTTTTATTTATTTTTGAGAGAGAGAGAGGGATAGCATGAGCAGGGGAGGGCCAGAGAGAAAGGGAGACACAGAATCTGAGGCAGGCTCCAGCCTCTTAGCTAGCTGTCAACACAGAGCCCGATGTGGGGCTTGAACCCATGAACCATGAGATCATGGCCTGAGCTGAAGCCAAACACTCAACTGACTGAACCACCCAGGTGCCCTAAATTTGATCCAATTCTAAAACCACTGCTAGAGCTTTGTCTTGACGGTCCATACCCTATCAGCTCCTTGGGGGCTTCTGAGAAGCCCCTTTCTGTATAGCATCTTCCAGAACCCCAAGGGCAAATGAGACCAGAGGAGTTCACAATCACACATGAAGAACGTGCCTGTCAGAAGATTGCTTTCTTCTTTGTGCTTGACCAGAGGGCTCCCACCAAACCAACACAGGGAGGTAAGACAGCTCACTGTCTTCTGAGACTTTATCTTGTGAGCCTAGCCTGGGAGAGCTCGTAGATTCCCAGATCTCTCCTTTGTGGTCACGATCACTTGCCAGACCAGATTTCCCACCAGTCAAATGAGTCGGAGTTGAAAGCTCTTCGTCTTTCAAGAGTGGTGGTCGTTACGGTCCAGGACGACCTCTTGAGATGATGGTTTCCGACTTGATGGGTCAAGTTCTACACCATCAGCAACATGACTTCAAATGAAAGGTCTATTTAAGGGTCCAGTGGGACCTCCACCTAACTCTTCAGGGAATTTTCACTCTGTATGGCAGAAACAGCAAAATGGGAAATAACGGCATCACTACATCCTGAACCTTTGCTTGAAGACCTACTGCTTCTCCTCTGTCAGGCCCACAATAGAGTCAAGTAAATTAACAATCCCCGTAACAATCCTATGTGGTAGTTACTGTTCTCATGCCCATTTTACAGATGAGACTGAGGCAGCGAGGAGTTCAGCAACTCATCTAAGATCCCATAGCCAGTGGTATGGAGCTGAGGTCTGAACGCAGGCAGGCGACACAGAGGTCTCACTTTTTGCTACCACACCACTCCGCTGGGTTGCTCCTTACCAGGGAGTTACGTTACTTTCCCCCCCGGCACAGGGAGCAACGAGGAGAAACAGCTCTGCACAACTCCCGCCCAGAGCTGCACCCTGGGCTCGGAGTGCAGGAGCAGAGCGGGGCACGGGGGCCCAGGAGAAGGGAGAGCGGTGTCCGTGAGCTTTGTCGCTCTCAACATCCAGGAGCATGTCGGCTTCAAGGACAGGCTTACTATTTCCTTTCCGCTGTGAAAGCCTTTTCCGTACTTTTGCTTGCTGGGTCGCCCTAATTAGAACCAATGCAGTGTTATTGTTGTTGTTTTTCAAGTTTATTTACTTTAAGAGAGAGAGAGCAAGCTGTGGAGGGGCAGAGAGAAGGAGAGAGAGAATCCCAAGCAAGCTCCACTCTGCCAGTGTGGGGCTCAAACTCATGAACTGTGCGGTCATGATTGAGCCAAAATCCAGAGTCAGACGCTTAACCGACTGGGCCACCCAGGCACCCCGGAACCAATGCAGTGTTGAATAGGAGTGACACCTTTATCATTTTTGTTTTTAATTTTTTTTTTAACATTTATTTATTTTTGAGAGACAGAGCATGAGCATGAGCAGGGGCAGAGAGGGAGAGAGACAGACAGACAGACAGAGACAGAGACAGAATCCGAAGCAGGCTCCAGCCTCTGAGCTGTCAGCACAGAGCCCGATGCGGGGCTCAAAGTCACAGACCGCGAAATCATGACCTGAGCTGAAGTTGGACACTTAACCCACGGAGCCACCCAGGGGCCCAGTGGCATCGTTATCTTGATCCCCATCTTAGAGGGGGATGCATTCCAGTCCTTCATTAAATATGATGTTAGCTGTGAGTTTTCCATAAATGCCTTTTTATTATGTTAAAAATATTAAATTTTTTAAATGTTTACTTATTTTTGAGAGAGAGAGAGCGCGAGCAGGGGAGGGGCACAGATGGAAACACACAATCCGAGGCAGGTCCAGGCTCTGAGCTGTCAGCACAGAGCCCGACACAGGGCTTGAACCCATGAGCTGCAAGACCATGACCTGAGCCGAAGTCAGATGCTTAACTGACCGAGCCACCCAGGTGCCCCTAGATTATAGTTTTAAAAACAACTTTTTTAATCTATCAGAGTATTTAATAGCTGAATATGGTTTTTGAAGACACAGCAAGGTGAGGAAAGGAAACTAGGAACGGTACTTTGAAGCAGGTGGGGTAGGGGCCAGGAGGCAGCAGCAAAGCCCAGGGGAGATTGGAGGACAAGGGAGCCCAGTGCCCTGCTAACCGCTGGGGCCGTGGCATGTGGGGGGACGGAGCAGCGCCGGGGCAACAATGCTCAGTGGGGCCAGTGGGCGGACGCCCAGCAGACCTGAAGGAAGCCACAAGGCACCGCTCCAAAGGCTCCCTGGGGAAGGATCAAGCTTGGGCTCAAAGGAGAAGACGTGTTCCCATCCAGTGCCTGAGTTCGCAGCACAGATTTTCATGAGGACCTCTGCCTGAGGTGGCCCCTGGGGGACAGAGTCTCTGGAAACATAACCACCACTGTGCTTACCCGGTGCTGAGCCTTTCCTCCAATTCGGGCTGCTGCCACACCTCCTGGCTTATCTCATGGGGACAGGGCTCCTCCAGTTATAAAGATTGCCCAGAACATTTCCTGAACCACATTCGTCAGAGTACTCCTGGGGCAGAGCTCTCTTTCACCATTTACTCAAGTCCCGCTTGGCTGCCGGTAGAAATTCCCCAGGGCACAATCAAAATCAACATTGCACAAATGGAGCAAGAGGCAGGCTTTATAGATTTGGGAACCTACCTCAAATGATTGGTTCCAAGCCATGACGTGACATTAACTTATCTTTGTTTGAATTTTTTTTATTTTAGAGAGAGAGTGCGAGTGGGGGAGAGGGGCATAAAGAGAGGGAAAAGGAGAGAGAGAGAGAGAGAGAGGAGAGAGAGAGAGAGAGAGAGAGAGAGAGAGAGAGAATGAATGAATGAATCTCACGCAGGCTCCATGCTGGGTATGGAGCCTGACACGGGGCTCGATCCCACAACCTGGGATCATGACCTGAGCTGAAATCAAGAGCCTGACATTCAACCGACTGAGCCACCTCGGTGCTCCTCAACTTTTACTAAATGAAATTAATTGGATTAAAAAAATTTAATGTTAATTTATGAGTGAGAGAGAGAGACAGAGAGAGAGAAAGCAGGGCAGAGTGAGACTCCCAAGCAGGCTCCATGCTATCAGCACAGAGCCCAATGCGGGGCTCAATCTCAAGAATCATGAGATCATTACCTGAGCTGAAATCAAGAGCCAGATGTTTAACCAACTGAGCCCTCCAGGTGCCCGGACTGGATTTTTTAAAGGAGAACAGATTTCACCTTTCAGCTTTCTCTTTGCCCTCAAACCAGCAGAATAAAGCCAGCCTGGGCAATGGGGATCTGTACCTCCATTCACAAGACTGTTCTCCTGAAATTGTACTGTAATTTCTCAGCGATGTGCCACCCAGGAATGGGACAAAGCTAAAGCACTCCCAGACCGACTTGGAGCCATCCCCTAGCATTTCATTGAAATTCTCATTTGGCTCCCTGTGCTATGAATCCACTTGTCCTTATATATGGCCCCTGATTTTATGTGGCAAAAGCCACTATTTTCATGAGACTAACCCCAAGGACGGTAACTTTAAGAGCTGATTGTCCCAAATGGACTTCTGTGAGTTCCCAATGCTGGAAGGTGGCTGAGAAATCTCTGAGGCTGTCTGCTTAGCCTGCTCAAAGCACCCCAGGGTAGCTGCCTGGCCTCCTTCTGCCTCTAGATGGTTCTGCAAATGAATGGTCCTCAAAATCATCTCAGGCAGGGCAGCCGACCCCGCTGAACCCACAGAAAGCTCAGCGGAGAGATTTGAGAACCCTGGAGGGAAATGGCATGAAAGGCATTCCCTGCTTCCATGATGGGAGAGGCAAGAGTCACAGGATTTCTGTTCGTCCATCCTACGTTTTCCAAGTGCCAGTTCTGGCTGCTTCTATATTAAACAGATGGTAAGATCTGTGTCAGGTGTCACATGACAGCTGGATTCTTTCTAATATTTTTTTAAACGTTTATTTTTGAGAGACAGAGACAAAGCGGAAGAGAGAGTGAGGGACATAGAACCGGAAGCAGGCTCCAGGCTCCCAGCTGTCAGCACAGAGCCCGATGTGGGGCTCGAACCCATGAACCGTGAGATCATGATCTGAGCCAAAGTTGGACGTGTAACCAACTGAGCCACCCAGGCGCCCCAGCTAGATTTTTTTTGGAGTGCATGGACATTTGAGAAAAGGAATAATAACCCAGGTGAGGAAAAATACTGCCCACAACTGTATTGCACATTTGGTAGATACTTCTCCAAGGGCTAAACATGGAGTTAGCTGAATGGGCATAACTGTGACGCATCCAGCACTTGGTCACTAACGCAGTGAGGGGCACAGCAGAGGCAGGTCAGAGCGGCACCTTCCTAGTACCTCACTTTCTTCCATTCCTCATCCATGTTCCTGGCAGAACATCTGGAAACTGGAAGCTAGCTAATAGTGAGCAGGGTACAAGATCTGACAAGATCTGTGACTTTAAGAGATCAGTGAGTCATGATCCAAACATATGCGGCATTATAGTTAAACAGCCAGTGCTTGGCCATATAAAATACTCAAGTTTCCCATGTTGTTTTAATTTCAACACTTGGGCGAACTGTCAGTACTGAAAATAATTAATGCCTAACTATGCCGGCGGGGAGCAAATAAATCCCGATCAGGCTAAGTGAGCTAATTACCCGCTGCCTTCTCTGGAGTCTGACTTCTGTACGGAAAGACACTAAAGACACATGCCTGAATGGAACAGAATCTCCCTTAGGAAAAAACACAACTGTAATTCAGGACTCGAAGAAGAGTAGATTGTAACAAGACGGGACAGTTCCTAGGTAGCCCTGCGACCCGCTCGTGTGGCAACAGACTTTCTCAGATTCTTGATGCAGAAGGCTCTATGGGGTGAGGCTTCTCGACGTGTCTGCACCTCATCCAGAAGCCCTGGGTCAGGCTGGACCATCTGGAGCACAGCCCCCCTGGGACATGTCATCCGAGTGACAGGCTGGGGGACATTTCCCACAGTCTGAAGGCATCGACCTCGGAGGGCAGGGGAAAGAATGGGGAGAAGCCACGGCATGGACAAGAACATAAAAACCTCATGGCAATTTATTGTGGGGCTGATCTGATAAAGTCAATGTGGGACAAACCATTTTACCTAAATGGAATGCTTGCCTTAAGCCCACCTCTATCACCTTCTTTTTAAAAATATTTTTAATATTTATTTGTTTTTGAGAAAGAGAGAGAGACAGAGCATGAGTGGGGAAGGGGCAAAGAGAGAGGGAGACACAGAATCCAAAGCAGGCTCCAGGCTCTGAGCTGACAGCACAGAGCCAAGAGATGGGGCTCGAACCCACAAACCATGAGATCATGGTTTCGGACCTGAGCCGAAATCAGATGCTTAGCCAACTGAGCCACCCGGGCGCCCCGCCTACCACCTTCTTCGGTATTGCTTTGGAAGGAATCCTTCCCTGCACTCTCCCCCACTACACACTGGACATATGTGAGGTGCGCAGGGCTACAATGGCGATCAAGACTCAAAGCGAAGGTCCTGACCTTCTAGAAGACACAGTAAAATGGACAGAGGCAGCATGAAACAGGAGGGTGACAGATGGAGAGAAAGGCTCTGAGAACATAAACAGCGATGTATGAGAGGGAACATGGACAGAAAACAGCAAGCACATAGGACACAGGAAGGGGGTTTACTTGTGTAAGGAAGAGAGAGGAGAGCAGACTAGGCTAGAAGGGTACATCTAGTGCCAGAGACCAGACAGAGTGATAGGATATATCAGTTATCATTAATAATATCTATTAGTAGCCTATATTATTCACTATACGCAGAATACTGTTCTAAGTAGCTCACCAATACTAACTGCTCATAGCATCCCTGTGGTATCTCATTACTTTATTTTGCAAATGAGGAAGCTGACTCTCAGAGAGGTTTAGTAATCTTGCCCAAGGTCACACAGCCATGACAGAGGAAGCCTGGATTCACCCATGGCCACATAGTCCGGCTCCAGAGTTTATGGCATCAACCTTTGCCTACACTGCCTCTTAATGAGACTAGAGAGCAAGTGTGACCACACCTGATCTCTTTTGGAATTTTTCTATCTCCCCACAGTCTCTCCGGAGCATAAAATATATTAATAGGAATAGAGAGATAACAATTAACTCCAAGTCTTTGTCTGATTAAAGCCTGAGAGCGTTCTAATTGGAAGGAAAAAAAAAAACCTGGAAAAGATCCAAAGAGTAACTTATTTTTGAATTTCTTTTAATGAATGCTGGCACTGCCCGATGTCAAGAGGAGAGATCACAGGAAGGAAAAACTTCCTCCACGTTCAGGTGCACAGGTTTGCAAAGGAGCAAAGCACCAGAGAAGGGCACTTTTCATATCACGATTTCTACACACCCTGTGCCTGAACTGGTATTACAGAGAAACTGAATGGAGGCCATGGGTGAAACGAAGCCGACTTCCACAAAAGGAAAACAAAAATCTTGAATGAGTCACAGTGACACCACTTGGATTTTCCATCACAAAAAATGTGGGCAGACTGTCGTTAATTCCCCACAGCTGCTGGGTCCCTGCTAGGGTCCCAGACATCCTGGATGAAGGAGCCACCTGGGCTGCTGGGTCCTGCCTTGGAACAGGGGTCTGTTTCTATCTAATGGTACTTAGGATGATGCTGTGCCAAAATCATTCACGTTGCTTCAGCTGGAGAAGGAAAATACCACTTACTGAAAAAAGAGTGAGCTAGGACACCAACATTTTAGATCCCGCGTTCCAATTAACGAACAGCTCAACTCTGCGAAGAGCTCAGAGGATAAGCGGGGACTTAAAATCTCAAAAACAGAAATCCCTTAAAGGTATTTGCAAATACCCGTAGGTAGGTAGACACTGCAAGAGACAGTGAGGGAACAGGAATTCTCTTTTACACAGTAGTTTCCTAGCCTTATCGCTGACCTCTTTCTCTTTCGGGAGGACGGTATACTCATAAGGAGTATTAATGCTTTCAGCTGAGTAACTGGAGCAGTGAGGAGATTCTTTTAAACATCGCTTAAAAATACTAACTAGTTCGTAGTCGGCTGTGGTTCATAACGGTATTCTGAATATTGATTCACAATATTTAAGTACAATATAGGGAACAATATGTTTAAATACAGCTACCTGCGTGGTAGGCACTAATTGCATTTTTGACAGCTTGGTCATCCAGTTCATTCCAGACTGTTCCAGGGGCTTTTTGTTGTTGTTGTTGTTTATTTTTTTTAATAGTTTATTGTCAAATTGGTTTCCATATAACACCCAGTGCTTCTCCCCACAAGTGCCCCCCACCATGACCATCACCCCCTCCCTCTGTCCCCCTCCCCCTTCAGTCCATGGTTCGTTTTCAGTATTCAGTAGTCTCCAGGGGCTTTTCAGCAGGTCTCTGGATAACGGGGTAAAGCCCTTCCTTCATGGATGCTGGGTCCCCTTGTGCTTCTCCAGGTTAGGAAATTCCCTTTCATGACTAAGTCTCTTCAGGCCAGCAGGAGGAAATCTAAAGTAGGAAGAAGACTGCCATTCTCCAATTTTGCTCCTTAATCTAAAGCAGCCCCGCTGCGGGCATTTTCTATAGTTGGCCACAGTCTCTCTCTCTAGTAGATCTGTTTTATATATAGTAACATCAGTTCAGGGGGAAAAACATTGCTTGACAAAGTTCTATTTCTGTAACACTGTGTCACTTTGGAAGCTTAACAGAACGTCTTCCCAGGAGTGAAAGTATTTCTTTGGGTTTCAGATGTTAGTTTTGGTTAACGTAGTTAAATTTAACTGCTGTGAGAATAAACAATCTTGAACCCCCGACTAGGATACTATGCTCTTAATTACTGAATTCATTAAAGTAAAATAGTCCTGGGAACTCTCACCAATAACCTTGGGGGGAGCTGCAGGCTCCCGTGATCTACAGATTTCCCAAGAGAAGCCCTCGCGGCAGTTCCCCGCACAGAGGAAATCTCAGATCTGTGCACTTCCACAGGGCCACGCCTGGGTCCACAGCACCCACAAAGGGCCACAGGTCTGCACAGCAGTGAGCCTCCTTCCCTTTAGGACTCCTTTTCTTCAGTCGAGGGATTAAAGCCCCAACTCCTTTCCTACATACTCTCTGGTCTCAGCTTTTCCTTTATCTCCTGTCCCCACACCCACTTGTTCCCTGCACTACAAAGTAGCTTGTAAACTCCCGGCCCGAAAGGAGAGTACGAGCAGAAGCCACAACTTCGGGGAATGACTCACTAGTGAAATCTCCAGCCCCTTTCACCGCCCTGTGGCTGCCCCACCGCAGTGGCCCTGGGGCCCCCTGCAGTGACACAGATAAGGGGAAAAGTCTCTGAAATCCAGAGCGAAACCGTCCATGAAGAGCCCTCCTCCCCTGCGGAGTCTCCAGCTCTCAGGCAGCGATAGGAAATGACCCATTTAAGGGTTCCAATACAAATGCACAAACGTTTCTACGAGGCAGGACGAAAACAAAGTCAATTCCCTGGGAGGCGCTCCCGGAGGGTTCCTAACAACACCAGCGCAGCAGGCGCAAGGCTCCCGGGGCACTTGTTACCGACCGGGCCTGCACTGCCCACTGCCCTTGCAGGTCTTGCCCGCCCATCCTCTGCACAAGAGGGGCGCCTGGCAAGGTCAGGTGGGCCCTGGGAGGCAGAAACAAGGAGCGCTGGGTCTGCACAGCCCCGGGAGAGGAGGAGAGGACAGGAAGAACCTGAACGGCTGACCTTGAGAATCTCCCTGACTTACAGATAGCGAGGTGGGCCCCATTTCGACGCTCCAAACCCACTCCAACAGGGGGAGGATGCAGGGCAGGTGGAGGGCAAGGGGGATGGAAAGGTAGACAGAGGTGTACAGACCAGAAGGTGGAAAGGGAGGGCGTCCCCAGTCAGCTCGGGATGGCAAAGGCATGGGCAGTGCCCAACGCAGGAGATGAAGTGTCCCGAGGGCCGGCGCTCCTCACCGCGCGGTGGTGTCAGTACTCACCAGGATCACCTTCGCTCGGCTGGTGCAGCCCTGGTGCAGACCGCAGCTTTGCAGTGAATTGGAGGTGCCGCGCCCTTGGCCACTGGCAGGGCGGGGCGTGGCCGGGACCAGGCCCCGCCCCCGCCTGGAGGCAGCGCGAGGCCACGCCCCCAGGGCGCAGGCTCCAAGCCTCCATTCAGTCTGTGGCCGCGGAGACTGAATTTTCAACTTCCTCACGTCTGTCCACACGTTTGCCCCACCTACTCCCCAGTCCGTTATTAGTCCTCTTGCGCGAATGCCTCCGTGGCTGCCTTCCGACACTGTCCCAGCCAGTTTACACCTTTCGGATTGGGGTTGCAGAGACGTAGTGCGTTAGTAATTTGTCCCCAGCAGAGCCACCGTAGCTTGCTTCCAGGCGCCTGCGCGGCTTGCCCGGCGAGTACGCGGAGCGTGGTAGCGTCCCCGCGCCGGGGCCCCGGGTGGGATGGCGGTGTTACGAGCACGGGAGGCGCTCGGTGCCTCCGGTTGCTGTACTCGCCGAGTGAAAGGATTTAGGGGTGTCGGGGCCTGTACGTGCCCCTCGCTAATAAGTATTACTGTGGTCAACTTTGCGGAGGGCGGAACGGAGGGCTCTCGCCCGCGGCCCCCGCCAGCCGCTCGTCTGGGCCCGTCTCGCAGGTCCGCCGCTGGGGGCGATACTGCACCGCCTCGGGGACCCGAGGGCCGTCGGGAGTGTGTGCGAGCCCCAGTTAGGCTCTCCGGTCCAGCCCTGGGGGAGGCCCCGACAGGCCTGCAGGCGGGGTGAGTCCGAAGGGCTAGAACTTGCTCCTTAGTGCTGGAAACTCAGCCGCAAGAGCCAACCCCGCGAGGCCCCCAGGCCTCCAGTTCTCGCGTGTTTTAAGTGCGCCCCGCCCCCCTTTCCTCTGATATATATATGTATTTTTTTTTAATGTTTCCTAATTATTTTTGAGAGACGGTGCAAGCAGGGGAGGGTCAGAGAGAGGGAGATACAGAATCTGAACCAGGCTACAGGCTCTGAGCTAGCTGTCAGCACAGAGCCCGACTCGGGGCTCGCACCTACGAATCGTGACATCATGACCTGAGCTGAAGTTGGACACTTAACCAACTGAGCCACCCAGGCGCCCCCCCTTTTTTCTGGATACCCCGCATCCTCCCACCGGCAGCCACCTCTGCGTCTTCCCCCACCTTGGATCGTGTGCTTGGGAGCCGAAGGATTCCAAGCCAAGGCGTGTAAAGGCCGGAATCGGAATCTCAGAAGGCCTCAGGCTGGGTAGTTTTACCTTTTTATTGTGTTGTCATGACCTTGGAGCTAGAAGTCTTCTGCGGGCTCCTAAGACTTCATTGCTGTGTCAGCGATTTCCAGTCTCATGCTTTCAACTTCTTAGGCACAAGAAGGTCTTATGTTTTAAAGGTTTCTGCCATGTTGGGTGTAAAGGGCTTATTTTGGTTGAACATTGAAAAGAAGTAGGTCGGAAAGCAGTTGTGCATTAGTCAGGGAGAATTTCCCCCCTTGCTGGTATAGACTAAGCGTGTTTTTTCCCAATTCCTGTATGGAAACCTAGTCCCTAAAGTGAGTGTTTAGAAATGGGACCTTTGGGAGGTGATTAGGCCATGAGGGTGGGGTCCCGGCGAAGGGGACCTTCTTTATAAAGACCCTAGAGAGCTCCCTTGGCCCTTCTGCTGTATGTGAGGACCCCACAGGAAGACCAGTCTATGAGCCGGGAAGCAGGCTCTCAGCAAACAGTCTGTTGGCACCTTGATCTTGACCTTCTCAGCCTGCAGAACTCAGAAGAGTAAGTTTTCTGTGTAAGCCATCTAGCCGATGGCATTTTTGCTACAGCAGCTGAAACTCAGTAAGATGCTGTTGATGGTTCTCTAAGCAGAGGCAACCTGAGTGGTAAAAGGGGTGAAGGACCAGAAGCATTCGTTCAGGCCCCTTCCTTTCTCACTTCTTTTAAAAATCTCCTTACAGGGGCTCCTGGGTGGCTCAGTGGGTTAAGGATCCAACTCAGGTCCTGATCTCAGGGTTCATAGGTTCAAACCCCACACCAGGCTTTCTGCTGTCTGTGCAGAACCGGCTTTGGATCCTCGGTTTTCCTCTCTCTCTCTCTCTCTCTCTCTGCCCCTCCTCTTGCTCTCTCTCTCAAAAATAAATAAGCATTAAAAAAAAAATCTCATGACAGGTGAGGCCTTGGTAGGGGAAGGAGGTGGAGCTGGTTTAACCAGACTTTGCTGAAAACAGAGTGGAACCAAAGATTACAGACAGGAGCCTGGACTGTAGCAGAACAGAAAGGGGGGGGAGAGGAGTGTCCGAAGAATGCACGCCTGCCTCCTTCCTGTGGCCCAGCTCTCGAACTCCCTGGGTTCCTGACCTTTTTAAGAAGCCTGTATCTGTGACTTCAGCTCAGGTCATGATCTCATGGTCTGTGGGTTTGAGCCCCTCGTTGGGCTCTGTGCTGACAGCTCGGAGCCTGGAGCCTGCTCAGATTCTGTGACTCCCTTTCTTTCTGCCCCTCCCCTGCTTGTGTTCTCTCTCTATCAAAAATAGATAAACATTAAAAAAAAAAGTCTTAGAGTTTGCCTCCCTCCTCTGAAACTGTTTTCCCCCTTCCCCTCCCCCATGGTCTGTTAAGTTTCTCAAGATCCACATATGAGTGAAAACATATGGTATCTTTCTTTCTCTGCCTGACTTATTTCACTTAGCATAATACCTTCCGGTTCCATCCACGTTGCTGCAAATGGCCAGGTTTTATTTTTTCCTCATTGCTAGGTAGTATTCCATTGTATATATGAACCACATCTTTTTTATCCATTCACCAGTTGATGGGCATTTAGGCTCTTTCCACACTTTGGCTGTTGTTGAAAGCGTTGCTATGAACATTGGGGTACATGTGCCCCTATGCATCAGCACTCCTGTGTTCCTTGGGTAGATCCCTAGCAGTGCTATTGCTGGGTCGTAGGGGAGTTCTATTGTTAATTTTTTGCAGAACCTCCACACTGTTCTCCAGAGCAGCTGCATCAGTTTGCATTCACACTGACAGTGCAGGAGGGTGCCTGTCACACGGCATTTCACGATCCTTCACAGCCTAAACTCAAACTACTTTCCCAGATGCTCTCATTTAACATGAGTTTAATAAACCTTTAAGTGCCTATCAGAGGCCAGGCACTAATAGAACTTACGTTTTAATAGGGGAAACTGTTAATAAAAACAGCATAATTACAGACCGTGACTGAAATTTCAATGGAGCATGGGAAATTGCTCTCATCTCTTTTGTGCTTCTGCCCCTCCCACCATGAAAAAAGAGCAGGTTTCATGAGGCCCTTGTCTCCTCCCTCTGAGTCTCAGAATGAGCCACGTGGCTTGCAGATCCACACCTGTGCTGCAATCTGGAGCCAAACTGGGCTGAACTCAACCAAAGTTCGTGAAGCCCAGCTCAGTCACAGCGAGCCTGAAGAGGTGTGTGAGCCATAAGTATTTATAGTAAATCACTGCGAGCTTGGGGTTGTTATTTTAGTCAAATCGGAATAACATGGAGAGAACCAAGAGCCCTTGCTTGTGGACTGAGTGTGTGGCTAAGGAAAAGAGAGAAGTCAGGGCTTCTGTTTGGAGAAGTAGAATGGAGAAAGGCATCAATTACCAAGGAATGACCAAGATAGAGGAGATTGGTGGGGGCAGGCATTTGGGGAGGAGAGTCAAGTTCAGTTTTGGACATCTGTAGCCTGGGTAGGCTGCACAAATAGCTTTAAAATAGGAGTGGCTGAACACAATAGATTTTCTTTTCTTGTTCCCAAAGTAGTTCAATGCGGGTATTCAGAGCATAATGTTTTATGCATTTATTCATGAATCTAAGCCCTTTCTATCCTGTGATCCGCTAGGCTCTGTGCCTTCATCTAGCTTCATGGGAGGCTAGGAGATGCTTAGCTGGGTGCACTAGATGAAGAGGATTTGGGGAACAATTAGCCAGTCTCTCTAACTGCATCTGATTTTGAAATGCCTCTTAGATATTCAGAAGATAAAGAGTTGCTAGAAGAGTCTAGGTCTCAGGTCAGAGCTTTTGGAAATCAAAGACATAGGTGTGGTATTTATAGTCACATGTAGAGAGAATAGAATGAGGTTCAGGACAGATCAGAGGTCCGTACTACTGGTTTCTCAACATTGAGAGGTTGATGAAAAGGAGGAACAGCAAGGAGCATATCTAACAGCTTCCTCTTCCGGTCCTGTTCACATTCCTCATGCACCACACCTGCTCTCATTTCTCTGTCCTCCAGATTTCCCCTAAAATCACCCCTGCCCTTAACAGATGGCCATTGGTCCCCCCTCTTCCATTTCTGCCACATTTTATACCCCTAGAAATCCCAAAGAACAATCTAGCCAGATTCGTTCCTGGCTAGAATGAGTGTGGTCAGGAATGTTTGGCTGTTCATCAATGGTAGCTCCTAAGGACTCTCTGGCTACACTACATTTCTCACATTCTCTTGTAGTTAGTCATGGCTATCCCTAATGGAATCCCTACTGGAATGTTTTAGGGAAGTTCTCCCTAACGGAATGTAAACCGAAGTGAGCTGTGCTACTTCTAGACCTGACTCTTCCAACTGCCTGCACTTGCCTTTCCCGCTGCTCTCAAGCTGGTGGTAGCAGGTGGAGGCCAGGGTAACCTTGGGGGTCAGAGCTGCTGTGAGCCTGGATCCCTGCATGACTATGTGCAAGAGAGCTTCTCACCAACCTGGAATAGCTTCCCCAAAACATCACATGAACAAGAAGTGAAGGTTTCTTTGCTTGAGCCGTTTCATTTGGTGTTCTATTTATTATAGTAGTTTAGACTATTCTAAGTCTATGGGAATTAGACCCAGCAGTGAAGGGCTGCCATAATAAAGATCTAAAATACATAGCATTGACTTGGTAGTTGGGCATCAGGCAGTGACGTAGATCCCTGGTGAAATAGAGTTGGTAAAATGCCGCCTGGGAGAACCAGGAAGGCAGATACAGATTCCTCCTGAGCCTATAATTACGGGAGTGGAAGTTGGAAAGAACCAGAATTTTAGGGTGACGTAGCAGCTGCTTGCTGCTTTTAGAAAAGTACAGATCCAAACCCTTTGGAGCCAGATGCTTTTGAGAATTCAAAATTTTTCTAAATTTAGGAAGTGAAGAGGGCATATACTGTAGAGTTTAGTCCCCCCCCCCCACAGAGTCTGGGATAGCACCCCATAATCAAGCACATTCTTGTTTCTGCAGTGTGATGCATGATTATTCACACTAGGAAGGATAAATAAAGATTAAAAATAACCCACACCAATTTAGGTCAAGTTTCACCATCATGGAGTTACAGGAATGAGCTACAGAAAAATGCATTTTTCAGAGCTTTTTGGGTTTCGGACTTGTGGATAAAAGGTTGTAGATCTGAATTCTTTTTCCAAGTGTTTATTTATTGTTGAGAGGGAGAGAGAGACAGAGTGTGAGCAGGGGAGGAGCAGAGAAAGAGGGAGGCAGAATCTGAAACAGGCTCCAGGCTCTGAGCTGTCAGCACAGAGCCCCACGTGGGGCTTGAACTCATGAGCCATGAGATAGCGACTTGAGCCGAAGCCGGACGGTTAACTGACTGAGCCTCCCAGGGGGGGCCCCTGTGGACCTGAATTCTAAGAGATGAGTCCAGGCAGGAGCTGACCCTTTTTCAAGCAGAAAAGGACCAGATAGAGTAGATAAAGTCCAGAATTGTCCAGAATTGGAGGCATCTCTGGACCGTACTTCAAACTGCAAGAGATAAAACTATCCTTCCTCAGAGCAAAAGGACCCAGCTCTGAGGGAAAGATTAGAATAAGGGTATTACCTTTCTGCTATGTCTGTGGTTTCAGGATGGCCTTGAAGTAGCCTCAATAAATTAGAGGAGATAGCTATAAGTAGCTGCAAATCTGTATTTATCTCTCTTTTTTAAGTTTATTAATTTATTTTGAGAGAGAGAGAGAGGGAGGGAGGGCCAGAGAGAAAAGGGGAGAGAGAATCCCAAGCAGGTTCCACACTGTCAGCACAGAGCCTGACACAAGGCTCAAACTCACAAACCATGAGATCAGAACCTGAGCCAAAGTCAGACACTTAACTGACTGAGCCCCCCCAGGTGCCCCTGTGTTTATGTCTTTATATTGTTAATACAAAAAGGTTTCTCTTATACTCACAGTAATTTGTTTTGCTTTAAGAAAAAACAATATAAAACCTTTAGAAACCTTTTCACAGAGCACCAACTCATTCTCTTTAAAGCTGACATTTTACTCCAGAAGATGGATCTTCTGGATCCATCCTTTGTTTAACAAGCTCCTTGTGGTGGAGAGTGTCGTTGGTTCCATTTTTCTTTTCTTGCATTATTATGAAAAAGGCCGCAGTGGACATTCTGGAAAAGTTGAAGAGACACCTGGCAAGTTTTGCCAGTATATCCTTAGGGTAAATTCCTCATGTTGGGATGGTTGGGTTAATAGGTCTGTATATTTTATTTATTTTTAAACACATTAAAAATATTTCTTTATTTATTTTGAGAGAGAGAGTACGAGCAGGGAAGGGGGCAGAGAGAGAGTGAGAGGGAGAATCCCAAGCAGGCTCCGTGACGACAGCGCAGAGTGACGTGGGGCTCGAACTCATGAACCGTGAGATCATGCCCTGAGCCGCAATCGAGAGTGGGACGCTTAACCGACAGAGCCGCCCAGGGGCTCCACCAATAATAAGCAGTGTTAATCATGGCAGCACTCTCTGGGTTTTTAAACAAGTTATCTCTTTGGCGCCCCCAACACGGTCTGTAGAACTCAGGATGAAGAATCGGCTGGCACCGAGGGTGGCGGGAGTGCCGAAGAGTTAGCCCGCGTGGCCAGGACGGGGAGGGCTGAGGATCCGACCTCTGTGGTTGGTGGGTTTGGTGGGCCAGGGCCAAAGGCCCAGCCAGCGTGGCTGGGGCTGCCAGGGTCACAGCGGAAGGAGACAGTGTGAGCGGTCAGGTGGTTGGTCACCACTGGGGAATTGGCCAAAAAAGCGAGCACGTTGAGAACAATGCAATCCAGGTTTCTCACGATCTGAGAAGGGAATTGCAACACATGGAAAAGTAGAGGCTGGAGAAAACCCTGTGGTGATGGCGTGGGGTTGGAAATGTTTGTGAACTCATGGTTTTCAGTGTGTAGATAGACTTGACATAAACACAGATTTATAGGCAATGTGTGTGTGTGTTCACATATGTTTAGTTCTGTCTCCTGTGAGGATCTAGAAGCAACAGTATCTCAGTAGCAATGAGCATAACCAGTGCCCAGATCTTGGTTTCTATTTTTTTAATGTTTATTTATTTATTTTGAAAGAGGGGAAATGGTTGGGGAAGGGGCAGAGAGAGAGAGAGAGAGAGAGAGAGAGGGAGGGAGAGAGAGCGAATCCCAAGCAGGCTCCGCACTATCAGTGCAGAGCCCCATGTGGGGCTCGAACTCACAATCCTTGAGATCATGACCTGAGCCGAAATCAAGAGTGGTATACTTAATGGACTGAGCCCCCCAGGTGCCTTACCCCGCCCCCCGCCCCGATCCTGGTTTTAAGTACTATTTTCCACTAAAAGGGACCAGGGATCTTTGGATAAATGGCTGATTCTAGATATGGAAAAAACAAATACACTTTGAGCCTCAAAGAGATATTTGTGCCAGAAAATAAAAATTGTTCAAAGGATAGTAAGGCGTACATCATAAGGACATAAGAATCAGCTTAAGGGAGCTTCCATTGGTCGAATCTGGGAAAATTTGAGCACCAAACAAATAGTAATAGTAACGAATACAATCCATTCAATAAATTAGAAGCCCGTGAGCCCATACCGACTCAATCAATCAATTAATAAGAAGGGAAAACTCTACTGCACAGTATGACCCTAATTAATAAGTGTAGAGGGAATGATAGAGGCAGACGCATTTTATAATCATTACAGTGATAATTGATTCAGGTCAGATTCACTAATGGCTGCTAAATCCAGTGGGTGAATGTTTGATGAGGGACTGGATATTTGCCGAATTTCAAAGTTGTCTCCACACTGACTGCATGTTAATTGTTTATTAATTAATGCCAAATACTTCCCAGTTAATTTTACCATAGAGAATTCTGACAGACACTATCTTATAAATGTTAAAATATCACCAGTATTGGGATAAATAGACCCTGTGGACGTCCTGATAGGCTGTCGGTAGGAGAACATAGCATCATTTTTGGGGTATTTCTGCCAAGCATATATAATTTGCATGTCATTATGAGGCTATATCGGATAAATCCAAACTGCAGGACTACCTTAGCTTGGGCTGCCGTAACAAAATACCAGAGACTGAGTCGCTGAAGCAACAGACACTCATGTCACAGTTCTGGAGGCCAAGATCACAGCGCCAGCACGGTCAGGTTCTGGTGAAGACTCTTCCTTACACGACAGAGAGACAGAGAGAGAAAGAGACAGAGATAGACAGGAGGAGAGAGGGAGAGAATGAGAGAGGTATTTCTTCCTCTTCTTACAAGGGTACTAACCCCATCATGAGGTTTCCATATTCATGACCTCATCTAACCCTAATCACCTTCCCAAAGCCCCATCTCCAAACCATCACAAGGTGGTGAAGCGTTTCGACACACGAATTTAGGGAGGACACAAACATCCAATCCATTAACAGAGATTTGCTACAAAGTAACTGGCCTGTTCTCATTAAAATGGTCAAGGCCATAAGAGATAAGAAAACACTGAGGAACTAGAGGCTAAAGACACATGACACCTGTTCTGTGTGACCCTGAATGAGATCCTGTTCCTGTCGTAGATATTATTGAGGTAATTGACAACATTTGAGTGTAATCTGTGGATTAGGTCAAATCAGGTGAGCCCTCTAAAAAGTGAAACATCAGAGAGGCGCTTTCCTGTTAGCCTAGACCGAAGCCACCAGCCGTGCCCATGGTGGATGGCTTATGGAGTGGTCACATGGCTGACCCCCTGACTCTGCAGGAGCCCAGAGTGACGCCCAGCCGGCAGCCAGAAAGATCACAGGGACCTCAGTCCTACAGTGGAAAGGAAGTGAATTCTGCCCCAACCTGGATGAGCGTGGGAGAGGACCCCGAGCTCCAGATAGCTCTGCAGCCAAGTCGACACCTTGGTTCAGCCTCATGAGAAAAGAAATTCCTGTTGTTTAAGCCACGGGGCTGTGACATTCTGTTAACGGCAGCCCGAGCGGATTAATACAGTGGTGTACCCAGTGACTGGTTGACTCGGCAGTCTGATCTACATAGTTCAAGTGCGATCAAAGTATGAGAGTCTCATTTTCAGTGGCCCAGCCTCAGAATGAAGAAGAGACTGGGTGGAGTAAAGTTTGTGGGGTTTTTTTTTGTTTCTTTGTTTTTTAACATAGCCAAAGAATGAGTCACTTCAAAGTGCTCAGTTTTCTGGAAAGCTGAGTGCATATAAACACTTAATGCCTTAAAAAAATTAGTTTGAATGGCAGCTCTTTTTACAGTCTTTGTTTTCTTTTTCTTTTTAAGCTTTCATAAACAGAATCAATGTACTTTATTAAAGTCAAATGGGGGAAGGGAGAGAGAGATGGAGAAAGGACTATCACGAAAGCGCTGATTCATGTATGAGGTTGTCTCTTGCCTCAGCACATCCCGTCCCTAGGCATGAATCCTTTCCCCTGTGATGGTATCTCTCTATTTCCCGACAATAACCTTACACCATTTTTTAACCATATCCTCTTTACACCTTGACCTCCTAGTGGGAGAGGGTTAGTTCACCTCGACCACCTCTAAAATGCGCTCAGCACTTCCCCAACCGTCCAACATGGCTCTAACTCCTGTCTCCGTTCCTCCACTTTAATCGATGTCTTTAAGTGAAACATTTAAATCTCGACCTCTTGGTCCACAAACGAGAGAGTGTTTAATTTCCCACTGTGAACCTTGATGCTCTACTGCCTTCTGCCCCTCTTTATGCCACTTCCAACCCTCCACTTTTGACAGCTATAGATCTATTTGACAAAATCCAGGTTAACAACATTTATGTTTTGTTTTGAAACTATGGTTTCCCCGTCGTTTGTCTATAGTTCAGTTCTACATGTCGAAAGCCAATAACTGGTGTTTATTATTATTATGGTGTAAATCCTGTTTATGACAGAAGCAAATATTGTGTTGGGCTTCCTCTCTTTATTTCATGTCATGACCCCTCTACCTCTTAATGGATAATGGTGCTAGGCTGCAATATAATGAACATACGCTAGCGTTCCTTCATAAGTCAGCATCATAATTGTGAGCCCAGGGGCGCCTGGGTGGCTCAGCTGGTTAAAGTCAGGGGCGTCTGACTTTGGCTCAGGTCATGATCTCACAGATTGTGAGTTTGAACCCTGCGTCAGGCCCTGTGCTGACAGCTCAGAGCTTGGAGCCGGCTTTGGATTCTGTGTCTCCTCTCTCTCTGACCCTCCCCTGCTCGTGCTTCTCTCTCTGTCTCTCAAAATAAATAAAAAACATTAAACGTTTTTTAAGTTTATTTATTTATTTTTTGTGAGAGAGATAGAGAGAGCATGAGTAGGGGAGGGGCAGGGAAAGAGGAAGAGAGAGGATCCCAAGCAGGCTCCTCACTGCCAGCCCAGAGCCCAGTTCAGGACTCAAACTCACAAACTGTGAAATCATGACCTGAAATCAAGAATCAGATGCTTGGGATGCCTGGGTGGCTCCATTAGTTAAGCCTCCGACTTCAGCCCAGGTCATGATCTCATGTTTGTGGGTTCGAGCCCCGCGTCGGGCTCTGTGCTGACAGCTCAGAGCCTGGAGCCTGTTTCCGATTCTGTGTCTCCCTCTCTCTCTGCCCCTGTCCACTCATGCTCTGTCTCTCTCTGTCTCAAAAATAAATAAAACATTAAAAAAAAAAAAGAGTCAGACGCTTGAGTCTGACTGAGCCACCCAGGCACCCCTCAGTTAGAGATGTTTTAACTTTAAGATGACTATTCCATCTTTAAGAAGAGATGTCAGTAGGTCATCTGTGTTGGGAGTTCAGGAGGGAACCCACATTGATGATGTAAATTTAGGATTCATAAGCTCAAATGATGAGATTTAAAGTCAGGGGAGTAGAGGAGACACCACGTGGGTGTGTAGACAGAAAAGCAGTTCAAGGTGTGAATTCTGATATGAGCGTGAGGGGGAACCAGCAATGGGAGCCCCTGAACTATGTTCCATACAGAAAAATTACCGTCCTAATGGAGCCTGGCAGAGAAGAATATCTTTTAGTATGTTGAAAAACAAATGGCATGCAGCCCTGCAGATATTTAGTTTGACATCAATCCAGGCTTTGGTAAGAACTCCCAGTTCAGATAAGCCACTAGCAAACGATGTAAGTGACCTACAGAAGAGCAATGCAGCCCGGGCCATGAAAATGGCTGATTACTAATATCGTTGTTGTTAATAGTTTTAAAAGAGGAAAGAGAAAAAGAGTGTCTGGACTTGGAGAGTGACCAGTGATCCCAGTAGCCCGAGGCAGTCCCCAGGACACGGGGTTTTGAGCGCTAACACCGGGAAGTCCCAGGCAAACTGGGATGAGCTGGTCCACTCAAATTGGCGTCGGTCTTTCATTCAACTCCAGTCTTCCCAGCTACTTACCTTGTGTTTCCTCACCTGTAAAAATAGGAGCAATACAGGATTATTATGAAGATAAAACAAGAATATTGTACATCCAAATGCCTGATAGTAGGTACTCAAGAAATAGTAGCTATTATTTATACTGGAAGAAAGATATCACTAGATCATGGCAAGCAAAATCTCTGGGGTTCACAATTATTTTTTAAACCTTTTTTAATGTTTATTTATTTTTCAGACAGAGATAGAGACAGAATATGAGCAGGGGATGGACACCTCTCACACTGTATAAAACCCGGAAAATCCTCCAAAATGCACCCAGAATCTGACTACTTCTCACTACCTTTGTCCTAAGAACACTCTGGCCCTAGCCATGTCCCACTTCATTCAGTGCAATAATCCCCTCTTTACTGCTCACCTGGATTCCACTCCTGCCCGTCTGTCTCATCCAGCCTGAGTAGAAGTCCTGAGTCATCATTTTCTTACTTTTATTGTTTATATTATTCTACTTTAAAAAAGTTTCATTTATTTACTTATTTTTTAATGTTTATTTTTGAAAGAGAGTGCGCTCGACTTATTT
>NC_043702.1:166667344-166680104 GCF_006229205.1 Suricata suricatta
GCACTCATAGGTCTAACAGGAGAGACCTGGCAGGGGACCACGGGGAGAGGAAGGGGGAAAGAGCGGGGGAGAGTGAGGGACACAGATCAAGGGAGACTACTGAATACTGAAAACGGACCATGGACTGAAGGGGGAGGGGGAAGGAGGGGGTGATGGTCATGGTCGAGAGGCACTTGTGGGGAGAAGCACGGAATGTTATATGGAAACCAATTTGACAATAAACTATTAAAAAAAAAAGTGCACTGGAAGGTGTATGAGCGGGGGAGGGGCACAGAGCGAGAGGGAGACACAGAATCCGAAGCAGGCTCCAGGGTCTGTGCTAACAGCAAGTTATGAAACTGAAAAGTGAAAAGTCTTCTGTCCTTGCTTGTCCCGTCACCTTGATCCTTTCCTTGGAATAAACAGCGATCTTTCAAGCCTCCTGGGAACCCTCCCAGAGGTACTCTGTGCAGACACTGTACTAACAAATACTAGTGTGATGCATGGATACGCTCCCTCCATTTTTCACGAAATGGTTTGATAACAAGAACGGGGCCATTTTTACTGAGGTTCTAAGACTCTGGTTCTAAACGCTGCACGTTCCTCCAGGAGACAGCGGGGGACCTGTGCAGTACTTGGAAAAGAGCCCTGGACGCTGGTTTTGCAGACTTTGAGCCTTCATCACTTAGGGGAGGTCAAGGTGGAGTCAAGATTAAGAGCTTTTTGCCTTGGACTTTGAGTCCAAGTCGCACCTGCTCCCATAGGGAAGCACGCTTTTGCCTAAAGGTGGTTCTTCAACGGAGGGGAGGGGCTTCCACACATGGGCCTCGCCACGTCTGGAGACCTTTGGAGTTGTCATGACTGGAGAGAGGCCACCGGCGTTCACTGGAGATGATGCTAAACGGCCTGCAGTGCACAGGACAGTCCCCACTGAGCACCAAGCACACAGCCTCTATGTCCCTAGTGTCGAGGTTGAGGAACACTGGCTGGAGGAGAGCGGTTACTTTGGGACCACATGAGGTGCGGTGGGATGTCTCTTGCCGTTGGTGGGCACAGGGAAGCTGTTTGGCCCCCATGTGGAGACTGAGGCTGCTCGCTGTGCTCCTGGTGCAGAGGGGAGGCGAGGCTGCCTAGCAGCAGGGCAGCCTGCGCTCCCGGCGTGTTTGATAAGAGGGAGCGTCAGAGTCCTGTGGGACCAGATAAGGACGTGGTGGCAGAGCGGGATGGCCATGCGGAGGGAAGAGTGAGCTCAGCGGGGGCACTGCCAAGGGTGTGGAGCAAGGTCATAAGTACTAACCTGGGGACGCCCGGGTGGCTCAGTCGGTTGAGCCTCCGGCTTCAGCTCAGGTCATGATCTCAGGGTTAGTGGGTTCTAGCCCGCCTTGGGCTCTGTGCTGACAGCTCAGAGCCTGCGGCCTGCTTCAGATTCTGTGTCTCCCTCTCTTTCTGACCCTCTCCTGCTCGCTCTCTCAAAAATAAATTAAAAAAAATTTTTTAAATTAAAAATAAAAGTACTAACCTGTCCCCAAGGAGCCGCAGGGGTGATATATCCAGTAGGGAGGGGGAGGAGGGAGATGTGGTGCGTGGTTGTCTTCAAAACACCTCCCAAAATGCGTTTGGCTCAAACCCCTGGAAGGCCCAGCAAGCTTATGATGGCTCTCAGCATGATTAGCCATGTAAAAGTTTGGCTGTCATTCATTCCAGTGGCACACAGAAACTAAAACGCAGAGCTCACAAGGAAGACTGCACTTGACGTGGTCCCTGATCACTTCCCCGATTTCATCTTCTATGATTTTGAGCCATAGTGGACTTCAGACCGTTCCTCAAACACACTGGGCTTGCTCTGACCTCAGGGCCTTTGCACTTGCTTTCCTTACTACCTAGCATGCTCCCTCCTCACCCCCGTTTTTGCATCATTGTTTCCTCTCTTCCTTTGAGTCTCTGTGCAAAAGTCACCATCTCAGAGAGCTTTCTCGAACGGCCCATCTGAAACAGGCCCATCTCTGGTTATGGTCTCCTGTGTTTGCTTAATTCTTAGTACCTAACTTTTTATTATAACATGTTCGCTTACTGTGTCTCTCCTCCATTATAATGTAACAGCCCACCAGGAAGACACGTCATCTTTACGTTCCCAGGGCCTAGGGCCATTTCAGCTTTGGGTAGGTGTCCAGTAGATGTTTGGCTAGTAAGTGAATGAAGGGATACTTGAGCAATGCTGTTGTGGTTTGCGGAGCTCTTTGATTTGGCTTCTGGTCTGTGAGTGAGTGGAGTCGTAGCCCTGACTGGGGACAGGCCCTGCCTTCCCCGGCTCTGGGCCTCCCCATTCTCTGGCACATTCTCCCCTGTCCCATTCCCTGGGCCTGGGGCATAAGACACCCATGCAGGCAGATAGAATGACTAGGCCACCCACTTCACATAGCTTTTTGGATAAAAAGCTGGTTAGGACCCTGGTAGTAGTCACCCCTCCCCACTCTGTTTAAAGACCCAAGTGAAAAGTTGTGAATGAAAAGAGAGTAATTAATGACTGAGTTATTTTTCAAATCAAGTATGTCTTCATTTTATTTATATTTTAATTTGATACAGGCATATTTTGATATAAAAATAGATATTTATTGTTGTTTTGGGAAACCTAAATGAGGGACACAATGGAGTAACATTGTCCCCAATTTTATTTTAACTTTTGGCGTACACTATTACCATCCTTTTTTTCTATGCATATAGAAGAAAATGTAGTTTTAGATGATATCATATTAAGCAATTTATCAAAATGGCATATACTCCCAAGTAATGTCGTGTCATATTTTATGGATGCATATTGTAATGTTGTATGAGGGAAAGCCCTGTTAGTTTTCTTCTAATTCCCTCCCAATCCCAACAAACAAAACCTACACATGTGAATCCTAACTATCATCTATGGGTCTATCTGCTTATCTATCCTGGTGCCTACGTATCTGTGAGTTAATATATCTGTTATTATTATCTTTGTATCTTTTACATTTTTATCATTCCATGTTATCCTTGAATTGATGTACTCATCTTCCTGCCTATCTATCTATCATCTATCTATCTATCTATCTATCTATCTATCTATCTATCTATCTATCTATCTATGTAAAGTCTTTCTCTCTTTATACATTTATCTCCTTAAGTATCCATGTAGGTATCTGGGTATCAAAGTCTTTATCCAACTATCTTTCTTATTTATTTATTTATTTATTTATTTTTCCAACTATCTTTCTATTTGTGCATCTATCATATATGAGTGCTTTTATGAATCTACTAGTTATCTATATATTTATCAATGTATCATCTATCTTTGTAACTATCACTGTACCTACCTATTTTCAATTCATCACCTGTTTATATATAAATGTATATATATGTATGTATGTGCATATCTGTTCCAGTTTTATTTACACGAAAGACTCTCCTTCTGCTACGCACTTTGGCATCTTGCATCTTTCACTTAGAGCATCTTAGAGATGTTCTGCATGAGCACTTCAAGAGCTATCGTGTTCTCTTCTTTGATGATGCCATTGTATTCATCATAAGGATGTTCCAATTTATTGGAATCTAAATTCTACATTTAGAATTTCTTTTGTCCTTATTTTATTGTGCTATATAGTGCACACACACACACACACATACACACACGATTTAGATCCTGCTCAGGTCAAGAAATAGAATATTGCTACCACCCAAGGGCCTCCAATAGACAGACTTCTACTCCATTACAGCCTTATCCATACCTAGTAAAAGTCACTCTATCTTGATTGTTGTGATAATAATTTTCTTGCATTAAATTTTTTTATACCCTTATGGATGCATTTCCGTATGTCATAGATTATTTTCCTGTTTATCAGCTTTAGTTGGATGGAACCACACTTCCTGAATTTTGTTGTTTTTTGCTTCTTTCTTGTTTCTACTTACTAATAACTAGACAGGTGCAAATCAACACAAAACGAAATCTCTGTAAGACTGACAAACAATGTTCCATTGTATAACTAAATCCCACTTAAAAAAAAATTCTAATGATGGTGGGCATTGAATTGTTTCCACTTTGGGCCAATTGTGGGAAATTCTTTTATGAACATGTTTCTTGATGTATTTTGATGCTGATGTGCACCTAGTTTCAAAGATGTATCCCTAGGACTTGAATTTCTGGGTCAAGGGTGTGTCAACTTCATTAGGTGGTGCCAGACTGTTTCTAAACCTTAGCACCCATCCTCCACATGCCCCCAAGCAGAGGACACTTTCCATTTGGCTCAACAACCTTGCCAACATTTGGTGTCGTCAGACATTTAATTATTTTTACAAGGTTTCTGCTGACGGACAATCTAGTCTCTCTCTCTCTCCTTCTCTCCCCCTTCTTTTTCTCTCTTCTCTTCTCTTCTCTTCTCTTCTCTTCTCTTCTCTTCTCTTCTCTTCTCTTCTCTTTTCTCCTCCTCCTCCTTTTACAAACATTGTAAGGAACCCAACCTTATAGACGATCCTGCAATCTGTTGTAAATATGCCAATCGAATATCTCTTTCCTGGTGGGAATGCTAAGTCAAGGTGCTGTAAACATTGATAGCTGTGGTCAAATATTCCTCCCACGTTTATATCCCTCACTTTGTGTTCCCACAGTAGAACACGAGAACCTATTTCCTTGCATCTCCAACAACGCTGGTGACCATCAAGCATCAACTGTTTGTCAATCTTGCAGGTATTCTGTTTTGTGTTGATTTGCACCTACCCAGCTATTAGTAAGTTTTAACATCAATTCATTTGGATTTAATGGCTGGAACTTCTTTTCTTTAAAAACTGCCAGTTCTTATCTTTTGCCCATTTTCATACTGTTTTGTCATTTTTTTAATCTTATCAGCTACTATGAGCTTCTTATCAATTGGGAACATAAGCCCTTTGTTGCCAAATATTGTTGTAACTATCTTTTTTCATTTCACACTGGTCTTTGGACTTTGTTTAGGCTACTTTTATTCCATAAAAAATGTGTATTTAAATGTATCATTTATTTATTTTACGGCCTCTCCGTTTTTATATCCTTCTTAGGAAGACCTTTTCCAACCTGCACTTATGCTTTCTCTTTGAAATTGTGTGGCTTATTTTATGTTCAACTCCTTGACTCATGTGAAATCTCTGATGGTTTGGCTTTAAACCTTTCAGGCACCAGAATGCAGCAAGCATCCACTTTTCTTGCTAACAGTTTGTCAGCAGATCCATGTTTTTGCCTTCCTTGTTTAAAATGTCACCTTTACCAGAAACTAAAAATGCCATGTGTATTTGGGTCCATTTTTGGATTCTCTGTTTTGTTTCACAGATGTCTATTCCCCCCACTCCACCCCACCATCCCACATGAAAACAGTTTTAAATTTTGCTCACTGCCTGGGTTTTACTAAGCAGAAGCGTTCTTTTTTCTTAACCAAAGAGTCAAAGCTAAACACAGGCACAAAGCACACAGGCAGTGGAGAGCATCTGAGCAAGGCCGTGTGGAAGGAAGGTTAATGTGTGGCCACTGGCAAAGAATAGGGGGCTGCAAGTGCCAAGGTACAAAGGTGTAATGTCCTTGTAGATTATTGATTGGGAAGAAATGCTCTGTGTGCACATAAAACTGCAAGTTAGGCAAATAATACATAATAAGCCCACTATCTTGGGGCAAAGTCTGATTTCATTTGAAATAGTAGTGTACCCAGTGACTCGCTGATTAATAATTCTTTATTTAAGTAGTTAGCAGTCCAACCAAGCTGCGGGCATCTGGTCTCCCGTGGCTGCAGGAAGGAGGGGAGTGTTGACCTACTTCGCAGAAGCAGGAACTGATGTAGTGAATCTTTGGGGGCCTTACACCTTTGAGAAGTGGCTCTGTTTTCTGGAAAGAACAGGCCTTTAAACAACACAGTATACTTTAATTTTACCATCGTGGAGGGTCAGTTCTCTCACACGCACGACGGCCTTCCCTCTCTTTTTTGTAAAATGTTCATGAGCGCAGCTCAGGCACAGTTGTTAAATAAATCAGGCAGTACAGGGAAGCTGCAGTTTCCGGCCACCTGATCCTCCGGCCTTTCCTGGAGCAACCTCTCATGGGCTCTTTCTATATTTGATTTTTTTTTTTTTAGTGTTTACTTTTGTGAGTGAGACAGAGCATGAGCAGGGGAGGGGCAGAGAGAGAGGGAGACCCAGAATCCTAAGCAGGCTCCAGGCTCTGGGCTGTCAGCCCAGAGGGCAACGTGGGGCTTGAACCCATGAATCACGAGATCATAACCTGAGCTGAAGTCAGATGCTTCGCCAACTGAGCTGCCCAGGCGTCCTTATATTTTATATTTGATGTTTCTGATGGTTGCCTCCTTACCTCTGTATATGTGTGCTGCTCCTTGATATATCCATTTTAATATTTTTTGAGAGTGGAGGAGGGGCAGAGGGAAAAGGAGAAACTCTTTTTTTTTTTTAACTTTATTTATTTATTTAGAGAGTGAGACACAGAGAGTGTGAGCAGGGGAGGGACTAGAGAGAGAGAGGGGCAGAGAGAGAGAATCCCAAGCAGACTACACACTATTAGCTCGGGACCCCAATGCAGGTCTTGATCCCTTGAACCGTGAGACCATTACTTGAGTTGAAATCAAGAGTCAGATGCTTAACGAACTGAGCCACCCAGGCGACCCTGGACATTGCTCCCTGACTGTGCAGTATGACCGTTGACCTTCATCACCTGGAACCGGGCCTTTTCCACCCTGTACGGTTAAATCGCCTTGCTCCTTCTCCCAGGATCGCGCGTGTGCTGTGTGCTCTGACTCTCTTTGCTGGGATGCCTTGGGCCCTTTGTTGCATGCCAGTCCTCTGAATCCTGGCTTTCCATGACATTCTTTCCGAGGCTTAGCCTTGAGGGTCCTGGAAGTTCAGCCTGCTCAGTTTGCAAGTGCTTGGCGCCTCACCCCTCCCCTGCGGAGTGCCGCACCGTGATGGGGCTTGGCCTGCTACCACCTCTCCCTCCCTCAGTGCTGGTGCCCTCGCTTCATCAGTGACCCTCTTTCCGCAGCAGCCATTTACTGAGGCTCTGGGCCAGAGATATTTCCCTAACCTTTGTCCCCAAGGCTCCGTGCTTGGCCTAAGATCCATTCTGGACATGCCCAGGCCCTTCCAGCGCTCACAGCCTGGGAGGCGATCCTCTCTCAGGATGAGTCTGCTCTGCTCACTTAGCATCATGCCCTGGTGTGTGACGTGTGACACGGGCCCCAGGTCACCCTGCTGACACCGGACCGTCCACCGGTCTTGTGGAAACATTTGAGAAAGGGAGGTGGATCGCTGTGAGAAAACAAAATAAAGGGTGGATAATTGATGGATTATTCTAAAGCCGCAGCCCCTGGGGGGGGCAGATGCGCTGTGAGGTCCTGAGTTAGAAGTGGGAGGGGCCCCAGCTGCGGTTTTCAAAGGGAGCCCCCAGGCCACACCCCCTTCTTACGGGCCAGCCTGTGGGCTCTGACTGCCACGCCACCGTGAGCCATTCCCAGAGGTATGGACCGGTGAGAAGACGGTGATGCTGTCACAGGGCCAAGGGGGGGCCCATGCGGTCCCCGAGGGACTTACAGTTCAGGAGGGCAAGAGAGACTCATAAATAGGTAATGACAACAGAGGTATTACATGTTCTGGAAGGATGCCTTGACAGTGCAGGCGTGGGACTCGAGGCTCCCTGCCAGCTCACTTCTCTGGACTTTCTCGTCCCTCAGGGGAAAGCCCACTGGTTGAAAAACCAGTTTTCAGGCATCTCCTTTCTAGGCCAGCTTCAAGATGTGGGAGCGGTTGGTGCTCCCCGAAAAGACTAGTGACACTTACTGGCTCTGGGAGGACCTGGGGGCTGGAAGGCAGGAGTGCAAGGGTGGGCTTTCTGCCTGTGAAGGTTTTGAATTGTAAGCTTCTATTGCTTACCCATAAGTGTAAATTTACTTAAAAATACAGCCACAAGTTACCAAAAATACCTTTGAAAGTGTCAGGTGGGGGACCTTGAGAGGAGAGGCAGCGTTGCATGGAGGAGGGGCCCAGTGACTTGATGCAGGGTCGGGCACGTTGCAGGATCATCAGGGAGGCTGCTGTCTGCAGGCACGTGCACGTCCTGGGGCAAAAGCCGGACCAGACTGTAGACACCTGTAATCGAAGCCACACTGAGACCCCACCTCACGCCCAGTGGAGAGGCTAACATGAACAAACCAGGAGACTACAGATGCTGGCGGGGAGGTGGGGAGACGGGCGCCCTCCTGCACTGCTGGTGGGAATGTAAACGGGTGCAGCCGCTCTGGAAAACAGTGTGGAGGGTCCTCAAAAACTATCCATAGAACTCCCTTATGACCCAGCAATAGCCTTGCTAGGGATTTACCAGAGGGACACAGGAGTGCTGATGCATAGGAGCATGTGTACCCCAATGTTCGTAGCGGCACTGTCAACAAGAGCCAAATCATGGAAAGAGCCTAAATGTCCATCACCCGATGAGTGGATAAAGATGTGCTATATATACACAATGGAGTACTACATGGCAATGAGAAAGAATGACATCTGGCCATTTGCAGCAACATGGATGGAACTGGAGGGTATTGGGCTAAGTGAAATAAGTCAGTCAGAGAAAGACTGGATGTGGATCTTGAGAAACTTAACACAAGACCATGGGGGAAGGGAAGGGGAAAAATAGTTACAAACAGAGAGGGAGGCAAACCATAAGAGACTCTTAAATACAGAGAACCAAACTGCAGGTGGAGGGGGGTAGGGCAGAGGGGAAAATTGGGGATGGGCATGGAGGAGGGCATTTGTTGGGATGAACACTTGGTGTTATATGGAAACCAATTTGACAATAAATGATATTAAGTACAAAAAATAAAGACAATCAATGACAAAGAAAAAAAAAAGAAACATGGTATTTTCACACAGATACGGCAAGTCCCTGGGACTTTTAGCCTTTAAAACTGGAAACTCTTCTCACCCAGCTCCTAAAGTGGGTGTCATAACTAAATTTTCCACGCCAGTGTAGACAGGACGGGAAGGGTGTGATTGGCTGTTTCCCAAGACAGGTGGTCCACAGAGCTGCATGTCCACACCGCTCTGGAGGCAGTCCGGGCTCGGGTATCCCCTCCTGATCTCGTACTAATTGATCAAGACTAATGAAACCCAGTCTGTGAAAACGGCTAGGATTATGTATCCAATCTTTTTGGATCACTTTCTTATGAGAAGAGATCGATTTTACATTGTAGCTCAATATGCATGTTCATACACAGATAGGAAATACATTTTCATAAAATTATACTTCATTTCATTATGTGGGATGGACTAAATTTTATGTTCTATTCTTTCCTATTTGATGTTTTTATGTTTTTTTTTTAACTTTTTAATTTTAGAAATAGTGAGAGAGAGAGAATGAGTGGGAGAGAGGGGCAGAGAGGGAGAATCTTAAGCAGGCTCTGCACTCAGCCTGATCCTGACATGGGCTCGAACCCATGACCTAGGGATCATGACTGAGCCGAAATCAAGAGTCAGATGTTCAAGCGACTGAGCCACCCAGGTGTCCATCCTATTTGGTATTTTTTAAAGCTGCTTTAGAAAAATCTATTTCATGGGGTGCCTGGGTGGCTCAGTCAGTGAAGCGTCCAGCTTCAGCTCAGGTCATGATCTCACAGTCTGTGGGTTTGAGCCCCGCATCGGACTCTGTGCTGACTGCTAGCTCAGAACCTAGAGCCTATTTCAGATTCTGTATCTCCCTCTCTCTCTGACCCTCCCCTGCTCACACTCTCTCTCTCTCCCTCTCAAAAATAAATAAAAAACATTAAAAAAAAGAAAAATCTATTTCATCCTGAGTTTTATGGATTCTACAACATTACTTTTTTAGAAGAACTTTTATGACCCAAGTGTGCATCGCTGACCACGAGTGTTTGGTTGTTTCAGTGTAAAAAATGTCTTTTCAATCTCTTTTAATCAATAACTTTCTTCCCACCTTTTCCTCCCACCTTGCATTTTATTTATTGAATAAACTGCTGTGTTTGACTGATCGAGGTTCCTGTAATCTAAACTTTGCTCCTTACATCCTGTGGGTTACTCTACCACGCTCTCTGTCGTCTGTCCTGTAAATTGGTAGTTAGATTTAGAGTTTTGATCAGATTCAGGTTTGATTTTTTTTTTTGGTTAGAGCACTTTGTAGATGATATTATGTTCATCCATCAGGCAGCACATAAAATGTTTATTGTTTGTGTGCATGTGTGAAGCGCACGCATGTGTGTGCACGTGTGTACACGTGTAGTTCTGTGCATGTGTGCATGCGTAGGTGCATGTGAGGTTAACAACTTCTGATGCTCAATGTCCGTGTCTATTAGTGCATCAGAGTCACAAAAGGAAATTCTAATCTAATCACGCTTTCTCCATGTATTAGTTTGAATACATCTCTTAAAGAACTTCCTTCTACTATTTGGTAACCTAATAATTCAATTCACACAGGAAACAGAAAACAGAACAAGCATCTGACTCTGTCCCTTTATTTACCATTTCTCAATAATATGTGGCTCCCTTATTTTCCACTAAAGGTGATCAAATAGGGTTTTTATTTATTTTTTTTAAGTTTATTATTTTGAGAGAAAGAGTGAGCAGAGGAGGGGTGGAGAGAGAGAATCCCAAGCAGGCTCTGTGCTGTCACCACAGAGCCTGACACAGGGCTGGATCTCACAAACCGTGAGATCATGACCAGAGCTGAAATCAAGACTCAGATGCTTAACTGATTGAGGAACCAGGCGCCTCATTGTATAGGGTTTTTAACAAAGGAATTTAAACCCATAGATCTGAACATATTTGATGCATTTCAGTTGATTGCAATTATCATTCTTACTGATGCTCTGATTATTCCTTCTTTACTAATGAGTGGCTCTGAGTCTTGTTTACACCACTCGAATGGGCATTTGTTGCTTCCTTATTTTCTTTTTTAAACTTTTAAAAAGCTTTTTATTTATTTGAGAGACAGAGTACGAGCAGGGGAGGGGCAGAGAGAGAGATGGAGACATAGAATCCAAAGCAGGCTCCAGGCTCTGAGCTGTCAGCCCAGAGCCCAACACAGGGCCTGAACTCAGGAACCACGAGATCATGGCCACCGCCGAAGTTGGCCGCCCAGCTGACTGAGCCACCCAGGTGCCCCATAACTTCCTCATTTTCTGTGAGGTGCTCCAGGCTCATCCTTATCTTTCCTGCCTCAGACCTGGAATCAGCCGTTTCTTCAAGAAGCCATGATTAAAAAAAAAAAAAAAAGGTAAGTGTATTTCAGGACCACGATATTGGCACTAGGAATGGTCACTGATACTGAGCTGACCATTTTTATTGTGGCCTTTTTGGTGGACAGACCAAGGGAATAGTTTAGATAAAGTAGCTCACAAGTTAATGCTGATACTTCTCTATTTCTTTTTTTTTTTAAGGTTTATTTATTTTGAGACAGAGAGAGAGCACTAGTTGGGGAGAGGCAGAGAGGGAGAGAGACAGAATCCCAGGCAGGCTCTGCACTGTCACTGCAGAGTCTGATGCTGGGCTCGAACTTACAAACTGCGAGATCATGACCTGAGCTGAAATCCAGAGTCAGACGCTTTATTGACTGAGCCACCCAGGTGCCCTGATACTTCTCTATTTCAAATTCATAATTGCAGGGTTTTAACTTAATCTCTTATATTCGTGTCACCTTTCTTTGTGACCACGAACCTTGGTTCTCAAGGACGGCAGGGATAATAGAATCACGTGACATAATCCCTTCTTTGTCTTTCATACACTTCATACACAATAGTCTCGCCGTCAGGAAAGTTCTGTGAAAGATTTCAGCTTGCTCTCAAAAACGCTGTATGGAATTAAGGGAAGATTTCTTTATTCATGCCACTAACGCAGTAGAAACAGACAGCCCTGCCTCCCTGAGGCCACTGTGCTGGCCATGTCCTGGATTCAGCGGGATGGTTTGGAACCCTGGAAAGTGGCCGGTGGCGAGGCTGTGACAGCCCATGGAGGAACAGAGATTGTTGGTCTGTAATTGGGTGACATACGAAATGAGACAAAACGTCTTCCCGGTTACACTCTCTGGAAACTTCATGTCTGTAGGGGAGGGCCCCTGAGCTAGGGGACATGTGTATCACAGTTACAGCGAGCATTTGACCGAGGCTCAGACACCGTATCTCACGGAGTACGGATACCCGAGCGGGACTGAGGTACTTTATATCTGGCTGCCACTTGATCCGAGCAAAGCACTTTTACTTATAGTCTCTCATTCCAGGGTCACATTCCATCACGGGAATAACATGAGGTTTTCTTCCCTTACGATTAAATCAATTTAATGTATTTATTGCTCCGAACATAACATCTGCTTTCGTATTTCCATGTCTCTGCTTGTCTGGTTTTCTTGGAGAAAATCTTTTTTCCTGTCCTGTCCATGTCTGAGCTCCTATTCAGTCCCTGGATCTTTGCACAGAGAGGGCCCCCTGCCGCCTTCGTCAGCAGAGGGGGGGGGGGTGTGCATTGAAGCCAGAGGTGCTGGCAGGTGTAGGGGCCCATTCAGCCAAAAGGCCTGTTGAGATCCCGCTGTGAACTACCAGGAGGAACGCACATATCCCTAGCATAGCGGGTGGGTGCGCCCCTGGTGCAGTAGGGTCCCTCAGTTGAGGATCGGGATTGAGTCACACTCCTGGGAGACTGAGCGTACAGTGTCATATGGCTTGTTGGGTCCTGCTTTCCTTTGTTTTAGAGAATGTGCGCATGACCTCTTGATCAAGATGGATCAGAGACTGGAGTTAGTTTTCTA
>NC_043702.1:166680204-166684733 GCF_006229205.1 Suricata suricatta
GGGGACAAGGCAGAGTCCGGGGTGCCCTGTGGGGTTACCGCCTCGTAGAGCGGGACAGTACCTAGGGCTCTGGGGAGAAGGCCCCTTGTGGTCTGGTGGTGCTCTCCCAATTTCAATGCCCCCATCTCTGTCCTCTGTAGAAGATCATGAGGTGCCTGGGTGGCTCAGTGGGTTGAGCGTCCGACTTTGGCTCAGGTCATGATCTCACAGTGAGTTCAAGCCCTGCGTCGTGCTCTGTGCTGACAGCTAGCTCAGAGCCTGGAGCCTGCTTCAGATTCTGTGTCTCTCTGCTCCTCCTCTGTTCAGTCTCTGTCTCTCAAAAATAAGTTAAGTGTAAAAAAAAAAAAAAAAAGAAAAAAGAGGATCGTATCATCTGAAAACCTTAGGGGGATGCCACTCAGGAAATTTGTGAAGACGACAGAAAGCAGGCCAGCAGCCCTTCCTGATGAGGCACTCCCAGACCCCAACCCGATGGATGAAACGACCCAACCAGCGGAGCCCTGCCGCCTGCCTTGAGCACCTCCCACTGCTCTTGCAGATTTCCTGGAGGAGCCGCTTTCCAGACACAGGGAGTTGGCAAGTACAGGCCAGCAATCAGGGTCGACCCCAGAGAAAAGGGATCCCCTGTTATAACAATGAGAACTGAGACCTTTTGTAAGGAAGAAGGGAAACAAAGAAATAAAAAAGACCACGGATTGTGGAATGCGGAAGAAAAAGACACGAATGTTTGCAAAGAGAGCTTTCAAGGGCAATGGTGATCCGAGTCCCCGCCCTCGTGCAGAACAGAGTCGCTGGTCATCCTGCGCCACCTAGTGGCCACTTTATCACTTCCCGTCAAATGCTCCACCTCGCTCCCTTGTATTGCCTGTTACCCCGCCTCCTTAGAAAGCCACTTGATTTGTGCCCATAGGCAACACTTAATCTCACAGGTATGCGGACAGCCTTGGGGGAGGGAGGACAGATGGGGCTCGTGCCTAGCTTTGCTGCTGTTGCTAATAGTCCCAGAGGAAGCATCAGTGATGAAGATTCATATTGCACCCTTGTACCCTAGTAGAAATGAAAATGGATTCTGGTGCTTTCCCTAAAGTTTAAGCAAAGGTTTGCTGGACACCAAGAGCCTCCTATGGCAAGAAAGTCATGAGAGAAAAACTTCCTTAGAGGACTGATTTATGTTTTTAGATGTCTTTCTAGGTCAACATGACTGTATGCAAACTTCGTTCAAACCCAAAGCCTGATTTTCGGCCCGCCATGCATACATACATGGAGCATCTGCTTTGTGAAGAGTGGCCCAGGGGAAAACTGTCTTGTCCTCGAAATATCGATCATGGTTCCCGCTCCCTGCATTCCTTTATGATAAAACTCATGACTCCTGCCGTTATGCTAACCTTTAGTCTTTTGAGCTTCTCCAAGATGTAAAAAGTCTTCATTCTCCAGAGCACCTTCTTCTTGCGAAGGATGTGTTTGCCGGGCAGCTGTCCTCACTTGGGCTGAAATAAAACTCTCTTACTTTCAGAGATTCTAAAAGGATTGTTCATTTGGTGTTGACAAAATGATGCTTGAGACATCCCATGCCTCACTGTCTGAACCCGAAGAACGATTCTGTCAGAGATGCTCACAGGGCGGCCCATTGCTGTGGGTTCCGGCTCGTGGCTTTATGATATAGACACTTAATGTGTACATAGCACTTCCAATGCGAGGTCCTATTTTAAGGACTTTATATCATTGACCTATGTAAGCTTCACAGCGACCCTATGAAGTGGGTTCCATTATATCCCCCTTTTACAGACAAGGAGACGGAGGCTGAGTAACTTCCTTAGGGGCCCCCAGACAGCAGGTGTCAGAGGGGGGATGGGAAGCCAGAAACCTGTGCTCATGACCCCCCGTGTGCACAGTTTCCCTCAAACCTGCACTTGGTTTAGGACACGGGGTACAGACCCGCCTGTGAACTTTGGGGCTTCCTCTGGGTACTCTGTTGTTTCTAGAATAGTCTGCCCTATGCAGCTGTGTCTCCTGATCCAGTGCTTTTAAGAGAAGGCGTTCACTTTCAAATGCTCAGAATATACCGATTCAGGAATAAGTGGGGAAGTCCAGAATATTGGACATTTAAAAAAGGGATGGAAGAGGGGCGCCTGGGTGGTGCAGTCGGTTGAGTGTCTGACTATGACTCAGGTCATGATCTCATGGGTCCTGGGTTCGAGCCCTGTGTCGGGCTCTGTGCTGACAGCTCGGCGCCTGGAGCTTGCTTCAGATTCTGTGTCTCCCTCTCTCTCTGCCCTTCCCCCACTCGCTCTCTGTCTCTGTCTCTCAAATAAAGACATAAAAAAATTTTTTTAAATAAAAAGCAAAAAAAAAAAAAAAAGGATAGAAGAGCAGGAGTTGGGGAAGGTAATTCCTATTGGATTCTTTCCTCCCGAAGGCTTAGCAGCAGGGAGCCATTACATGGATACAAGGCAAAATCAAAGAATAGCCCATACCTATCATCCATGTGGGGAAATGATACTAGGATCTTAAGGCCAGTAGATCTGAGGTCTAGACATTAACTGTCTTCCCTGTGTCCTCACATGACTTGGGAGCCTGCAATATAATTCATCTAAACTCTACAGATAGAATGACATCAGTAAGGTGGGTCAGCTGTATGAAAAGGGGAAGGGAAGAGTCAGGAAACACTAGAAGCTAGACAGCTGTCACACTGGTTGTTAGGAAATTAAAGAGAGCCAGCCTGCTGTTTCTAGCACTATTCACTCTGCTATCCAATTTCAGAGCTCTGTAAAGAACAAGATGCTAGACTCCTAATGAAGACAGGTCCCAGCCTCTTAAAATTCAAAAATGGACAAGAAATTCCCGAGGAACAAATGGAGACGTGACTGGGCAGAGCTGCTCAAGGAAGTGAAAGTTAATTATAGTAAAACTGGTTTCATAAGAGAGGCCGAGAAGGAAAGTAGCATTGGTATATCTCCATAAGGGACAGAAGAGACCTTTCCGTTCACTAATAACGTTCCTGGAAAAGTAATTCTATATATAGCAAGCTCAGAATTGCAACAGCCTCTGTGGAAATCAGAAATAAGCTTGGAAAAGAAGTAAAAACAGTATAATGATGTGAGCCATGGGATGCGACTTTGGTGGAAGGGACACAAAGCCTCTGCAAGAACAGGATATACAGTGAGACACATGGTCAGAAGAGAAAAGAATGGGGGAGCACAGTGACTTGTGAAGTACAAAAATGTCACACACGCAGGGCTTTTAAAAAACCACCACTGTCATTCTTTTCAGAACAGGATGCTCTCAGAAGGGCAAGGTACGCAGGGCTTAGAAGCACAATGCCACGTGTTAGGTGCCTTTGATGGATGACACTAAGTGAACCTAAAATAATTCTAATAAAGGATTGACCATATTCTGAGATTGTTCTGAAACTTCTTGAGGACAGTACAGTACACACTCTGAATGTTGACGGATGAGAATTTTTTCCTAGTCACTCGGGCATGCTTGGGTCCTCCCGATTCAGCCCTAAGCCTGACAAACACACATTTTGGATTTTCAGGGACAGCACTAACTTCGATCAGTCTCACCGCTCTCCACAATTAAGTAGCTCATGTATCCTGAAGATGGGGTCAGAAAACACTGTCATTCTACCCACCAAGCAGAAGCTTAGAGACTTTCATTTTCTTCTGGTTTTTTTTTTTTTCTGAGTCACCTGTTCCCTTTCTTCTTCCAGACTTTTCAAATATCTCCCTCTTCTTTACACTTGGTTACTCCCCATTATCTTTGTCTAACCTTTCTTTCTGAAGCCCTAGATTCTATCAGGAGGTCTCATTGGCCTTCAGATCAGCATTCAGCGCACTGCCTTCACTTTTTTTGCTGACAGTATTTTCTTCCTTTGAAAAACAAACAAGTATTTTCTTCTTCAACTCTGAAACCTTCTCCGAGCCCACACAATGAGACTTTCATAGGACCTGCTGCAAATGCCCCCTCGCTGGGACGATTGTTACTATTAGAAGACAACTATTGCGTTGTTCCGTTTCCGTGTCTCGGGGAGCAAGCCCGAGCCTCGGTGACCTGGTCACCTGGAGCAGCCCTGTCTCGGCCAGGAGTGGGTCCCGCGGGCCCGTCCCACATCCCAGGACCCGGCCAGGGGGTTCTGTCTTCCTCGAGGGCCCCTGAAACTGCTCTCGTCGCGCCCCAGGAACCCCCGACTGAGGGCCCCTCCCCTAACTGGAACAGCCGGCTTTCACCACCAACTGGTCTTCCTCCCGGCGCCGGGAGAGCACTCCCACCCGGGTCCCGCCCCAGTGTCTCCCCAACCCCGCCCCCTGAAATCTGACCAATCAGCTTCGGCTCACGTCCCGCGTCTGATTGGTGGAGCGCGGAGCGCGCGCCAGAGAGGGCTGAGCTCATTGGACAGCGTCTCGGCGCGTGTATAAAAGAGCCGAGGCAGCCGCACTGGTAAGCGTCCTGGAGTGATGCCGGCCGCTGATGTGCGGCAGGGCAGAGTGCTCAGCTTCTGGGTCCCGGGCCTGCCACACCCCAGGTCC
>NC_043702.1:166684833-166701764 GCF_006229205.1 Suricata suricatta
GGCTCACGTCCCGCGTCTGATTGGTGGAGCGCGGAGCGCGCGCCAGAGAGGGCTGAGCTCATTGGACAGCGTCTCGGCGCGTGTATAAAAGAGCCGAGGCAGCCGCACTGGTAAGCGTCCTGGAGTGATGCCGGCCGCTGATGTGCGGCAGGGCAGAGTGCTCAGCTTCTGGGTCCCGGGCCTGCCACACCCCAGGTCCTTCACGTCCTTCACACGCGGCGATGGGCTGGCCTCCTTCGCCTCTCTCTGTCCGCGAGGGGAGCTTCTACCTCTTAGCCTTTGTCCCCAGAGCAAACATCCACTTGCCCTGACGTGGGCGTAAGAACTATTTTTCATTTCTGGGTCGTTGTTTAAGGAAACTCTGATAACGCTGGCAGTTATTCTCACGTGGAGGAGCTCCCTAACGAATCCGTCGCACTCTGCATTGTGCACATGCGTCAGTAGATGCAGAAAGTGAAGACACCAAAGTCACGCAGCGGGACTGGGGCTGGCCACCCCAGGGACGTTCCCAGGTGGCTCATTCCTCATCGCCTTGGTCTAAACACAACACACCAGGTTTTTCTCCTGGTGTGTGTGTGTGTAGGGGGGGCGGTACTGATGGTGGAGAAGAGGAGGGATAAGGGGACAACCAGGGGACCTGGGAGCCTGTGCCGGGCCTTTCTGGATATCGTCTATGTACACAACTGTCCCTTTCCCAAGACCGGTCTTTAATTTTATTTCTATGTCATTTTTTAAAATTAACGATTTTATTATTTTTCGGGTACCTTTAAGTTCACAGCACAGTTGAGGTGTGGAGATTTCCCATACACCCCCGCCTTCACAAGCGCACAGCCTCTCCCGTTTGCCACATTCTTCAGCGGGGGCCACGTTTGTTACAGTTGATAAATCTGTATTGATACATCATCATCATCCAAAGGCCATAATGCGCATTAGGGTTCACTCTTGGTGTTGTACATTCTACGGGTTTGGACAAGATCATGTATTATTTAGCAAATGACTCAAAACCATTTGGGCCCAAGCTGTGAAATAAGGTTAATAGTGGTTGACCCCAGTTTGGAATTTGAAAGGAAGAAGGAGAAATAGGACTATTAAGTAATATATTTGCTTTCTTATGTAGATTTGAAGGCAACTCCAAGAGTAATTCCGTAAACATTCTGAGCAATGTGATAGCGCCACCTGGGTGTAGCTATGTAGTGTTCCCTGGGGATGCCTTTGAATGCAGGCCTCTTCTGGTTGTGTAAATTCTGATAATCAAAATTTGTCCATCGTTCCTTTCTTTTCCCCTTTTTCTCCCATCTTTGTTTGAATTTCACACAAGATTGAGGATGAAATAACTAATTCCAATTAAAGCTATGTCGAACTGTGGAAATATATAATTGTGGAATTTATTACTATTATTTTAGGCATTGCCAAATTTATTCCCCAAATTCTTAGTGATCATTGTCTACATCCTGTAATACTCAGATTAAAACAAAGTATGTTTTATACTCTGTTATATACATATAACAGGTATGTTACTGAAAAATTGAAATCATTGGACAAAATATTTTCCTGTTGACTTTGAATTGTTATTTGGGAAGTGCTTTAAAAATCTCTATAATTTCTGTTATTTTGAACTAGTAGGTATTCTTAGTTCTCTCTTTAAATGTTTCTAGTAACGAAATGTATGGATTGAACTGCATGGGATTGCCAGGATTTTGGCTTTATTTGGTCAAAATAGTCAAAATGGCAATTTCATGTGATTCAACCTAATATCTGAATAGGAAAAAAAATGTACCTAAAAAGAGGTTGAAGTGAATTCATTTTTGATATGGATGATCACTTCCTAATGTATTGATTTTACAAGTTAAGATTGTACATACTGAGTGTGCTTACAGCAGGAACCATTTAAAATTGACCAGACTTTTCTGTTTTGCACATGTGTGGTATGGCAGCCTGACTAGAAATTCAGGAATTTAGGGGCAACTAGAAACCTTTCAGCACATGTCTTTCGCAGCATTAACCACAATCCTCCCTGACAAGCTGGAGGTTACTGACTTTGAAACATAGCCAGTTGCTGAGAACCCAGTGTGTATTCTTTCCATGACCCTTAAAAACTGGCCTGTTTCCTATTAATGATTTTTTGTTTTGTTTGAGGCATGCGATGGTCCAGTTTCCTGGTGAATTTCCACATCTTCTGCCATTCTTCTCCTACAACTCATTTTCTTTGTGGTGGGTCTCACCGAAAGATACCATGTATAGCAAAGGGGCTTCTGGAAATTCTCATGTTTCAGCAACAAAATTGTTTAAACATCTGACTATCATTTACAACCAGCATCTCTGGTCTCATCCATGGAAAATATCACACATAGCGGAGAAAATTGAGGAGCTGGCAGGGGGTCTCTGTTGAGCTCGCGTTGCGCACTGTTCAAATGGGCTCCTAGGAGACCTCAGGCCAAGGTTATTTCTTTTCACTTCAGTTTCACTTGTTGGGTGTGTTCCTTTCTGTGGAAACCAGAGGATCAGAGTCTGGTTTTGAAGGTGAACTTGAGAAATCAATTAGTCTAGCCTCCCACTGTCTGGAAACTCGGCATCATGATGTTGGTCCAAGGCAAGAGGAGGCTCTTCAGAATTCTTGGGCAGGCAGGGGACTTTCTTGTCGGCCCTCATGCTTGCTGATGTGTTCTAGTCCTGAGTCACCATTTTTTTTTTAATGTTTATTTATCTTGAGAGAGAGAGAGAGGGAGAGAGAGAATTCCAAGATGGCTCCATATTGTCAGTGTGGAGCATAGTGTGGGGTTCAAACCCACAAACCGTGAGATCATGACCTGAACTGTAGTCAGTCACTTAACTGACTGACCACCTAGGTGCCCCCCAAGTCACCATTGTTCCAAGGGCCCTGAGCAGGAGGGAACTCCTAGTGGTTTGGACCAGTAGTTTGTCACCCTGGAGAGACATTGACTAAACCTGTCCTATAAATCTTTGGTTGGAACTTTGAATATATCTTGTTTTTAGAAGTTCATTGGCTTGTAGATTTCTCTAAGGCCATTTTTAAAAATAATATTAATGTTTGTTTATTTTTGAGAGACAGAGAGAGACAAAACACAAGCCGGGTAGGGGCAGAGAGAGGGAGACACAGAATCTGAAACAGGCTCCAGGTTCTGAGCTGTCAGCACAGAGCCCAATGCGGGCCTCAAACCTATGAACCATTAGATCATGACCTAAGCGTAAGTGGGATGCTTAACTGACAGAGTCACCCAGGTGCCCCCCCTCCAGGTTTTTTGTTTGTTTGTTTTCTGTTTTTGTTTTTGACAAGATAAGAAAAAGCTGCCAAGAACCCTTAATTAGCCTGGAAGGAAACTTGGAAGCTGAATTGCTTTACTTAAAAAAAAATTTTTTTTTTTTAATGTTTATCCTTGACAGAGGTGAGCAGAAGGGCAGAGAAAAGGAGACACAGAATCTGAAGCAGTCTCCAGACTTTCAGCACAGAGCCCAACGCGGGGCCTGAACTCACAAACCACGAGATCATGACCTGAGCTGAAGTTGGATGCTTAATGACTGAGCCGCCCAGGTGCCCCAGAATTGCTTTACTCTTAAGGTATGACTGGTCATGCTCGCAATGAGCTTTCCCTCTCCTTTGAAGGTGTTGAATTCAACAGGGATGAGAAAAATCCCAGAATTTTAGGAGCACAGCTTAATGTAAGAAATGTGAAATTCTTTGTTGAGCCTGATAGGGCACATACTCCTAGTATACAAATTACACTATTATTAATGTAATCTGCAGGATGAAAACTTTGGGATAATTAGTGAACAAGTCAGTCACCCGTAAGACACACAATCAGAGAAAATCTGGCTTCATTAGTTTCTTCACAACGTGAAATTCCCGGTTAATAATTATAGCTGTCTTAATTGAACATCAGGTGGCAGTTTTCTGTCTGTCAGCTGAAGAAGAAATAGGTTTCGGTTTCGTGCCCTTATCTTGTACTAATTAAGGTATGAAATGTCTTTATTTACAAAAGCAAGTTTGCATGTCTTTAAACGAGTGTTAGCCGGTAGAAATGGAGGGCTTCTTGCATCCGTAATTTCCAATTTTCTAGTAGTCCCATGGAAAAGTAAAAAGAGGGGGCGCCTGGGTGGCTCAGTCAGTTGAGCATCTGGCTTCGGCTCAGGTCAGGATCTCCTAGTTCATGGGCTCAAGCCCCGTGTCAGGCTCTGAGCTAGATTCTGTGTCTTCCTCTCTCTCCAACCCTCCCTCGCTCATGCTGTCTCTCTCTCTCTCTCTCTCTCTCTCTCTCTCTCTCTCTCTCTCAAAAATGAAACATTAAAAAAGTAAAAAGAAACAGGTGGAAATAATTTTAACAGTAACTTTATTTAACTTAATATAGCAAAAATATCATGTTACCATGGAATCACTATAAAAATCATTAGTGAGACATTTTTTATTTTTATTTCTGTATGCGAGCTTAGGAATCAGCGCATATTTTTCCATGTAGAGTACACATGATATTTGGACCAGCCGCCTTTCACATGCTCAGACCCCACGTGTAGCTAGCGGCTGTTGAGCCGGACAGAGCAGCTTCCAACTGTTGATTGTATCTGTAGTCAGGTGGAGGATGTTATAGGGGAGAGAGAAATGGGGCAGGAAGGGAGGGCGGGGAGAGTGCCTCTGGATACAGAGAATTCGTGGCACCAGATTTCTGAGAGCGTGCATTCCTCTGTTCAACATTTAACCTTTAAGCAGAAAACATTGACTTTATTTAACACCCCAGCAGGAGATTGTGATTAAAACAAGAAAACTATCTTGTAGAGTCCGCGTCCTCCCTAAAGGAGTTGAGAAGTGAGAACAGGTGGTTGGGGTCTGATGTAATCCGAATGGGCTCTGGGAACAGAGCAGAGAGAAGGGAGTTCAGACCAGCCCTGTTGTGTCGGGGCTATGAGCTCAAGCAAACCTGTGGCTTCTTTGGCCCCTACCCACTCTAATAATGGGCACCAAAACGCTGGTGTTGGAGAATTTGAGTGGGGATTCGATTAGATTCCTTATAGGCGCGTTCTTCATGCAGTCGGTGGGCGGTGTGTGGAAGTCTCTTGGTGTTTTCTGCCTTTTACTCCGTCTGTTTTTCCCAGTAGGGCACTTTGTCCAACCTTTTTCTCCCTCCGCTCCTTCTTTTAAAGTCTGAACTGACTTCCTGCTCTGCATTCCCAGAACCTCAATTTCTGCGGCAGCTCTGACTCCTAGGCCTGCTGCCATTGTGATTATGGTATGACTATCAACAACTTACTGTTGAGGCACCAGGAATAATGGTAATAACAATTCGGCTAATTCCCATTCCTAATCCACGTGGAATGTTCCATGAAGCCACTCCAGACTCCCGGCAGAGAACAGCAGTACTTTTATTTTTGGCCAATGGGTGGTAGCATTGTCTAAGCCACTGATCTCCCAGCTGCTGGGTCTTCAGGGGTAGGTTTCCTTTTTTGTGCTTTGTAAATTATCTGTGGTTCATTCCCTCAAGCTGGAAGAGAGAGCTTTTCATCAAAAAGTCTGGGACCCCAGAGGACAATGTCAGCTTCCAGAGTGTGAGAGGAAGCCCGGGGTGAAGAGCTGCTGTTCCTTTAAGGCACCCGGGGTGTGGGGGAGGGAAGACTGCTCAGGCCCAGAGTCAAGGGGTCTGTTGGGGTGGGTCCCGGGCAGGGATCTGGGAGGGGTGATCACAGGATCAGATGTTTTTCCTGCAGGCGATGCCCAAGGGCCAAGGCGTGGGCAAAGAGGGGGTAGAAAGGGCTACAGCAAGATACCAAGAGCCTCTACAACTGAGCCTGCTCAGGCAACCAAGGCTGGTCTTGTGGGTTCACTGTGACAAGTAGGAAATGAATGACTTTATCACTGTCATCCCCTTATTGTTAGAACTTGTCATCTTTGAGTTAGGAGGATGTGCTTTAAAAATATTCTGTTTTTTTTCTTTTAATATCTCCTCATCTGGAATTTACCATACATGCCCCTCCCCCCAACACCCAATACAATGATTTCACATTCTGAATGCTGATTTTTAGGCTCCACATTACTCAACTATCTGAATTAAAGGGAGTCTAATCATACTTGCAGACTTAGACTTCTTTCAGGCTCTGCTTTGTGTTTCCTGATTTTTGTCAGGCGACTGATTGGGTATAGATCAGGAGATCAACAACATTTGGGAAATGCAGAAAATCACGAAGAAGAAATGAAAGCCAACCCTCAGCTTGAAAAGAGACGCATCTGGGATAACAGGATAGAAAACAATCGGTTATTACTAGAGAGGCATGGACCAAACCAGAACACATTTTGAAGTGAAGTCAAGCTACATGCATCTTATAATCTATCCTGCTGAAAAAAGGGAGGGGGGGAGCATGAAGCATCTAGGATTATCTTGTTTTTGGATTATTCAGTTATTTATTTATATATGAGATCATTTAAGGACTTTCTGTCTGCTGTGTTCTGTGCTGGATCAGAAAGGAAGGAGTTAAGCAATGGATAAGAGTTATTTGCTGGTAAGCTCCTTACAATTTACTGGAAAAGAGAGAAAAGCAAGTCGAAATCCCAGTGGGGTAAGTGCCACGATAGGGGTACACACTTTGTTGTGGATCAGAGAGAGAGGCGTTGAACTGCCCACTGGCAGCCAGGAAAGGCTTTATGGGAGATGTCACAAACTGAGTCTTTAAACACAAATAGATTGGGCATGGGAGTCTGGCAGAAGGACACCAGGCAGGGAAAGAAGCGTGTAGACATTTCTATTAGATTACTCAGTGTTTGTGAGGAGTGGCACGTGCCTTCCCATGAAGCTGGGGCAGAAATGTGTAAATATGTGCTGCAGGAGGGGGAGGGGTGGGAGGTGAGCTTGGACAGGGAAATGGGGGAGAGATAACAATGGGCATGTTATGCAGTGTGGAATCCTTTGGGATTTTATAGGATTTGATGAGAAATAGATGTTGTGGGGGAAGTAGGTGGGAGAGACATGGGTTGCAGTCCCATTAGGCATTGAATGATTGGATGAGTACTTGGGTGGAGTCCGTCAGGCAGTTTGGATGATTGGATGAGTATTTGAAACAAAGGGTTGAGGGAGGTGAGAAAGTGGTGTAGTCACTTTGGGACTTCAGGGAATCTGGCCCAGGGGACAGCTGACTGTATGGACCTGCCCATCAGGAGGGAGATTAGATTTCCAATCACACATTTTGGTTAATAATAATTACCATTCACTGAGGACTTAAGATGTGCCAGATTCTGTATGAACGCTCACCTTAAATCCTCTTAACAACCCTATAACCACATTTTACACGAGAGGAAGATCAAGATACAGTGACTCGGCCAACAGGACTTGCCCAGCAGGGGGTGGAGCTGGGGTCTGAGCTGGACTGACCTCCGCGCCTGCGCTCCCCACCACGGCCTTCTGCAGCGGCCATCAGCACAGAGGTGAAGTTCAACGACAGCACACAGACCTTTCAGGGACAGGATGTAAATGAGAGAAGGACTGAGGCTGGAGCTCTGCGGAAGATGCTGGCGGGACGAGTCATGGCAGAGCAGCTCACCGAGCCCAGCTTGGAGTTGCCGCCGAGGAAGGAGGAAAAGAAGGAAAGCGTCTGGTCCAGAAAGCCAAGAGGAGAATTTCAAGGGGAGAGGGGTCAACAGTGGCAAATACCATAGGGAGGTGAAGTAAGGGGACTGAATGAGAACTTTTTTTTTATAATTTTTTAAAACGTTTATTTTTGAGAGAGAGAGAGAGAGAGAGAGAGAGTGTATGTGTGAGTAGGAGAGGGGCAGAAAGAGAGGGAGACACAGAATCTGAAGCAGGCTCCAGGACTTGAGCTGTCAGCACAGAACCTGATACAGGGATCGAACCCTGAACCAAGAGATCATGACCTGAGCCCAGGTTGGATGCTCAACCAACTGAGCCACCAGGTGCCCCACGAATGAGACCTTTGTATTTTCCCCCGAGAGTCTTCCTGGTACCAGCTCCATGTTGTCCACATAAGCATTTAGGGGCTCGACAGACCTGGTCCCCTCCTAAGTTCTGTTTCTGTTGATAATATGACTATTTTCTCAGACATACAGAGTGCATACTTTGATGTTCTGGTCCTATGTGACCACCAATGGCCAAATCCTGTTGACCCTAACTCAACATTTCTCTTGTCTACTCCTTCCTCTTCATGCAGTCTCTGAAACCCCAGATCTTTCTTTCTTTGTTTTTATCTATCTATCTATCTATCTATCTATCTATCTATCTATCTATCTATCATCTATCTATCTATCTATCTATCTATCTATCTATCTATCTATCTATCATCTAATCTGCCTTCTGAAGCCTCACCACACCACTCTGTGACTTTTCATTATTTACAATACAAAATCCAAATTCTTATTGAAGGCCATCTATGAAATAGTTATAGCTTACTTTTCCAACTCCCCAGCTCCTCCGCTTAATATGCCTTACAGACGATTTTCTAGCCAGACTGAAAAATGTCTTGTTTTCTATGTTTGCCTCTTCAGATCCAGCAGTTAGGCCAATCTTTCCAGCTCGATGCACTTTCTTTCATCTTTCAGGCTGAAACCTTACCCATCCTTCAAAGGTCATCTGAAATACTCTTTCCTCTGTGAAGCTTTTCTTGACCCCTTCCACCAGGAATGATTTCAGCCTTCTCTGAGCTCACATAACTGTGCCACTTTATATGTACCCCTCTCTGGGCAATTACTTTCTATTTTTTCCCACACTTTCTATTATGGGTTTTGTTTTGTTTTATTTTGTTTTGATTTTTGTTTTTGTGTATGTGTCTTAGTTTTTGAAGGCAAAGCCTATCTCTTAACTATTTTTCTATTCCTCTTTTTGCTCATCACATGGGTGTTTTATATAAAGATGTTTGGTTTAGTCAAATATTTATTGAATGATGGATGGATAACTAACATTACTGTCAAGCTTTATGCAATCTGTTTATTTTATTTAATGTTTTTATTTATTTATTTATTTACTTATTTACTTATTTATTTATTTATTTTTGAGAGAGAGAGACAGCATGAGCAGGAGAGGGTCAGAGAGAGAGAGGGAGACACAGAATCCAAAGACAGGCTCCAGGCTCTGAGCTAGCTGTCAGCACAGGGCCCAACATGGGGCTCGAACCCACGAACCATGAGATCATGACCTGAGCCAAAGTCGGATGCCAAACTGACTGAGCCGCCCAGACATATCCAATGTCTGCAATAGAAGGCTTAAGTATGGGTGGGGAGTTGGAAAAGTAAGCTATAACTATTTCATAGATGGCCTTTAGAGATATGCTCTAAAGCACTAAATTTTCCTATTGAGGAAAATCTACTGGACTTTTGTCTGGAGGATTTCAACATTCTTTTTGGTTATTCTTGAGGCATTTAATGTGATCACTGTTTAAGCTTATTTATTTATTTTGCTTGAGAGAGAGCCAGAGCAAGGGTGCAAATTGGGGAGGGACAGAGAAGGAGAGAAAGAATTCTAAGGAGGCTCTGTGCTATCAGCACAGAGCCCAGCTTGGGGCTTGATCTCATGAGTCATGAGATCATGACCTGAGCTGAAACCAAGAGTCAGATGCTTACCCGACTAAGCCACTCAGGTGCCCCATAATGTGATCACTCTTTGAAAGTGGGTAGATATTAAGGGAAAAGGAAAAGGTATTTCTTTGGGGATGGCATCCTGGTTCTCTTGGAAACACCTTTGTGCTTGGTCATCATATTACATTTCCAGGTTTTCCCTTGACTCATAGATGAAACCAGATTAGAGATGCAGAAGCCATAGCCATGATGCTGGGCCCAGTTTGGTGGTGCCTGTCTGTCCTGCTTGTGAAATTTAATCTGGAGTGTGGAGTTTCCGCAGCTGAGCCTATTATCCCATGGACAGGTCTTGTGAGCTTTCTTTACCTTTGAGGGTATTGTCTTTTCTTAGCCACACAAGGATGAGTGTCATGTTAAGCAAAATGCAGGAAACTCAAAGGACGGATCAATGGAAAATGTCTTATGGTGTTATGTTTATTTGGGTTTCATTGTCAAGTTTAGGTCTTATATTTTGAGCACACGATCAGTTGGAGTTCTTACTTTCTTACCAGCTTGAGCAGAGTTGAATGCCTCTTTGGGAATGGAATCCAGGTTTTGTTATATCCCTTTTAGCTACTGTTGTTGAAGATGGTGTGGATAATCTAAGGGAAAACTCACATGAGGAGATCCTGGGGTTATCCAGAGTTTGGGAGTGCTTCAGACAATCCACTTATTTAAACTTGTATGACCTACAAAAGATAGCATATCTTCAATAGAGAAGACGTACAGATTTGTCGCTGATTATCTGCCTGGTATGGAATCTGGCAAAGAGAACGATTCAATAATAGTCTTATTAAACATCTTTCCAGCTGCTTCTACTCATCTTTCTTATCCATCTTCTTCCCTTAGTCCAGTGATGAGTTAGCCAATAGACCATTGTGAATCAAGGTAAATGCTACATCTCCATCCAAAGGCGGTGCTCCTCCAATCCAGGGGGTGGGGGTGGGGAAAGATTCTCCCCACCAACTGCCTGCCTTTCTTGAGTAGGTGCTACGGGAGCTGTCTGGGTCTTCCTCCACCTGGTCCATAGGTACCTGTATCCCCGAAATAAAGAAGAGCCTATGTGCCACCCTCCCTTAGCTTGCATATCACTGTGTGATTGCTTCCTCCCTTTCTTTAGGTCCCCTTTCACCCAATCTCTGATTTCCCCTCACTGACACCTTTCCACATGGACTCTGATGGGATCACTTTGGAATCCTTTTCACTGGAAACGTTGGATCCACATATGGTCACAATTTTTTTCATCTATTTTAGAAGAAATAGATTTGGTATTTTCATGTAAGCACTCTAGTGACTTTTCCTTAATTCTCTATACCTTTAGTCCTGGGTTCTATGCTCTCATCCCTTCTTACTTAGCCCTCTTATAACCGGTGTCTGATGCCTTTGCTCACTGTTCATTAGAAACTTGAGGATGGGGAAATCTTGATTACTATAGTTCAAAATGAAAAGGAGACAGACTCATTAAAAATTTTTTTTTATATAGTTTATTTATTTTTGAGACAGAGATAGAGCACAAGTAGGGGCGGGGCAGAGAGACAGAGAGGGAGACACAGAATCCAAAACAGGCTCCAGGCTCTGAGCTGTCAGCACACAGCCTGACACGGGGCTTGAACCCACGAACCATGAGATCATGACCTAAGCTGAAGTTGGATGCTCAACTGACTGAGCCACCCAGGCGTCCCACGGAGACTTTTTAAAAAAGAGGATCAGATCAGAAATGCCTTTTGTGCTATGGATAAGCTACAGTTTGGAAATTTTATGTGGAGCTTGAGTCTGAGAATTAGGAATTTAGATTTAGGATTGGTGGTCTAAAGATTTTGGCTTCCACTTTATGGAATTTGCCAAAACAAGTTGGTAGGATCAGGTGACTCATGATGCAGGTGAAGGTAGCTAATCTAATATTCTAGCCAAGATTGTCAAGAATGATGAGCTTGGCAGATGGTGATTACATTTATTGTGGTGAGCATGCATAGTGTACAGAATTGTCAAATTACTATATTGTACACCTGAGATTACTATAACGTAGTAGGTCAACTCAACTTCAATTTAAAAAAAGCAAATAACCAAAAAAGGTCTAATTCAGAGAAGTGAATGATTTGGAAACAGGCCATTTTATATTTCTAAGTATCTTCTTAAGCCTTCTATAATGATCAAGAACGATGCAGATCTAATATCCCAAACAATGTAAAGTATGAAAGCCAGCAGAGGCTCCTGGGTGGCTCAGGCAGTTAAGCATCTGACTTCGGCTCAGGTCATGAGCTCACAGTTCATGAGTTTGAGCCCCACATTGGGTGTCTGTTGTCCATGCAGAGCCTGCTTTAGACCCTCTGTCTCCCTCTCTCTCTGCCCCTCCCCTGCTGGAATGCACTCTTCCTGTCTCAGAAATAAATAAACTTAAAAAAAAAAAAAGAATTAAAGCCAGCAGGATTGAGAATCATCTTCAGAGTATGTACTTCAGAGTTTTCTTGTTATTTCTTATGATAAAGCATATTTTCTCACTTAATCATCATATCCTTGTGATGAAGGCATTACTGTTACCAAAATTAAAAAAAATTTTTTAAAATGTTTATTTATTTTTGAGAGAGAAAGAGATTTACAGATTGAAGGCAGGGAGGGGCAGAGAGAGAGGGAGACATGAAATCAGAAGCAGGCTCCAGGCTCCGAGCTGTCAGCCTAGAGCCTGATGCGAGGCCTAAACCCACGAACAGTGAGATCATGACTCAAGCTGAAGTTGGACGCTTAGCTGACTGATCCACCCAGGTGCCCTTTACCAAATTTTTAAAAATTCATATTCTTATTTTATTTAATTTATTCATTTTCTTTTAGAGAGAAAGAAAGAGAGAGAGAGCACACGGGCTGGGGAGGAAGCAGAGGGAGAAAGAGAGAGAATCTCAAGCAGGCTTTATGCTGTCCACACAGAGCCTGATGTGGGGCTCAATCCCATGAGTCTGGGATCATGACCTGAGCTGAAATCAAGAGTCAGACACTCAACCAACTGAGCCACCCAGGTGCCCCACCATATATATATTTTTAGTGCTTATTTATTTATTTTGAGAGGGAGAGTGAGGGAGCACGTGTGAAAGAGTGTGAGTGGGGGTGGGTCAGGGGCAGAGAGAGAAGGAGAGACAGAACCCCAAGCAAGCTCTGCCCTGACAGCATGGGGCTCGATCTTGAAATGCTAGGATCATGACCTGGGCCAAAATCAAGCGTTGGATGCTTAACCAGCTGAGCCACCCAGGCACCCCACAGTTACTTTATTTTATAGATAAAGTGAGACTGATGCCAGAAAGTGTAGGTTAATTGCCCCAAAGTCTCACAGTCACTAAGACAATCCAGGGCATCTGACTTCAGGTCTTATCTCCCTTCCATACATATAAGTCTATATTTTGGTGAACCAATGAGATAAAGACAAAAAAAAAAAAAACCACCTCAACCTATTCTCATTCAGAAGCTTTCCTTCCCCCCTGCCTTCTCATAGGAAGAAGCCTTCTTGGATATGTTCACGAGGTGAGGAGTCACATCTTGAGAAGGATGGAGCTGAGGATGGGTTCCCTGGCGAGGACAGAGAGGTCCTGGAGGGGAAGAAGAGCAGTTCAGAAAGCGAAGCCAGCTGAGGTCTGTGAGAGCGCGTTTGGGCAGGTCTGTGGGTGGCACGTCCCTGCTCTACGAGAGAGTAGGAAAGGGCTGGGGCAAGACGGCCCTGGGAAGTTTTATTATTATTATTATTACTATGAATGGAATGCTCCCTCGGTGCCCTTTAGAGAAAATTCCCACGAAGATTTTAATTGCCTTCAACATTTCTTTGAAGGCCAGTTTGTTCTTTCTTTGGCTTCGATGCCTCTGCACAGCGTGGTGTGCGTTAAAAGAAGCTAAAAGCCCAAGATATTGGTCCGGGGTTTCCCTCTCTCCTGTGCAGGGGAAAGGGGCCAACAGTGTGCGTGGTCCCAGCTCAACAGCACCAACCAGAACTCTTAGAGGACTGGGCAAGGGAAGCATCGTCCTCATCTCCTCGGCTCTGTTGGCGGAGGTCTCATTGCTTTAGGCAAATGAGTCAGATTTGAATTCTGAGGGTCTTTGCTTTGGGAGTCCCTATTTCCTTCTTAAACCCAGGAAATTCTTCTTGGTGTTAATGTGAGCCTTCCCTGATTACATAATGATCACAAATATCATTTTATTCACAGAGAGAGAAATAGCCAAGCTCTAAAGGGAGGTTTTTTTTCCCCCTGGAATTCCTCTCCATGTCATAGCGCGTGGTGAGCAGGCGTGGTCTTATGACTCAACTCCACTGGTGTAACAGCCTGGGCGGCGGTGCTGGCCATGGGCTGGGTGCCGGGTATGGAAATGTGCTGGAAATGTGCTGCCTTAGCCGAACTGCTGACCTCGTCCCAGGAGAGGATCCAGTGTGTCTCAGCCCCGTCAGGGTTGGGAATAGGAAAATCTGAGGCCAAAGGTAGACTCTGGCATATGACTTGTCTGGGGACTTCGGCTCTAATTTTGCTGAGAATTGGCATTTTAGCTGCTGTCGTCAAGGCTGTTAGGTCACGGTTAGGAAGTCTGTTACTCACTAATGTCCAGAATGGGCCATCCATGTGCTGAGAGAGTGACACCCGTAGTTCGAATGGGACTGGGAGCAAACCCTTTTTTTAAATGTTTATTTATTTTTGAGAGAGGAAGAGACAGGGCAGGAGCAGGGGAGGGGCAGAGAGAGGGGCACCATGACCTGAGCTGGAGTCTGATGCTTAACTGATTGAGCCACCCAGGCCGCCCTTGGGAACAAATACTTCTCCTTCCTGTCCCTTGAGTGACTTCTTTCTACGACATGAAGCAAGTGTGCTTGCCAATGATGTACATTGCTTATTCCAAGATACTGCTCAGTGCCTGATTAATATCGTAATTACAAATATTTGTAACTGGTGAGTACGTAAACCTTCTGCCCTTTGGTTGCCTCATTAGTGGCGACTTCCTTTCCCCCTAAAATGACTCTTTTAAAAGGAATTATTTTCATTTGGATAAATAAACTTTGGCACGTGAGTTTTTATTTTTTACTTTATTTTTTTAAGTTTAATTTACTTTTGAGAGAGAGAGGGAGTGTGATCAGGGGGATGGGCAAATAGAGTGAGGGAGAGAGAGAATCTCAAGCAGGCTCCACGCTGTCCACACACAGCCCGACGCGGGGCTTGATCACGTGACCGTGGGATCATGATCTGAGCTGAGACAAAGTCAGGCACTTAACTGAGTAAGCCTCGACCCAGGCACCCCAGTACGGGAATTCTAAAAAAGTCAACCACATTGCTTTATGGTCTCACCTGTGCTGTTCATTTTTGTACCAGAGAGGACTGTTTGAATTGCAAACAGCAGTTAAAAAGAGAAGTCAGACTAACTAAAGTAGAAGTTGCAGTTTAATGCCTCCTGTGCCTGGAAACAACGGATACACTGGCGAGGCTCGACTGTGTCTCCAGGGCCCATCTCACGGCACCTCTTAGCTGTCTGGTTGCAGTTTTTTTCAGTGTTAGTGACCAGCTGCCGGCACAGAGCTGAACATAAGTCACTGACGTGGCTTAAATAATTAGAAATCCATCTGTATGAGCCTCACTTTCCTCATCTGTAAAATGGGATGATACCTCAACCACAGGTAATATGTAACTATTTAATGAGCTTGTGCAGGTGTGTACCTCTGTGGCTAAGAACATGTGTGTTTTTTTTTAAAAAAATAGTTTATTGCCAAGTTGGTTTCCATATAACACCCAGTGCTCTTCCCCACAAGTGCCCTCCTCCATGTCCATCACCCCCATCTCCTTTCCCCCTCCTCCTTCAGCCCTGTTTGTTCTCAGCATTCAAAAGTCTTTCATGCTTTGCCTCACTCCCTCTCCCCAACTCTTTCCCCCAACTTTCCCATTCCCATGGTCTCCTATTAGGTCTCTCCTGTTAGACCTATGAGTGCAAACATATGGTATCTGTCCTTCTCTGCCTGACTTATTTCACTTAGCATGACACCCTCGAGGTCCATCCACTTTGCTACAAATGGCCAGATTTCATTCTTTCTCATTGCCATGTAGTATTCCATTGTATAGATAAACCACATCTTCTTGATCCACTCATCAGGTGATGGACATTCAGGCTCTTTCCATGATTTGGCTGTTGTTGGAAGTGCTGCCATGAACATTGGGGTCCATGTGCCCCCATGCATCAGCACTCTGTATTCCTTGGGTAAATCCCCAGCAGTGCTATTGATAGTTTTTTGCAGAACCTCCACACTGTTTTCCAGAGCGGCTGCACCAGATTACATTCCCACCAACAGTGCAGGAGGGTGCCCGTCTCTCCACACCCTCGCCAGCATCTCTAGTCTAAGAGCACGGGATTCAAAGCCACCTCTGACTCCTTTACTTATTACGTTACGTGTGTAAAATAAGGATACCCACACACCTGTATCATAGTGTCCTTCTGATGTAAAGTGATTGTGTGTACATAAAACCTTTCATAGGGTGCTGGGAACATAGATCCACTCCAGAAATGGTAGCTGCTATTTAATGAGACTTTTGAAAAGTAACCATTGATAGTTTGAGTGGAAAAGGTGAGCTCAGGCATAGAAAATGGCAGGAAAAGGTCATGGACAGTGATTCATAAAGAGGGCAATGGGGGTTTGGGCAGCAAGGCAAGCCTGGGTAGTGCCCAGGTACAGACCTGTGGCTCTTGCTCCTAATATCAGAACTATGACAGGGATGCCTGGCTGGCTCAGTCGGTAGAATATGTGACTCTTGATCTCAGGGTCATACGTTCAAGCCCCACATTGGGCATGGAGCCGACTTAAAACAAGGAAACAAGAACAATGATAAAAAGGCAGCAGGTGATCTGGGGAAGAGCCTGTCAGCCAACCAGGAGGTCAGCACCTTGGGAAGTTCTGTCAGGAATGCTATGACTTTGGAAATGCCCTTTTTTAAAATGATTTTTTTTAACATTTTATTTGAGAGACAGAGTGTGAGGAGGGGAAGGGCAGACAGAGAGAGGGAGACAGAATCCAAAGCAGGACTCCAGGCTATGAGCTGTTAACACAGAGCCCGATGTGGGGCTTGAACTCACGAACCATGAGATCATGACCTGAGCCGAAGTAGGATGCTTTAGCGACTGAGCCACCCAGATGCCCTTGGAAGTATTCTTTTTTTTTTTTTTTTAATATTTTATTGTCAAACTGATTTCCATACAACACCCACTGCTCTTCCCCACAAGTGCCCTCCTCCATCACCACCACCTCTTTTCCTCCCTCCCCCATTCCCTTCAACCCTCAGTTCATTTTCAGTATTCAATAGTGTCTCAAGTTTTGCATCCCTCTCTCTCCCCAACTCTGTTTCCCTCTTCCCCTCCCCCTGGTCCTCCA
>NC_043702.1:166701864-166703641 GCF_006229205.1 Suricata suricatta
ATCCACTCATCAGGTGATGGACATTCAGGCTCTTTCCATGTTTTGGCTATTGTTGACATTGCTGCTATGAACATTGGGGTACATGTGCCCCTATGCAGCAGCATTTCTGTATCTCTTGGGTATTCTTTTTATAGGATTACAAATTACAATGTCTATCTTAGTGCTTTATACTTGACCAATATTTGTGGCATTGACTTGAATTGCCTTCAGGAGTCAGAAACAGTCTTCTTAACACATTTGATGGTGGAAAATATTTTATGAGAGTGGATTCTGTAATTCAGAGTCAGATCTAATGAATAAGGTAGGGGGATCAGGCTGAGTGATTCTGATTTAGATTTTTAAAAACACCAGCAAAGTAAACTACTGTGATGATTTTTTTTCCTCTGACTTAAACTGGCTTTAAAAAGTGTTTTGATTTATTTTTGAGAGAGAGAGATCATGGGCAGGGAGGTGCAGAAAGAGAGGCGGACAGAGGATCTGAAGCAGGCTCTGCGTTGAAAGCAGTGAGCTGCATGCGGGGCTCAAACTCACGAACCATAAGATCATGACCAGAGCTGAAGTCAGACACAACCAGGGGAGCCACCCAGGCACCCCTGAAACTTGCTTTTGAAAACAATGGTATGAGCAGAGAGTTGTAGCGCTTTAAAAAGTCAGTTTCATAATTTCATATTTTACATAGGGAATATATTAACTCCACTCTACATTCTAGACATGATATTCAGTGCTGGGGTTACAGAGCTAAGTATTTCTTCTTGGGGAATCCTGTCTCCAGTCACAGGCAGTGGGAATGGTTGAAATGGGGTAAGGGCATGGGGTCTGGGAATTTTTTTTTAATTTTTTAATTTTTTTTTTTTTTTTGGAGAGAGAGAGAGACAGCTTGAGCAGGGGAGGGTCAGAGAGAGGGAGACACAGAATCTGAAGACAGGCTCCAGGCTCTGAGCTGTCAGCACAGAGCCTGATGTGGGGCTTGAACCCACGAACCGTGAGATCATGACCAGAGCTAAAGCTGGATGCTCAACCGACTGAGCCACCCAGGCACCCCTGGAAAGTTCTAAAGTAGAGGTGATGCTTGAAAGGAATGTTGAAGGATATATATGGACATATAAGAATAAAGAGGGTAGAGAGGTGTGTGTGTGTGTGTGTGTGTTTCTGATAGAAATGTGTGCTTGGAGGCCATGATGTTAGGAGAATGTTCTAAGGAATGAGTAAGATCAAACAGATGAAATGCTTAAGGGCATTGCATTTTTGATGTCTAAGTAGGGTTAGCACTCAAAGAAACTTCTAAGAAGTCCAGTCTTCAAAGTCGACCAGTGAAAGGCAGCAAGCTGCGAGGCGGAAGTGGGTCCTGCCTCATGATCCCTGTCAACAGTCTCTTGAGGGTTTTAAGATGAGTCACCTGATGCTTAGTGGGTGTAAGTAATCTGCCCCAAATCTGGTGGCTGGGAAGAAGTGGAAGTAGGATTTGAATGGGATCGGCCTCACTCTGGGAACCATACTTTACGATGAGTGTAATTTCACCTTTATCTGATGGCTCAAGATTCCACCTAGTTTCGGGCCCACCAACCTGAACACGAGATCGTGTGGACAGTTTGTAGCTGGCGATGATGAAGTGGCAGGTGCAGGTGCTGAGCGTGTGGACTGCCCACAGGCAATGCCCACACTAGGAGTTTTCAGTCAGGGTGCCCAAGATTCCTCTGGGACTTCCTCTGGTGGCTTCTCTTCTGAAGTCCCACTTCAGCGAGTCTGTGCTGTTACATAGCACCTCAGGTGATTCTGA
>NC_043702.1:166703741-166747223 GCF_006229205.1 Suricata suricatta
GTGTGGACAGTTTGTAGCTGGCGATGATGAAGTGGCAGGTGCAGGTGCTGAGCGTGTGGACTGCCCACAGGCAATGCCCACACTAGGAGTTTTCAGTCAGGGTGCCCAAGATTCCTCTGGGACTTCCTCTGGTGGCTTCTCTTCTGAAGTCCCACTTCAGCGAGTCTGTGCTGTTACATAGCACCTCAGGTGATTCTGATGCACATGGGTGCACGATTCATGCTTTGATGGCCATCCCCCTGAGTGAATGTCTGCTGTGAACGAGGGTCTCTCTCTCTCTCCCTTCTTTCTTTTCTTCCTTTCTCTCTCCCTCCTCCTCTCCCTTCTCTCCTTGCTTGCTTCCTTCCTTTTTTTCCCCTTCCTTCTGAGTCTTCTGTTGAGTGGGTTCCAATGACGTGAGATCACTCATAAGTACTATTTCCTCTCTCCAGCAAGATCGTCTGTTCCCCACAGGCAAAGATCACGTGTTCTGTATGCCTTTCACACTCAGTGGGTGTGCTCCCAGGGTTAAAACATACACTGGGCACCCGATAATGCGGTTGGTCACTTTACAACCAGGCATTTTGAAACACGTAGTCTAGCCAAGGAAGGCACGCTCAGCTGTTGTCCGTGTCGTCTCTGTGAACTGCCTGTTTACTTCCCTCCCATGGTCTCTGCCTTTCCTGCTCCTCACACAGTCCTGGAGGGACCCTGCTGGGAAGAACACAGAAGGATGCTTATCGATTCCTTTCCAGTCCAGCCCTCGTTATCTCTCACAGCCCCCGGCCAAACCTCACCCCCTGGAATTCTCCAGACCTCTGCTTGCCTAGTCATGCTCACCTCTTCTGCTGCCTCTCTTGTCTTGCATTTCTAAACCAGGAAATCCCATTTGCTTTGGCTTTTGCTTAAGCTCTTTGTTGCAGCTGGCTCAATATCTGGGGTACCCCCCTTCCTGGCCATGGCATGTCAGAGCCACGTGGATGGTCTGACCTTGTCCCATTTGGGCAGTTTTCTCCTCTGGGCCCTGGTGACAAAGGCCTGACATTCCTGGCATAGTGGATTCCTTGTACCATATCACACAAGACAGACAGATTCCTGTCTGCCTCTCTGCTCTGGCCTGGGTGCCCAGATTCTGGAGCCCGGTTTTACGAGGTCAAGCTTTGCTTGCGGACTGTGAGTGTGGGCATATTTTAAACCCTCTTCAAGTCCCCATAGTCTTGTCTGTAAAATAAGGACCATAAGGTGGTTGCAAGGTTTAAAATCAAATGATGCTTGGGAATGTCTGCTTTATGGTAAGCACTATTGCAATTATTGTTACTGGTGATCATTTTTATTGTCCCTTTATGTCCTCCGTTAAAAGTCTATCCATCTTGCAAGGCCCAGCTAGGGCTCCCTCATCTGCAAAGCTTTTCTGTGCATTAGGTCAGCAGAGAACTCTGTCCTACATTCCCATGATCACTCATGTCTAAGATTAATGTTTGATCGCCTTTAATATTTAATATTATGTTCCTATTGTACTAGGCCCTAATTGGTTTTACTCTTGGTCTTGAGAAGTTCTTGAAAATGGGTAATAAAGACTGCTTTTTTCTTTTAGACTCTCCACTGCTGGTTTCATAATTAGCATTTCCTCTTCTTTCAGGTATTATGATTAAGGATGTACGGATTGATTCCCTTCACATGAACCCATTTGGGATAAACTGGTACACACTGGCAGCACCTACACTGCAGATGGCAGCACCCTGGGGTCCAACGCCCGCTGGCTTTGGGCCGGTGCTGCTCTTACTAGGTAAGAGCCTTTCTCCCTTATTCAGGGAGAAATGTTTAAGGCTCCAGGTTCCTGATGGAAGACCTTGTTTTGACACCATCTTCTTCTGAAGCTGGGACCTTCAGTCCTGGATACACAGTAGAATCACCGCAGAGCTTAATAAAAATACTGATGCCCAGGGCACATTCCGGGCCCATTTGATCCAAATCTGTGTTGGGGGTGGGGGGTGGGGCAGGGACGAGGTGGCAGAGGTGCCCAGGTAAATAGTATTTTTAAAAAGCTTACCAGTGGGGGCACCTGGGTGGCTCAGTAGGTTGAGCACCAGACTCTTGATTTTGGCTCAGGTTATGATCTCCTGGTTCGTGAGTTTGGGCTCTGCACTTGACAGTGTGGAGCCTGCCTGGGATTTTCTTTCTCCTTCTCTCTGCCCCTCCCCTGCTCTCTTGCGCTCTCAAAAGTAAACATTAAAAAAAAAAAAAAAGCTCACCAGGTGGCTTTATAATGCTGCCCAGGTGGACGGGGTGGAGTTGTTCCAAAGTCAGGTCCGCCAGCCCCTCCACCTGGTGAGCAGGCTTCAGGTTTAATTACTGGCCTTCATCCTGTTCTTCAGGGATATTGGTTACAATTAGCTTGTAGGAATTAGCTTTTAAGAGAACCTGGACGTCTTCAGGGTCCAAACCGTGCCACGAAAGAGTGTTTATTATCTGAGAATGCCTTTCTGCCGGGTTGCCCACGGACGCTCCGTGTGCCCAGGAATAGAATGTTCCTTGCCCTGGGTCACTGGTGCCATGGCAGACAAGTGACAGGGCTCCCCTAGGCCCTGAAGTATTTATAGCTCTTACAGTATTTCCGCAAGGTGAGCTTTGCTGCGGAGGCCTGAATCGGGGCATTCAGAGTCTCTAAGGTGCGGGAGGTGGGCCCCGCGGCTGCAGGAAACAGCGCTTAGTGCCGGGAGAGGGACTCAGGCGTCCTTGGCCGAGCACAGACTTTCTTCTTCGCCCCGGCTGAGATATTTGGCACAGGACTTGATTGAGACCTCTTAGAAAATAGAGTTTTTGAAGCATAACTCACCATGGACTTTATCAGTTTTAGATGTACAGTTCGAGGAGTTTTAGTAAATTCACGGGGCTGTGCAACCACTCCCACAATCCAGTTTTAGATTATTTCCATCAGCCCGATTGCAGCCCGTTCCGGTGCCCGGTTCACATCCACGCAACCGCAAAGCTCTCTTCCTCTGCACTTTTGCCTTTTCTGGACATTTCATGTAAATGGAGTCACACAATACATAGTCTTTTGGGTCTGGCTTTTTTTTACTTTAGCATAACATTTCTGAGGTTCATCCAAGTTGTGGCCTGTGTCGGTATTTTGTTCCTTTTTTTTTTTTTTTTTTTTAATTTTATTTTAGAGAGGGGCACCTGGGTGGCTCAGTCAGTTAAGTGTCTGGCTTTGGCTCAGGTCATGATCTCACAATTCCTGAGTTTGAGCCCAGCGTCGGGCTCTGTGCTGACCGCTCAGAGCCTGGAGCCTGCTTCTGATTCTGTGTCTCCCTCTCTCTCTGCCCCTCCCTTGCTCATGATCTGTCTCTCTCTCAAACATAAATAAACATTAATTTTTTTAATTTTTATTTTAGAGAGAGGGAGAGACAATGAGAGTGGGGGAGAGGGGCAGCAGAGAGAAGGAGAGAATCTTAAGCAGGCTCCAACTCAGCATGGAGCCAGAGCCCACGAATAATGACCTGAGAGGGAATCAAGAGTGGGACACGCAAGGACTGACCCACCCGGCTACACTGGTATTTTGTTCCTTTTTGTTGCTAAGTGGTGTTACATTGTATGGATAGGCTACATTTTATTTATCCATAATCAGTTGACTGACTTTTGGGTTGTTTCCACTTTGGGACTTTTATAACAAGGGCTTTGAGCGCACAAGTTCAAGCTTTTGTATGGATGTATGCAGCCATTGCTCTTGGGTAAATAGCTTGGAGTGAACTTCCTGGGTTGTACAGTAAATTTATGTGCAGCTTTTTAAGAAACTGCCAAATTGTTTTCCAAAGCAACTGCACCATTTTACAATTCCATCAGAAATTCTCGAAGGTTCCGGTTTCTCCCCACCCTCACCAACCTTTGATTTTACCTGTCTTTTTCATTCCAGGGGGTGTAATGTGGTTTAAGTTCACTGTATCATTTTTTTTTCTTTTTTGAATCATGCTTTTGGTGTCTTATCCAAGAAATCTTTGCCTATTCAAGGTCATAAAGATTTTCGCCTAGATTTTAGGACATTTTAGATTTTCTTCTTATTCTTTTGTAGTTTTAACTTTCACATTGAGGCTTTGGTTAATTTTGAGTTAATTCCTAAGTATGGTGTGAGTAGGGATATACATTATTTTTTTTCTTTGCATGTGGATATCCAAATGTTTGAGTACCCTATTTCAAAAAGAAGATCCTTTCCCCTTTGAAATGCCTTGGTGCGTGTGTTGAAAATCAATTGACTGTAAATATAAGGGGTTATTTCTGGACTCCCAATTTTACTGCAGTGATTTACATGTTTATCTTTATGGTCAGTACACAGTGTCTTGATTACTGCAGCTTTATGATAAATTTTGCGATTAGGACGTGTAAGTCCTCCAACTGTGTTCCAAATAGTATTTAGGCTTCTCTAGGTTCTTTGCATTTCTCTGCAGATATTGGGACCAGCTTGTCAATGTCTGCAAGAGCCCGCTGGGAATTTTTTTTTTGATTGTTGGATTTACTGATCAATTGCTACTTCAGCTTTCTGATCTGTGAATATAGATGTCCATTTATTTAGACCTCCTCTCAACAATAATTTGTAGTGTTTGGTGAACAAGTCTTTCAATCAATATATTTTTTGTGTGTGGTCCTGATAGGAAAAATTTTTTTCCTTCCCCTCAGAGATCTCGTTGAAAACAGAGGAGAGAGACAGAGTTTAGCAGCCGGGAGCAGGAGGCGGGGTGGAGAGTGGGAAGGCACCAGCTTGGTGTCTAATCTGGGGTGAGCCACTTCACCTTTCAGTTTGCCGATCCCTAAAATGAGTATAATGTAGTTTATTTTGGTTCAGGGTTGTGGGGTTAGAGGTAGTGTGTGGAAGGAGCTTAGAGAAATGTCTGTCTGAGGATGAGGATGAGGGTGAGGGTGATACAGCATTGTGGGTGCCACTAAAGGGGACACGAAGAAGAATGGAAGACACTGCCTTTAGGGCTCTCATTCTGGCCCCGAGTCTCTCTGCAGCTCAAGGCAGAGGCCAGTGATCTGTGGTGAAAGAGCGAACATTCCACTTGATCTGATTGCCAGACAACTCATTGAATTAGCTATTTTCATCCACATTTTGCAAAAAGGAAACTGATGTTCAGAGAGATAAATTCAAGTTTCCAATGTCACAGAGCTGGAACGGGCAGAACGGGATCAAAGCCCAGCCTTGTCTAACTTCAAAGCTTCTGCTTTTCCACGACACATCACCACCCTCACGGCCACCACCAGCTCCCATCAGGGACTCCACAAGGCAACGTTAAATTCTGGGGAGAGCACAGAACTCCTCAAAGGACAAGTGAACACTGATAATTGATTAACGTATCTTGCTTGCCTTTCATTCTTTCCATGTTAAAGTTTTAATTTTGTTTCAAGGTTCAGGAAGGCATATGTGATTTCCATCACCAAGGATTGGATGGGAAAACCAAGGTGAGTTCATAAGGGGTGATCATAGTGAGCTTTTATTTATTTTTACTTCTTTAAAGCTTCTTTATTTTGAGACAGAGACAGCACCAGTGGGGGAGGGGCAGAGAGAGACAGAGAAAGACAGAGAATCCCAAGCAGGCTCCACCCTGTTGGTGGGATTTCGGATTCAGGGCTACAGATGTACTCCTGCTGGCTCCCCTGGGCTTGCCCAGCAGCAGCAAAAGTACCCGTGGATGTGAGGAGACCTGAACCTGCACTGATCAGTTGCCCGTTTTTTTCTCACTTCCTGTGCAGGAAATCCGGGTCTGCTTTCTAGCAAATCCTTTAATATGGCCACACGGACAGTGCATCAGCTTTTGGAAACAGATGAATTTTTGTTCCATTTCTACCACATGCTAGTTCTGTAATCGTGGGAGATGTGCCTAAGTTATCTGAGCCTGTTTGTTCACGTAAAATGGTGCAGCCACAATGACTACAATGAGACAACGTCTGTACTTTGCGTCTTAGCACCACGTGTATAATGTGTTCTAGATAAAGAGAGTCCCTTTGCGTCTTTCTACTGGAGCTAAATGTCATTAGATTTAATTTTAAAGAAATCTCACTGTGAACAGGTATATTAGTCCTCTTTTGCTGCAGTAACAAACAGCCCCGGAAGCTCAGGGGCTGAAAATCGCATACACTTCATTTCTGGCGCATGGTATCTGACGGCTCGATTAACTGTGTCTTTGCTGGCCTTCCCTGGGCGAGGTTCTGCTGTGTGCTCTCACTTTGGGATCCCAGTTGAAGAAACATGCTGTTCTCATGGTGAAGGACGGAGACGCGAGAGAGCTGGAGCCGATCTGTAAAGCGTATTTAAAGTTTCTGCTTGGACATGGTGTTTATCACATCTGCCCACCTCTCTTGTCATGCAGCCAAGGCCAAAGTCAGTTGGTGGAGAAGTACAGTCTGCCTAAAGGGAAGCTGGTGTGGGCTTTATAAATGAATAAATGATCTTCCTTAACAAGTGAGAATTTTGATGGGCAAAATTCTTGGTAACCCAAGAATAATCATGTATACAGGGAATAGCTGAGCTTCTTTGTCTTTAATCTTTCCCTTTGGCTGCGGCAGTTTGTTTGCATTTTCAGGTTTTCTTTGTAAAAGCAGAGCCGACGAAAACCAATTTGTCAGAGTCTGAGAAAAGCTTTTCCTGTTTTTCTTCCTCCTTATTCTTCTCAACCATTTGCTGGTTCATCCTTTTTAACTCATTTAAACTTTTTTAAATGTTTATTTTTGAGACACACAGAGAGACAGAGCATGAGCGAGGGAGGGGCAGAGAGAGAGGGAGACACAGAACCTGAAGCAGGCTCCAGACTCTGAGCTGTCAGCACAGAGCCCCATATGGGGCTCAGACTCGCAAACCAAGAGGTGATGACCTGAGCCGAAGTCGGCTTTTCTCCAGGTGATCTCCTACATAACTCTGGCTTCAGTTGACTACTCGCTGAGGAATCCTGTTTCAACATTTGCAGCCCTGATGCCATGGAGTTGTAGGCCCATGTCGCCAGCTGCCTGCCTGGCCTCTCTCCTATGAGGTTGTATAAATCTCCATATAATAAGACCCAGCCCCGGTGGCTTGAAGTAGACTTTCTAGGACCGGACCATCTAGCCAGTTGTGGACATCAAACCCTAGAATTCATCCTTGCTACCTCCTTGTCCCTCACTCTCTTATCCAATCCCGTGCAAATTCCCTTGCCTTTACCTCCTAAGGACCTCTCTGATCAGCCACTCCTCTGCAGCCCCCCTGCCCCCCTCAAACCACCATCCTCCTTCGGCTGGACCCTTGCAACATCCCCCAGTCGTCTTCCTGCATCCTTGCTTTCGGCTTCTGATGTGATTTCTGCACTACAACTACAGCCAGAGTCATGTTTTAAAAGATTTACATTTGAGGCATCTGGGTGGCTCAGTCAGGTAAGTGCCAGACATCAGCTCAGGTCATGATCTCACAGTTTGTGGGTTCGAGCCCCGCATTGGGCTCCGTGCTGACAGCTCAGAGCCTGGAACCTGCTTGGGATTCTGTGTCTCCCTCTCTCTCTGTCCCTCTCCTGCTCTCTCTCAAAAATAAATGTTAAAAAAAATTTTTTTAAAGACTCACACTTGGTCATATTTGTCTTTGGCTTAAAGCTCTTAAATGACTATACCTTTTAGGATAAATACAAAAACCCTTTCCATAGCCCTCAGGGTCCTGCATGATCTGGCTTTGTTCTGTCTCTGGCATTTTATTTCGCAACACTCTTGTCTATCCTGTAGCTACGATGTTCTCCCCTTTTGAATCCTCGGGTGTGTCATGCCCCCACCTCTCTTGGGGACTTTGCACATGCTTCCATCTGAAATGTTCTTACCCTGACCTGCGTCCTTGAAACTGCAGCTCAGAAGTCTCTTCCTTGCTGAGGCGCCCTAGCATCTCCAGGCTGAGAGCTTTGTTTTCTCTTCTACGACCAAGGCTTGTGCATTGTCTTCATGTGGCTAGAATGCATCTTGTAATGTTCCTGTTTGCTTACGTGACTCTCTGCCTGCGTTTCAAGGTCTCATTGTCCAAACAATGTTTTTTTTCCTTTCCTCTTTTGAGCTCAAATAAAACTGTGCGGAAGCCCTCTGTAAGGTTTAGAGAAATCAAAATTTGCTGTGCATAGAGCTCTTCTGTGCTAAAGTCATAATCATAATCACAAACATCAAAATTTGGAGGTGGAAGGGTACCTCCGGTCCATGGCCTTTATTTTTATTAATGACAAAAGTGAAGCCTAGTGAGAGCGAATGACTTGTTTAAGGTCATGCAGCAGACAAGTGTCAGGTGACCTCAGATTGAGTGCCATCTGAAAGGGAAGGTTTCCACTGGGCGTGGGGTGGGGGATGTGGGGTTGGGATGGGGGTCGGTCGGTGAGGGTAGGTCCTCATAGAAATAGTCTCTAAATTTGAGGACCACACACTGAGTTTAATCTACGTTTTAACCTGAGGGAAAATGAGAACAACAGAGATTACACTGTGTTCAAGGTCCATGTAGCTCATGAAGAAATACCTCAATGCCTAGATAACAGTGATCATTACCGCGATTTCTTCTTTTACATGTTGTTTTTTGGGTGGGGGTGAGGACTTGAGAGAGATCAGCTTAAATGGATTTCCACTGACACCTGGTGACCCCAAGGGGCTTCCTGGTAGGAGGATCGCCAGGTGTCAGACCTCACTGTGAGGCGGCAACCACATGAGCATTGGCGAGGTTGGGGTTTGGAGAGGTTTACAGAGCTCCCGCCATGTGTATTGCACAGGCCAGGTTCAGTGAGGGGAAGAGTTCTTCCCCTCAAGCCATGGACTACTTCTGAGGGAGACCCGATCAAAGGATCAGGCCTGATCTGATCCACTTTGCTGATGGGAATGAGCCTGTAGTCTCTTCAGTGAGTAGGCATCCAAGTAGACTCCAAGTCAGATACCAAACTGTAGTGTTCTTTAAAAAAAATATTTTATTTATTTTTGAGAGAGAAAGTGTATGAGTGGGAGAAGGGCAGAGAGAGAGAGAGGCACAGGGGATCCAAAGCAGACTTTGCACTGATAGCAGTGAATCCTGATTTAGGGGCTCGAACTCGTGAACCATGAGATGATGATCTGAGCTGAAGTTGGACGCTCAACCAACTGAGCCACCCAGACTATACACCCAGACTGTATATTTTTTATTAAAATTAAAAAAAATGTTCATTCATTTTTGCGTGTGCGAGAGACAGCATGAGTGAGCATGAGCGGGGAAAGAGCAGAGAGAGAGGGAGACACAGAATCAGAAGCAGGCTCCAGGCTCCAAGCTGTCAGCACAGAGACTGATGTAGGGCTTGAACCCAAAAACTATGAGATCATGACCAGAGCCAAAGTCGGGCCCTCAACTGACTGAGCCATCCAGGCGCCCCCAGACTATATTGGTTTTAAGTATTAATCTCTTGGCCTAAATAATTGGTCTGCTTAAGAAACCAGTTAGCCTGCCCCCTTTCCTAATCGGATCCTTGTCACTCACCCAGCACTGCCTTCAGATGGCCCCAGATTCCCGCTGGGTCCTCCCTCACCCCTCAGTAACATCAGAACTGTTATTACTGGAGTGGATTGCCAGTGTGCGGTCTCCACCGTCTGGCTGCTTGCAAAGAACAGATAATCCTTTTAAATCCTTTATTCTTAATAGTAATAGATGATTTGTTTGGCCTTCTTTTCTAAAATCAGCTTTCAGACAGCCTGTATGAGATCCACAGGTTTTGAATTTGAATCCTAGAGATGAAGAGCGGTTAGCAACAGGAAAGAGCTGATGGCAGAATCTCGCAAAATCAAATCTGGAAGAATTCATTTTGGTGATCCCCCTAACGGGGACACGTGCTTCTGAGCAAGTGGCAGACGACGTTGGTAGTGAAAACACAGAACAGGGCGTCCCCAAGATCTGTCTGTTCTGCCGGGGACTAGCCAGGGGACACAGGACGACCGCTAACCTTTTTACACCTTCGTGATCATATCCATAAGACGGGACAGGAAGATCTCTCAAGGCTGCAGAAAGGCTGCATGCGTTGGAACTCGCTCTATAGTACGAGGCACCATTCTGGGTGGAGCCCGGCCCCCTCCTCCTTCTAGGGGCGGGGCTTGTGTTTGGGGAAACGGTGGAGCTGGGCGAGTTGTGTCCACTGTTGCCCACGAGGTATCCTTAGCCTTGTTGTGACCTTGAAATCTCAGAGACTATGGAGACTGAGCAGAGGGTCCTTCCCACATCCACGGCTTTGTTTATTCAGGCAAAGATCTGAAGGGGGAACTCTCAACAGATGTGTTGACAGGCCGAGGGGAGGGTGAGGGGACACTGCTGTCCTGTCCCCTCCCTGCGTTAATCTCAGCCACAAGCCTAAATGACTCGCACTGCTCACTAAATGGCATCTTCTCATCGTTTTTCCATGCGAGGCCCTTCCCTTTTTAAACTTAATATCCTTAGGGCACCTGGGTGGCCCAGTCGGTGAAATGTTCAACTTTGGCTCAGGTCATGATCTCACAGTCCATGGGTTCGAGCCCCATATTAGGCTCTGTGCTGACAGCTCAGAGCCTGGAGCCTGCTTCAGATTCTGTGTCTCCATCTCTTTCTGCCTCTCCCCTGCTCATGCTCTGTCTCTGTCTCTTTCTCTCAAAAATAAACATTAAAGAAAATAAATTCAAAATCCTTTAACCCTCATTCTTGCTCACCAATCATTGAATAATATTCATTGAATGTATTTATTTATTTATTTATTTATTTTGTTTTTAAATGTTATTTATTCCAAGAGGGAGTGCATGCAAGTGGGGGAGGGGCAGAGAGAGAGGGAGGGAGAGAATCCCAAGCAGAAATTCGGGGCTCAGACTCATGCACTGTGAGATCATAACCTGAGTCGAAATCAAGAGTTGGATGCTTAACTGACTGAGCCACCCAGAAGCCCCACTGAATGTGTTTAAATGTGCATTTCATGTGGTAAACAGTATGGTATTGTAATCATTCAATTAAGTCAGCAAAAATACATTAAGTGCCTCTCTTACGGTAGGCTCTGTTCTAGGCCTTGGGACACATCAGTGAACAAAACAGGCAAAAATTCCCACTCACTTACATAGTAAAAGGTGGGAGTGAGAAGATGGTACACACTCCCTTTCACTTACTACATTTGGTTCTTGTCTAAGGTAGAAATAGAGCTGAGTAAGGGGGACTGAGGGTGTGTGTGTGTGTGTGTGTGTGTGTGTGTGTGTGTGTGTGTAGAGGATTTTGAATGCTTGTGATTTCAGGGGGAGGGAGCAGCCAGTGTGAAAATCCCGCAGCAGCGTCTCTGCCTTGCGTGTGTTAACAACAGCAGGGTGGTCGGTGAGGCTGGGCCAGAGTGAGCACTGGGGACAGGGCTAGACGGTACTATCAGAGGGGGTAAAGGGAGTGTGGGGAGAGGGGAGGAAGGTCATCTCGGGCCTTGTGGGACATTGTAAGGACTTGCGTGCTCTCAGATTATAGAATATCATTAGGGTTCTCCTCCTCTCCTACTTGCTTTTCACTCAGCATTGTTTTTAAAATCCCCCATGTTGCCAAATGGACAGCTAGCCAGTTGCTTGTGACCGTTCTATAGCACTCTATAAATTTTACCTGCTCACTCTTCCTCCTGCACTGGATGTCCTCACGTGAGTTCCGTGATGGACCTGCGCGATCGTTTCTGTGGGCACACCTGCTAGGCCATAGGGAGGTACACACTGAATTTGGGGTTAGTAGTTCTGATGGCTCTCCAGGCTAGCTCTACCCGACCATGCTCCTCAGCAGCTCACCAGGGTCCTCATGGCCCCCCATGCCTGCCAATCGACACATGATCCAGCTTCCCATTCCTTTTTTTTTTCAAAAAATTTTTAATGTTTTTTAATCATTTTTGAGAGTGAGAGAGACAGCATGAGCAGTAGAGAGTCAGAGAGAGAGGGAGATACAGAATCTGAAGCAGGCTCCAGGCTCCGAGCTAGCTGTCAGCACAGAGCCTGACGCGGGGCTCGAACCCACGAACCGTGAGATCATGACCTGAGCCGAAGCTGGACGCTTAAGCGACTGAGCCACCCAGGTGCCCCTCCAGCTTCCCATTTCTTACCAATCTAACAAGTATCAAGTCTGTTGTTCTAATTCGCATTTCTCTGATTACTAACAGTCTCAAACACTTTCTATGCTTGTTAGTTTCTTGAGTTTCTTCTTTTATAAGTTGCCTGCTCATATTCTTGGCCAATTTTTCTATTGGGGTTCTTATATTTTTTGTTTTTGTTTGTTTGTTTTTTGATTTGCAGGAGTTCTCTTAGATTCTGGATATCATCCACAGTTGTCTTCAAGAGGTTAGATTTGAGGTGGTCTTTGAGGTAATCTCGTCTAACCATCGCATTTAATGGTTGGGGAAACTGAGACCCAAGCAATGAAATGACTGGTTAAAATCCCACACATAGTGGAAATGCTGAGACCAGATGTCAGTACTTTTCACACCATATTGTGTGGAGTGGAGATCCTTCTATGAGGCAGCAGTGGTGGGAGGTGGTGGGCAGAAAGTGTTGGGTGTCATCAACACTTCTTTAAGCAGTGGGGCCATGTACCCTGACTGTTGGCAGAGGCCAGCTCTGGATCCGAAAGTCCCTCAGTCTAATGACCATTTCCTCCTTTGCAGTCACACTGTCACTGTGTTATTTCAGGACGTTATCTCCTTGTGCTCAACCAGTGTTTCTCAAAGTTTAGTGTGTGCAAGATGCAGCCAGAGAACATACTATAATGCAGATTTCTCCTCCTGAAGACCAAAGCCTTGAGTGATCCTTAGGACGCTGAAGCAGGTGGCCCGTGTACCTCATTTTGTGAGTTCCCTGCCCCGAATGGTTCTCTTAGCTACCTGATTGATCTTCTGTCTACATCCCAGAGTCACCACCTCTGTCTTCTGGACCGCCAAACAGAGCCACCGTCATTCCAGAACATATCCCTCTCTGTCATTCCGCCAGGCTTTCACCCTTAACACCCATCTGAAGTGCTCCTTCCGGGGCGCCTGGGTGGCTCAGTTGGTTGAGTGTCCGACTTTGGCTCAGGTCATGATTTCATGACTTGTGGGTTCGAGCAGCCCTGTGTTGGGCTCTGTGCTGACAGCTCGGAGCCTGGAGCCTGCTTTGGATCTGTAGATCTCTCTCTTTGTCCCTCCCCCTACCCCCAAATAAATAAACATTAAAAAATGTTTTACAAAAATAAAGTGCTCCTTCCTTCAGGAAATTCTATGACTTCTCAAGAGCTATGTCCAACATGGTCTTCCTTAGAAAGCCCTCTCTGATTTTCCTGGGAATCAAGTTCAGGGGCAAAGGATGAATGAAGACATATGGCATGGACTAGGAACACCCCCTCCCTGGCATGTTACCCTTTGAAATCCTGGTGGACAAGGGCGCCTGGGTGGCCCTGGCCATTAAGTGTCCAACGTCAGCTTACGTTATGATCTCACAGTTCATGGGTTCAAGCCCCATGTCAGGCTCTGTGCTGACAGCTCAGAGTCTGGAGCCTGCTTTGGATTCTGTGTCTCCCTCTTTCTTTCTGCCCCTCCCCTGCTTGTGCTCTGTTTCTCTCTGCCTCTCAAAAATAAATAAATGTTAAAAATTGTTTTTAAAATTTTGAAATCCAGGTGGACACCTCTCTGTACAAGGTGGTGAAGACACCTCTCAAAGGTAGCAACACCCTGCAGCAGACAGCTTTAAAAAAATTTTTTTTTAATGTTTACTTACTCTTGAGAGAGGGAGAGAGTGACAGAGCATGATTTGGAGAGAGGCAGAGAGAGAGGGAGACACAGAATCTCAAGCAGGTTCTGAGCTGTCAGCACAGAGCCTGACGTGGGACTCAAACCCACAAACCATGAGATCATGACCTGAGCCGAAGTCAAACGCTTAACTGACTGAGCCACCCAGGGGCCCCAGTGTTTTCTTTTTTTTTTTTTTTAAAGAAACACTTATTTTTTTAAAATCAAATATACATGCACATAGTTTATTTAAAGAGTTGTAGTTTTACAAAATTTGTTATGGAAAATGGCAGTCTTCCATTTCCTTGTGTTTTTTTTCCTCCCTAGAGGCAGATGCTTGAAACGCTTTTGGCTGCTTTTTCTGTTTATTTTTTTGATATCACTGAAGAACATGGTTATATTGATCCTATTTGATTTTTTCAGTCTCAGGCACTGCCTATTGACTTCCCACTGCCGAGAATAAGGCTTTAACCTTCCATCCTGTTCCTGTGGCCTCCACATGTGCCCCTCCCCACCCCCCACGTTCTCCCCTGTGCCTGTTTTCTACAGCCAGTGTGCCATGTTGTTCTCCCTGGCTCAGGGCCTGGGGCCACTGGCCACCGCCGTCCAGGTCCGAAATCTGGGCCCCTTTTCACTCCCTCCTCTTTCTCTTAATCCTGTATTCGTTCTGCCCCCACTTCCAGTATGCAGTCACTCCTGGAGTTCTGTCAGCTCTACCTCTGACAAAGCCCTTAAATTCATCCACTTCTGTGTCTATTGCCACCATCCCCGCTCCGTCACCCTCCTGTCTCACTCAGAATATTGCAGTTGTGCTGGTCTCCTTGCTTCTTGTCATCCCTCCCTCTACTGCCTCCTTCCCCTTCCCAGCCGCAGTGAGCTTCCCAAAGCCCAAATTAGATAATGTGATTCTTGTGCATAAAACTTTGAGCGCGCAGGGGAAGTTTCAAATTCCTTGGGGGGGGTGGGGTGGTAGACACAGTACCTTGTTTCCCAAGGGATCATGTCTTCCCAGCACACAGCCTACCTGTGCTTGCCATGATGGTTTGGGGCCACTGATATGTGGGTGGAAGCGACATGTCCTTTCCGGGCCCAGGAAGTTAAGAGTGATGCGCCTAGTGTACCTCTTCTCTCTTCTGCAAGGGGCTCCCTGGCCCATGTTCCAGAAGCTGTAGTTACAGAATGGGGGGAGGGCTGCCCTACCCCCATCGGACTTTATAGGAGGGAGAAATAAGTCTGTGTTGTACTAAAGCCAACGGAGCTCTGGGGTTCTCTGTGGCCGCGGCATGGCCTGTCATCACCTGGACACAAGGAATGTAGAAGGCCCTCCAGGCTCTGGCCTCACTTCGCCCTCTGATATTATTTCCCTTCTCCTTGCCTTGGACTCTGTTTTCCTGCTATGATGTGCCAGGCTCTCTCCTGCTTCCGGGCTCTGCACGTGCAGTTCTTGTTGCTAAGAACGTCTTCTCATTACTCACCCCTTCTTTGCTGCATTGCCTGGCTCATCCCAACTCAGCCTTCAAGCACTGGATGACACGGCTGCTCTTCTTGGGAGCTTTCGGGACTCCCCACTGCCTACTGGGTGAGGTGCCCTTCCTCTGTGTCCCTGAGCACCCATGTCCATCCTTCACTTTCCACTCCTTCCTGAGGTTGCCCAGTTACTTGTGTCTCTGCCAAACCAGACCAGATGCCCCCTGAGGGCCTGAAAGCCACCTGTTCTTTGTGGCTTCTTAGGGCTGCTCAGGGTAGGTACTCGGTTCATCTTGTTGGCAGATACAGGGATCTTAGAGGAGAAGTTGTGAAAAACTGCAATTCCGATTTCTTTTGCCAAGACTTTCTTGGTAATTTACATTCCTGGGGGTGCCGCTGTGGTTCAATCAGTTGAGCGTCTGACTTTGGCTCGGGTCATCATCTCACAGTCTGTGGGTTCGAGCCCCGCATTGGTGCTGACAGCTCGGAGCCTGGAGCCTGCTTCCGATTCTGTGTCTCCCTCTCTCTCCACCCCTCCCCCGCTCATGCTCTGTCTCTCTCTCTCAAAAATAGTTCAACATTAAAAAAAATTCCTGAAAGATAGTCCTGGTTGCTCATTGGGGAAAACAGTCTCTAGTCAGACCCAGCTGGTCTCACTTCTGGTCTTTCGAGCTGTATGATGTTGGGCAAGTTACTTAACCTCTGAGGCCTCCAAGTCATTATCTAAGGGGGATAATAATAGTACCCACCTCACAGGGTCACTGGGACAGGGTTAGTGTCACAGTGAAGTGAGCTGATATATGTAAGCACTTAGAGCAACGCTCCCCGTAAATGTTAGGTGTGTTGTGAAGAATGTCCTAAGTGCAGAAGCGGGGTTAGAGCCTGGAACAGGAAAAGGGGAGCCCCCGGTGACATCTGAATGAAGTCTGAAGTTAAACAGTGTGTCCCAGCGTTGGGATTTCTTAGTCTGACGGATAAACCGCAGCCGTGGGGGATAACTTTAGAGCAAACCTGGTTGGGGGGGGAAGGTATGTGGAAACTCCGTGTTCTGTCTTTGCAACTTTTCTATAAGCCTCAAATTCTCCCAGGATGTTGCATTATTACTTATATATTCACATTCCTCTTATAATATCCCTGTATGATGTGGGTACCATAATGACGGCCCTTTACAGATGAAGAAACGGAGGCAGAGAGAAGTGAAAGAGCTTGTTCACGGTCACCCCTTCCAATCCGCATGACGGAGTAGGAAGGATCGGTGGGTTGTGACTTCAGTTAGGTGTGACTGTGAACTCTTATGAGCCCGTGTTGTGTAAGGGACTTCCCTCCACACTGTGACAACAGAGAGCACCAGGCCATCTTGGTCCTCAGGCTCCTTACAGGCAGGAAGCCCAAATTCACACGGGGGCAAGGGCAGAATCAGGGGACAGGAGTCTAGCCCCTGATTCAGGAGCTCATGCTCTTAACCATTACACTGAGCAAATCCGGGGGAATCACGTCATGGTGGACGTGTAGAGGTAGGAAAGATGTGGTTGGGGGCTTAGGGGCCACGGGCTTTATGGGGAGGGCCTTCCATCAGAGTCCTGAACGGGTCGTTGGGTGGGGCCACCCCTATCTGCTGCTCCTTCTCCCATCCTCTGGCCAATCCTGAGAGATGGATCGCACCGGGATGCACTTGGCTCTTCTGCTGAGCCCTTCCTGAGACACGGCAGCTCCTGGTGCACAGGGCTTGGGGGGGTCAAACAGCCTGGCGTTAAGAATTTGTTTGGCTTCTTGACATCTGTTTGATCCTGAGCTGGTTCCTTAACCTCTTTGAGCTTCAGGAAAATGAGTTGAACAACGACCACCTGACCAGTCGCAATGAGGGCTGAGCTGGAGAGAAAATGCTTACAATGCTGGGATGAGGCTGGGTGCTGGTGAAGGGCTCGGTTAGTGGTGGCCGCCTCTGGGTTTCGCTCCTTGGTTTCATTTAAGGCTTATGAGGAGTCCTTGGCTGCGCTTCTAGACATTTCCTGCGGAGGCAGCTTCGTGGAAAGGAAAGAGCATGGACTTTGGGGGGCTGCGCTACTGACCTGTTGGATGACCTTAGTCTTGGGTGTAACCTTTCTGGGCCTCGGCTTTTCACTGTAAGCTAGTATCCGGGCCACAGGATCGTAGTGACGGTCTTGAGATGGGCTGCGGGGTCGGCTTGTTCCGCGGACGTCAGTTCTGATCACTGTGTCTTGTGTTTTCCCCCATTTCATTCATGTTAATCCTGACTTATCCTCAGTGGTTTGCTCTTTGAGGACAGGCCTCCAATCTTGTGTTTTTCACGTCCCTCCCGCCAGCACTGAAGTTCAAGGCATAGTAGTTACTCATTAAACAAATTGGCCTGCGTCTGGAACACGCTTCCTCCCCTTCTAGGCTTCGTCCTGTGCCATCCTGCTGAGCTGAAGGGAGTGCCCTTGGGCTGGTCGAGCAGGAAAGGACCGACTTGTGAAATGGCCACCAAACATTTTATTTGCTTTACTAATAGGCGTTGGTGTCTAAGACAGCTGTGAGGACTTGGGGGTGGGGGGAGGGCGACAGAGCAGGCAGGGAGCCCGGGAAAGGCACATCCGGCAGCAGTCTCTGGCCGCTAAATCAGCCGAGGGAACCCGTCCTGGGCCGAGTCCTCGGGCTGGTCCTCACTGGCCTTGCGCCGGGCGCTCTGGTAGAGCACTGCGCACATGCCTGTGAGCCAGGCGGCCACGGTGCCTGCCGAGAAGATGCAGAAGCCGATAAGCAGCAGGAAGAGGTAGTCCTGGCGGTCCAGGTGCGTGATGCACATGTAACGCAGCGGGTTCCCCACCTGCGCGATGGGCCATCCCACCAGCTCTGGAGGCTCCGTGCACGTGGCATTTTGGTCATCTACGAGGAAAAACACAGATACAGCGCTGAAACAGCAGAACCGCCAGGGGCCCAAGTACAAAGGGGACCCGGAGAGGCCATGGGGACCCTCGCCACTGAGAGCGTGGTCTGTGGGCCACCAGCATGGGCCTCACCAGGACCTCCTTAGAAATACAGGACCTCAGGCCCCACCCCAGACCTCCTGAATCGGGGTGTGTGTGTTTCAGAGACCCCCGGGGGTGGGGTACGTGGGCAAAGGAAGGTCTGAGGTGCTGCGCCAGCCCCGCCTGTGGTCCCTGGCCCCCCCGCGTCAGGTTTCACCGCGTTCAGGGGCCCTCCTGAAAATGGGCTTGGCTCCTTAAGAATGCTCAAGGAACGAGAAACCGCGACAGGGGCTGGGAGGCAGGGAACAAGCAAGGTCTCCCCAGAGTGTTGACACTCCACAGACCCCCACTGATGTCCGTCGTTCCCTCCCCCCTCTGCCTTTCCCTTCCCCCCCACCTCCTCTGGCATGACTGAGTCCAGCCAGGGACCACTGAGGCATAGGGCTCAACTCTCCGGAGGGACAAGAGTCCCTGGAAACGTCTCCTGTGTGTTCTCTGCTCAAGGGGGCGGGGTGCGGGGAGCTCAGGGGAGCGGATGGCCAGGAGGAGAGGCGGTTCTGTGTCTCCGTGGTGAGATTGGCATCCACTGGCTCATCACACGATCCACATGAGTCTTCGGTCCTTTTTAGCGGCTGACTCAGTCGCCTGGCTACTTCTCTGAGCCCCATCCCGCATCAAGCGCGGTGGACTTGAGTAAGTAACAGAAAGCAAAGTGGGCCCTGGAGTCGGACAGAGCAGACCAGGGTTTGAGTCCGACCGTCACTTACTGATGTTGTGGACTTGGGCAGGATACCCATTTCCCTCTGAATCCCATCTCCTCACCTGACACTTGCCGGGAATGCTACCTGCTCTCAGGGCAGTTGGGAGGATGTAATTGCAGCAGGCGAGCCGGCAGGCCTGGCGCAGAGAACTCAGGGCTCTGCCCTCAGCCCTGCATACTCCCAGCCCCACGTGCTCCTCCGTGCAGATGCAGAGGTGTCTGTCTGTCTGTGTGCGTGTGGTGCCAGGGGAATATATCCAGTAGGCATCACATAAATGCCCTCCAACGCAGGGTGGAGACTTGGGCTTGAGATAATCGTGCCCAAAATTATAATAGTGGCTAATATTCGCCAAGCCCAGACTGCATGCTCTACAAAGGTCTCGTTCAATTCTTAAAGCAGCTTGACACACAGTCAAACAAAACTCTTGTTTTACACGTAAGGAAAGAGACTCAGAGAGGCTTCTAGATAACCTGAAGGATCCAGGCAGGAGATGAGACACAGAAAATGCAGACCGAGCTCTCTAAGCTCATTTGTGAACGTGGGAGACACAAGCAAGCTAGTGTGGAGAGCTGCTTCTCCTAAACTTCAGGGCAGAAGCACCAGGCTGTGTGAAGGTATTCAGATCCTTGGGTGACTGAGGAAGTTAGGGAAATGGGATTTGGACGGGGGCTAGCAGCAGGGGATTAGAGAAAGGGGTGCAGAAGGGAGCCAACTGGCAAGGACGCTCTTGGGCGGGGGTGGTTGGAAAGAGCTGACCAGGCTGAGTGCAGGGACACCACCCCTGTGCCTGGCTTCTGCGCCGGAGCACCTGCTCCAGGTTGGTTGTTACTTTCGGGAAGATGGCCCGAGAGCTGCAATGTGGGTGAGGACTGGCTCTTGGCAGAAGCTGTAGACGCGGGAAGTGACACCATGGGCTGTCACCTCCACTGTGTGCAAAGGTTACATAGAGAAGGAGGGCAAGAGGCCCTTTGGGCGACCCTGCCCTGGGGGAGAACTCTCAGGAGAGGAAAAGGGGCAAGATCCATTCCAACTGCTGTCAAGGGGCAGGGCCACAGTTGTGCTTGGAGGCCCCTCTCCGGTGAGCCTGGCTTAACTATTTGCCCAGGAGGCCCAAGAGTGGGGGCGGTGGGCCACTGGGGGCTCCTGGCCATGCTTCAGGAATTCTATCCAGAGAGGGCTTGGGACACCCCTCCAAACTGCCAGAGTCCCGACATGGGAAGATACAGAGAAAGATGTATTGGAGAAAGGAAAATATGAGGTTCTGTGGGTCTGGGGTGCGTCTGGGGAGGGAGGGTAATCTCATTCTATTTTAAGAAGATTCAGCTTTCAAATTGGGGCTTGGGTGGCAGAGAGGAGACTAAACACGAAACACCCTTTCCCGGTTTTGGAGTGTTACCTTGAAAGGGGCAATTAGCAGTGATTTAAAGCTTTGTTAGGTTGCTCTTAAGTGCAGGATGTGGGTGGCTCTGTGGGGAGGGAGGTCTGGGTTTTTCTGCGCTGCATTCTCTCCCCTCCCCACTCCCCAGTAACTCTCAATGCGGGGGCCCTCCTACCTCCCAGCAGGTTCCCCTAAACCCACTTCCCCCCTTTGCCCCCATTTCCCAGCTCTGGACCATGTCACACACACCCAGACTTCCCTTCCCCAAGCACACTGGCTCTCTAACTCTCTAACTACCCCCCCCCCCTAGTTGGCCTGGGAATAACACCCAGACCACCTGCCCTATGCTTAGAGCCCTCGGCATCCGTCTGCTTCTACCTCACCTCCCCTTTAACACTCCTGTGACCCACCCTTCGCTCCAGTCAAATAAAACTATTAATTCCTCAATGACATCTTGCCCCTGTCTTCCTGAGCTTTGTTCCACCACTCTTTCTGTGTCTTTCGAATGCCTCTTCCTCCAATTTTTGCGTGATCAAGTCGTTCCTACCCTTCAAAGAGTGGTGTGAACGCATCTGCTTCCAGGGCGCTCCCATAACCTCCTCCTCATAGCTCAGACTACATGTGATTGTCCTCCGCCCCCCCCCCCCCCAACCACCCATAGCATTCTCACTGTGCCTATCACATTGTCCCTTGTCGGGGGAGGGGGGGGTGCTACCTGCCAGAGAAGGAGTGTGTCCTTCCTCCCCTGCCAGGTGGACAAAGGCATAATCCATGTCTGCTCACTTTTGTTCTTATTAATAAGATGTTCTCATTTATTGAAAGGAACACTTACTTTGGGGGGATTTTCTAGTTAATATTTCTATCGTTGAATCCTACTTGAATCCTGTTGTGGTCAGAGACATACTCTCTATGATTTCAATCCTCTGAAATGTATTGAGTATTTGCTTTATGGCTGAGCACGAAGTCAATTTTAGTAAATTTTGCATGTGCCCTCCCCACCCCACAAAGATGTATATTCTGTCCTTGCTGAGTACATCGCTCTGTGAATATCAACTAGGTTGTGATTTAATACAAGTCTTATGTATCTTTATTGGCTTTTTATTTATATCTTTACTGACTTTTTATTGATAAAAACGATTGTTTCTTGGTTACTATTAGTCTATTAATTGTCTATTAGTTATTGCAAGAAGGATGTTAGTCACTGGTATTGATGTGGCATTTACCTCCTTCATATGGTTTCTGTCAGGTTCGCTTCACATGTATTGAAGGTATGTTATTAGATGTGTAGAAACTTCTAGCTGTTACCTCTTTCTGGTAGATTTGCCTTGCCTCACTGAGCAATGTCTCTCCTTATTTCTAGCAGTGCTTCTTGCCTTAGAGTCTACAGCCTTTGACATTAGTATGACTCTATTGAATTTCTTCTGGTTAATGTTTGCATTGTTTATATTTTTACATCCATTTACTTCAATCTATGTTCCTATATTTAAGATACATTTTTGTAAGCAGCATGTAGCCGACTTTTGTTTTCCATCCAGTCTAGCAAACTTTGTAAGTATTCTGTTAACATTTAACATTAGACTGATATATTTGTTTTCAATTTGTCTCATTTATTTTATGTCTCTTTGTCTCTACTTTGTTGCCTTTTATTTTATTATTTCATTTCTTTTTTGTTAGCTTGATAGTCATACATTGTTTTCCTATTCTGGGCTGATGACATTAGAGATTACAGACCCGTCTACTGATCTTGGAGTGCCTGATGTATGCTGGGCCCCATAGAAGGTGCTGTTCAAAATTGAATTCTACCCTTGACCACTCCTCTGGGTAGTTTTAATTTTTTTTAATGTTTTTTAATTTATTTTTGAGAGAGAGAGAGAGAGAGAGAGAGAGAGCGCGAGAGCGCATGAGCAGGGAAGGGTCAGAGAGAGGGAGGGAGACACAGAATCTGAAGACAGGCTCCAGGCTCTGAGCTAGCTGTCAGCACACAGAGCCTGATGCGGGGCTTGAACCCATGAACTGCGAGATCATTACCTGAACCGAAGCCAGATGCTCAACCAACTGAGCCACCCAGGTGCCCCTCCTCCGGGTAGTTTTAATCATTCCCATGCTACAGAATGAATAGATTGTTTATCAATTATCCCCTCTCTGGCTTTCTTGATTTCCTCTCCTCTGACAAAAAGCTACCAAGCACTGTTGCATATGCTGTGCACCGCACAATTCTGGGGCCTTCATTCATATTAGAAACAGGTTATTAGGCCCCATGTCATCCTTCTCTCAGCCCTACTCCATGGGCCCCCAGACATTTGTTCCAGTTAAAGCTCCCAGGTTTGATTACAGGTATCATTAATGTTTAAACTCTTCCTGTAAATAGTTCCTAAGGAAACATAAACTCCCCCCTTGCTTGTGGCCACACCTAGCATGTTGCTCACAGGCGGACAGCCTGTCTGCCACAGTCACGTGTCTGGAGCAGCCAGAGCTTCTGTGGCTCAGAACCACTCCTGTTAGTGCAGGAGCCCAGGAAGCCCCTCTCTCAGAAAACGGGTTCGAACCCAGTGGTTCTAAGGCAAACTGTGCCTTTGTTGGGCTGCAGGGACTACATGTTTGCACTGTGTTCTGCTGCAGGTTCCCGGGGCTCAGACTCCGAGGAGTCAAGTGCAGGCTGGGAGCCCCAGGTGCTGCTGTGCTTGCTCAGGAAACATCTGGGCCAAGGGGAGGGTTGAGCCTCCACCTGGTGACAACGTGTGATGAAGGATGGAATTTGGAGACTCCTTCGCTACTAAACTATACCTGCCACTGAGCGTGCAGCACTGGTTTCTAACAGCTTAAGCCTTTTGACCTAAGACTTCTGCCTTGAACCCCGAGAAAAGACCTGCTTCTCTCGTTTCTCCCAGTTGGGACCTCGCTTGCCCGAACGTCACTAGATGTAGAGTTGGCCTTATTTTTTTCTCCAGCTAATTATGTACTTGTCAAGGAAGCGGATTTACCTCCTACTCTTTCATCTGCCTCCACCCACTAGATTATGAACTCCACGAAGACGTGGATTTTTGTCTGTGTGGTTCACTGCCGCACCCTCAACACCTAGAACCATGCTCAAGCCACACTAGAGCTCAAAGCAGGATTGTCGAATGAACCGAATGTTGTTATTAATACCCCTTGGGACCAACGTCACTGACATAATGCTCAGCTAGAGGAAATGGGGGGGGGGGCGGAAAGGACACCATAGGTGGGTCAGCTAATCCTTGCCGCCTTGGACAACTCAACACTAGACATACACGAATCCCTGCCTCCCTTGCAAGAATCTGGGGAGGATTCAGTGAACCACGGGGTGTGAAGTCCTGGAGGAGTTGGGAACAGATGGTCTCCAGGACCAAATGAAGGGGTTAGCCTTGAACTGGGAAACGATGCTCTTCTGTCCTCTGAAACTGCAGAGAAGGAAGTAAGGGTCAACCCAGATGGGGACAAGTGAGGATGCCGGTGTAGTGGTCGTGGCTTCAAAAGGGACTTCTTACTATTCCCCATTAGCGTTAGAGAACTGAGAGCAGAGGCCCTCTTTTTTTCCCTTGTGTACCTAGTCCCTGCTCAATAACTATCTGTTGGATGCATACAGGAGACAGTGGGTGGGCTATTGGTTTGATCTCATACAACAGTTCTTAATCGCTTGTGTCTTTGGCCTTGCTCTCTAGGCCCAGTTCCCAACTTGGAATTTGAAAGGACTGCTGTTATATTCTGCTGTACTATGGGTGCCCAGAGGAAATGACTCCCTAGAGGGGAGCCTAGAGTGGACCATCTAGCAGCCCAACACCACCAGAGCCAGCCAGCCAGCCCGGCCCCCTTCTTAGACCTTCACACATGGTCCTTGCTCCCTAGAGCCCATTTTTTCTGACCACCTAGCTGTCTTCCCTTGATGGCATAAGCCCAGGTTCAGCAAACTCCAACCCGTGGGCCAAATTCCACCTGTTGCCTATCTTAGTAAATACATTTTTATCAGAACACAGCCATGCCCATTCATTTACGCATTTTCTGTGATGGCTTTCAGGTAACAGATGGAAAAACCAAGTAGTTGCAAGAGAGGTCCACAAAGCCTAAAATATTTCCTAACTGGCTTTTTATAGGAAGTAGTGCTGACTCCTGGTCTAAGCCATCCCTGGCATCATGAAACCTTAAAGATTTGGAGGATTTGGGCTCGGACACTACAGTTCTTATCTGGTACAAATTTTTCCCCCTTGGATAAAGAGTCCATATTTTGGTATAGGTTAAAACTGATTCATTGACTCTTGGAACATTACAAAAAAGACTTTCAAGTCCAGCAAGTTCAATCCAATAATTCCTGTGCTTTAGAGGTGCTCTAGGCTGCAGGACTGGTCTTCTGTATAAGTGGTTGTATATGGGCATGTTTTAGGGGTAGAAAGGCCCCCTTTCCTCAGAATACTGTCTTAGGCACTTGTGAGTACACAGGATTCTGTCAACAGGAGATCTAGCCTTCCATTTTGCCAACAGGATAAGGCTTGAAGGGTATAGTCTTCTGGAAAAGAAGCTAACGACTTAAGCTCTATGCTGGGAGAAACCGATGGCCATTTTTCTGAGTAAGGTTTTGATGGGGGAGGGGAGCCGGCTGCAGGGCCAGGCTGGGGGATGGTACCAGTTAGTTCTTAGAAGCTAAAGGCAAATTCTAGTTTCTTCTTAGTTTGGTCTAGAGCTGGGCCTGCTCAGTAACTACACATCTGCTCGGAAAAATCCAGGTAGTGGTCGGCAGTTCTCATGGATAGAGGCAATTTAGAAAAGCTCAGTAGCAGAAGGAAAGCACTGATCAGAGTCACCCAGACAGAAGCTTGGGACCCCTCCTTTCTTCTTCCCTCACATCAGAAGGCACATCTTGAAACATGAGGTGTTCCTGTTAGGCTTACCTTCCAAACATATATATCCTGATGCTCCTGCCTCCTCAGGGGGTTACCCTGTTACTTACCCCCCAGCCCATGTCTTTTCCCTGCATTGACTTCTTAGTGGCAGATAAACACATGCATGGACTTCTTTGCTCCTAAGAAGATAAATACCCCCTTTATATGACTCTCTTCCATCTGTCTCCTTCAGTCTATAGCCAAGCTTGCTAGAAGAGTTTACAATTTTTTTGTTCAAGAAATCTCTACGTCTGACATGGGGCTTGAACCCATGACCCTGTTACGAGTTGCACGCTCCACCCACTGAGCCAGCTAGGTGCCCCAAGCTTATGTTTTTCTTTCTGCACCCTTTTTCTTCCTTGCTGTTCATTCTGGAACCCACTGTGCTCTGGTGTCCATGCCCGCCATACCATTGGAATGTCCAAGACATCAGGGATCTCTTGGTAGCTAAATCTGATGGATACTTTTTCAACCCTTACTTGACCTGCTTCCATTCTTGGAAACTTTTCTTCTCTTGGCTTCCATGAGTGTACCCTTCTCTGATTTCCTTTCTCATCCCTGGCTTCTCCTGCCCAGGGCACTTCATGGGTGGCTCTTCTGGACCCTTCTGTATGTTGCGATTCTTCAGTTTCTGTCCTTGCTCTTATTACCCCCTCACTCCAAACCCTTTTGCTTGCTCATTGCCTCCTTCATTTGGTTTCACTGATCACCAGTGAACTGATGATTCTCAAATATATATTCTGTTCTCTATTCTGGATTTCAGGTCAGAATATCCAAAGACCTACTGGTTGACAGGGGCCCTCCCACTCAACATGCTCACAATGGGACATGCCTCTCCCCTAAGCTCCTCACTGCCTCTCCTATAAGAGTGCCCATCTCAGGGAAGCCCCCAATTCTTGTCTGTTATTTTCTATATCTTATTATTCATTGATTTTTCTCAATAAATATTTATTGAGTCTTTTTCTGTGTCAGGCCTTGAGCTCATTTCTGAAGAGTCAGACATGTTCTTTGCTCTCATAGACCGTACTGTCTATCAGAGAAGACACATGTTAAATATACAAATCTATTAATTATGTAGAACTGTTCCAGAAGTCATGAAGGGCGTACAAGGAAACTTGGGAGGGTCAAGATCAGTCTGAGTCCTATTGCTTCTACTTCTAAATGGTTCCTTCTGACCTGTTTAGATTTCTCCATCCCCATGGCTGCTATAGGCCACCTTCCTCTTACCTGGATGCCTATGGAACCTCCTAGCCCTGCATCCAGGCTCACCTGCCTCCTAGGGCTTCTCAGGATGCACTGCCTGTCAAAGGCCCTTCATGGCTGGATCCCTGTTTCTCTTTCTAGCCACATCCACACTCTGCTGGATTACCTCTAGGCTGGAGAGCTCTTCTCTTCTAGAGATAAGGAAACTGAGGCCTAAGTGGTTTTGGGTGACCGGAGGTCTGGCACTTCTGAACTTGAAGGGACTTTGGATCACCTCCTTTCAGAGATCTTGAGAGGGCCAAACTCAAGAGTGTGTGAGAATCACTCAGGCTCCTTCCTAGACCACATGTGCTTGCCACCCCATATCTCTTCTTGGCTTTTTTGGGTGGTTTAGGGATCACTGACCCAGATACTCCCCTCCCAGTCCCCTCATTGCCCTCATGAGGCTGCTCCTCTGGTTCTCAGCAGGGTGTTGGTGAGAAGGCAGGAGAGACGGGCTGGCAGAGCAGTTGATGGCCTTGGATATGTCTGCTGCCCAGCTGTTCCCTTTTTGGGTGTCTGGTCTTTGCAGCAATTTCTCTGATGGAGGAAGTGGGTTAGCATTAATGGTAGGAGAGTGTGAGGACCTGAATTAATTCTGGAAATCTAAGTCTTGGCACAGCCGTAGATGACTTTGTACTTGGTGGGTTGAAATGGGGCCATTATCTTAGTACAGCAGCCTTGAATACAGGATGAAGTTGCCTTGGAATGAAACTAAGATATTCTTTGCTCAAAATGCCCTCGAGATGACGTGGACTTGAAATAGCACATGACCCAGCCCATCTGCTCCCAGCAGATGTCTCTGGGCGCCTTGGTCCCCCTTCCTCTACAGTGCTCCAGCCCAGAATCCTCTTTGATTTGTGGGCCCCACCACCAGGTCACCCAGGACTGCTTAAGGACTATGATTTAAGAGCTGACACAGAGGAACACTCTGTCCCCAAACTACCCTCACTTCTATCCATGGTAGTCTGTTGCTTTCTTAATTCTCCTTTCGTTTTCTGTCACATTGCAAATGCCCCCTGAGGGAAGGATGTCAGAACATTATTAGCCACTAACATCTCAGTGCAAATCAATTTATTCACCAGCAGGGGTAACCGCTGTAGATCTAGAACACAAGCCATTGTCATAGGGTTTCTCAAAATATGGCCTAAGGAGCTGCACTCACCAAAACTAGAATCTCTGTATATGGGGTCTGGGGTTCATTGGAGTTTGAGAACCACTGGTTGAGCAGGCCAGGCCTGGGAGGACAGTCCAGGGCAAGGCATTGTTCTAGCCAAGTAGACGGTGCTTAAGACAGGAGGTGGGACAGCGCCCTAGGAGTTCAAGGCTGCCTGCTTACTCTTACTAATTACATGCACATCCTAATGATGTGACTGTGGCCTACATCTCCAGGAATGCCTCCACCTCAGCACTAACCCATCGTATTGCCCATCTGGGACCCTGTCTGCTGATCACCGCTTTCCTACATTTAAGTACATCTTATCTTTCTGTTTAGGTCCATAGACTACGTGCTAGAAGGGCTTTAGAGAATATCTGATCCTACTCTCTTTTTATTTCAAAAACAGGTGATGTTACTTCTATGCCAATAGTTCAGGAATTGTACAGGATAGTCTAGCTGTGATTCGCAGCCACCACAAGAGAGGACAAGAACAAGGAGCCAGAACCAAAATTGGTGTACTTTTAACATTTGGCTCTTATATCATTAATAAGATCATAAGCGTTTGTCAAAGAGCATATAAATGTTATTCAGTTAATGGTCTGAAGAGCTCATTATCAAGCTTTAAACCAAGACAATGGTAACTCGACTGACCCAGGATTGGGTCAGTTACAAGACAGAGGGGGGAATGTATAAGAACATGAGTCTGAACCAAACAGATGCCATGACAGGCTTTAAGTTCCCCTCTAAACTAGAAGGTCTAAGGGTCAGTCTCTCCAGAGCTATTAGGTGGTTACACATGGCCTAGAGCAGGGGACCACTTTGCAATATCCAATCAGGGAAGGCCAGCTACCTCTCCCCACATTCCTAAGGGTGAGGTCTACGGATAGAAACTTTAGATAGGACCCTGTTACCTAATGTTAAAGTTAACCCAATAGTTGCCGAACAAGACCCTAGGCTTGCCCTGTAATTGGTTGATTTCAAAGATACCCTAAATGTTGTAATTGGGTCCCGCCAAAAGTAACAAATGCTCTGAACAATGTGTATGGTTAAACCTGTTGTCAATGATACTGTACATTATGATTGGATCGCTGTGCCTGTGTTGTGATTTCCTGTAACTCCTCCTTCCCAAAACTCATAAAAGCCCTACCCCGCCTTGTTCAGGGCTCTCAGCACGGATCCACTGCACCGGTAAAGTCTGTGAGCCCGAGCTTAGGCCCGGCCAGCGTAAGCCCATAATAAAACCGCCCTTTGCTATTGAAAAAACAAAAAACAAAAAACAAAAAAAAAACAAAACAGGTGAGTCTCAGAGGGAAAGTGACTTGCCCCAAATCACACAGTGGCATCCCAGGCACCAGGACATGACTCTCTGGCTTTTCAGTTTCAGTTTCTCTCTTATATCCCAAGATTGTCTTATTAAAGACAGGATTTCCTGACTTCTTTCTCTCTGATGAAAGCACCCAGCATTATAATACAATGTTGGGCATATACTGAACATACAACAAGTGTTTCAGAGTGGAGTGGACTGTGATGCGTCTCAGAGTAAGGTGACATCATGGCATGGGGGAAAACACTGAATCTGGATGTCAGATCTCTATGCTGGGCTTGGCTTTCTAGCCACTTACCTGTGAAAAGGCGAAATTCTAAAGTTCTAGCTTTAGCACCTTTTATTAAAGGACTGCCTTAACCAATATGGTGGCCATTGGCCATTCACGTGGCTACTTACAAGATGTAAAATGACATAAAATTAAAAAGCCATTTCCTCTGTTGCAATAGCCCAATTTCAAGAACTCAATAGCCACATGTGGCTAGCGGCTACAGTATTGGACAACACAGATATAGGCCATTTCTACTGCTGCAGAAACTTGTTGGACAGTGCTGGACCAGGCTTTGGGAGAAGAGGGGATGGAGGTCAGGTTCCTTATGTCCAGGAGCTCAGAACTGCGTGAGTTTTTGAGAGCATCTTCAGAGGCATTCGACCCTGTCCTACTAGGCAGCTCTATCCTGGGAAGAGCTCAATTGTCACTCTCACCTTCAAATAGCATTAATGACTGGAAAATTACAGTTCCAGCCAGGAATTAGTCCTCCTATTTGCCGACCTGGGCCAAAAAGAAAATGGAATCTGTGGGTCTGTTTACCTCTGCATTGATCAGAGCATCCTGGAAACCAGCACATTACCACCCACCTCCATTTCTGCTGTGACTTTCATGTTTGCAAAGTGAGTATGTGAACTCTTTGAGGACTTGATAGCCTTTAGTGCATCTGCTGAGTATATCATTAGAGGGCTTCTTTTGATGAAGACCTTTTGATAATAGAACTGAACTTCTTGCCAATATGGGAAAATTTTTGATTGATGATGAAATAGGTGGATAAAACATTTAACCTTCTCTACAGCTCCTTTGTGGGGGGTGAATTTAGCCAAGATGTACCATAGGGGAAGGACATATTACTGCCTTCATATTTTTTGTTTTAAGATCTCTCCATTTCTTTGCTGGACCTTGGCTTCCTTCAAGGTTCTCCACTGCTACAGAACTAATCTTAGCTAATTGTATTTCTCGATAATTCACTTTTGCCTCCAAGAGCTGATAAAGGCTTGGGGGCCCCAGTATTATTCAGCACTGGAGCTCATATAATTTTGCAGGGTCCTTTTCAAGATTGGGGTACTTTTGGGGATCCAGAAGGGTAAATCTAATGGTTCATTTTAGCTCAGTCGTAGGCATTGGATGGGAGCCGAGGTATGGCTTAGTCCTCTTCAGATAAAATCACACCATGTAGGTGACTTCTAGCTTTCAAGGCCATGTCTGCCCCACCACTGGACCTCCTTGCCCTCAGCCCTTGAAAGTTGTGTGCATGTCCATACTTGTTTCTAGAAGTAGGGCTTCTCTTTAGGTAGAAGTTCAGTTCCAGACTCAGGTGACTTAGAAAGAACCACTTGGCTACTACTGGCCCAGCATTGAGTCTTAATCATCCAGGCTGAGACGAAGCCTTGATCTGGGCTTCTGGTTTTGCTCCCCAGGGTCTGAACTCCTGTGTTCATAACTTGTCTGATACCCAACTCCCTCTAAGATTCCCTCTGTCCCATTTTCCCAGGGATAACAGTCCTGGAACCTTCCTACATCCTATCTATAACCCCACATACATCCCTGTAGTCCTATCTCCAGGACACTATCCTCTTGTTCCATGTGTACCGAGCCTTCCTGAAGTCCACTGCTTATTCTGGGGTCACCTGACTGATGTCTGTATGCTTTCAAGTACCCTGTATCTTTCTCATGTCTGCCATCCATTCACTTACTGAATGCTTTTTGGTGTGCAAAGCTTAATGCTAATGGCAGTTTGTAAGTGTTCTCATCTCCACAGCCTACATAGGTGAGTTCTATTATTATACCTGTCTGAAAGATGAAGTTGAAGTTCAGAGAGGTTAAGTAACTTTTCTGTTATCCTATAAATAGCAAGTGGCAAAGCTAAGGTTATAATTCAGGTTTGTTTCACTCCAGCTTGAGCTTTTTAGCACCGGGCTCCCCTGTCCTTCCCCATTTACAACTGAGGCTGTCCCAAGTACCTGCTCTACCCAGTAGGCACATGGTGGTCTCTTTTGTCCTGCTCTGTCCAGTGGGGTTAGACTGGACCATGAGACATATATGGTGCAGATGACCATAGTCATACAGGTCTGCACACACAGCTCCAGGCTTCTTGGCTAGTTTCCCCCATGAGCACTTGTTTGGCACCTAATAGGACTCAATAAATATTTAAGTGGATGAATGGATGAATTGAGTGGTGGTAGCATGGAAGTTCCTTTCTTCACTGCCTTGCTTTTCAAGGGTTGTGTACTTTGTCATTCTTCTGTCATCTTGACCTTAATTTGGCACCACAGGTAAAATAGCCCAATCCTAACATTCAGTATCTTCCTGGGTCTAAAATGAAACCTATCTTTAGTTTGGATGCTATTCTACAAATAACCAAGTTACTCAGCTCACTTCAGAGAGAATCTTCTTATGTCCTGCAGTATGGGCACATGAGGAGAGATGAGTACAATCCATTTTAGAACATGCCAAAGATCACCTTTTAGTAGCATGTGTGGTATAATAGGTAGGCCTAAGCTTGAGCATTCATCATGAGTATTTGTCAAGACTGAAGATATTTCTACTTAAGACATGAACTGTGTGAGAGTTGCATGAAATAAGTATCTTCCATTATGTTGAGGTCTGGCTAAAGAGCAAGAGAAGCATCTCATGAATTCTACTGTGTCTGTGTTCAGTTTCATGTGAATGTGTGTGCCTCTTCAAGTGTGGCTGTGCATCTGCCCATTGGTGTATGTATGTGTGTGGTATATATGTAGTATGTGGGTGATTGTGTATGTGAGTAGATGTCTATTTATGTTTGCATGTATGGTGTTTGTGGGCACATCTTTATGCTTGTATGTATGTGGGTATATGTGTGTGTATTTGCACATGGGTATATGTGTCTGTCACGGGGTGTAGGCATGTGTATGTGTGGAAAGGGAGAACTAGACTGAGATGCAAAGGTGAGCAAGGTTAGGCTCCTCCTTTGGGAGTTTGGGTGGGTTGTGATGAACTTAGATTTGCGAGGTGAACACAGACTCATGATGAGTTTACGATGGCTAGAACTCGCTATCCAGTGGAAATGATCTTGGGTGAATTCATGTGTAGTCAGATAGGAAATAAAGCTATAATTTAGCTGCTGTGGTCATATGCATATAACATGGCTTGTATTTACAATTAAACTGACTTATAGGACTTTAGTTATCATGTAATTTGGGAATTTAACACATAGTAGTCTCATGAAAAACGACCTGACTCAGGAGGTTCAAATCATTTTTGGGGGGCCATTTACTAGCTGTGTGATTTGGGGACAGTCTATTTTCTTATCCATATGATAGGGTTAAAATTACCAATCCTAGCCTCTTCCATAGGCCAAGGCACAAAATTTAGGGGTCTGTATGACACTCAAAGTAAAAAAAATGAGACAGCATGTGTGAAAAACTCTAGCAGCTGCAAACCTCTCTACAAAGATAATTTGTTCTATGTCTGGCCTTGGGCTCATTAGTGTTTTCAAGAGAGAGGAATTGTTAGCCAGGGCTACGAGCCCACAGTTCTGCATGAAGTGGCCTGGGTGGGTTTCTCTAGGCCACCAAACAGCAGAGGGAGATGAGCAGATTAGTAGTTATTGAGGGGGGGGGTGTTGGGGGGGTTGGGGCTCACAAAAGACAGACTCTTGTTCATGAAGAGTTATGAGCTTGACAGGATAGATAGCCACTTCTGAGGGCTGTGAAAACATGCAGTGAAACAGACCCAGTCCACAGTCCTGTTCAATCCCAGAATGAAGGGAGTCAAGGGGTCCAGTATAGTCAGCTTGAAAATTCTGAGAAGAGGCAACTCCATAAGCAGAATTTTGATTAAGGGAGATTTGAGGGCAGGTGAAGTGGGAGGCTTAGGGACTGGGGAGGAGGCCAAGCTACATCTCCCTTTTCAGCTAGGGTGGAGGTTCTCCTGGCTACATGGTGGGCTCTACTCAAGGAAAATATATATGTATGGTGGGGAAGGGGCAAGAGAAGATGAAGCTTCTTCACAGGCTGGTTACATGGACATTGACAGGAGAATCCCATTTAAAAGCCACATTTAATGCATGAGAATGATCAATCATGACCCTCTTTCAGAGAGCTTTCTAGAAAGCACCACAGCACCAGTCATTGAGAAAAGTAGAAGACATTCTCATAGAGAGATAAGGCAACATACCCAAGATAACTGCCCCTCTATTCTTTTATGATTGGTGATCTTAAGAAGATGGTCTGACGAAGTTCTTTCCTTTCAATTTATTCTAACTCAGAAGAACCTGTGAGCAGGTGCCTAGGGCACAAAATGTAAGGAGCCACCCACTCTTTGGGCCTCCCTCAGTTTTGCTCGCTTGCCTCACTAGAGTTCAGGCCTTGCCTGGAAGACATGTTAAGACCCTTCCATTGGAGGGGAGGCCACGGAGTGCTGCCACCACTCTGCTCCCTCTCCCACAGATCCCCTTGAAACCTATCATTTTGGCCAGGGATCCTTCTGGGATATTGACACCTGGGCCAGAGTTCATGGTGGAAGCCTAAGCAGGTGAAGGTGAATGAAAATATTTTCAAGAACAAACACTCAGGGAAGAGAGAGAAGACATGGTCTTGATGGGGTTTGAATCCAAAGTCCAATCTCACCAGATCACATCAGTGGCTCTTGGCTTTCTGTGAGGGGTTATTGCACATTTACCTGAAGTTCCTACGTCCTGAGTAAAGGTGGTGTTGGTGTAGTGGGATAATTGGAGGATGAGGATGGGACAGTAAAGTCGCTGAGTAGAAGAGGGGATGAGACACTGGAGGGCCCCTGGGGCCATGACAGAGGGCTGGGGACAGTGGAGAGAGTGGCAGCATCTGGCTTGGCAATCTGCCAGATGAGACTTGAGGCTCTGCCTGGGAGATTGGAATCTCCCAGCTGGAGCAGTGGGCCAGTGACCCATTCTTCATGGATTCATGCCACTCTCTCCTCCTTGATTGGGTTAGCATCTTGAAGACAAAGGAGCCACCAAAAGCCTTCTCCTCTCCCTTCTCTCCACTCCCTCATTGTCTGGGGAGCTCCTGTGCCCTTCCCCCATCTCCCTATTGAACTTTCTCTTCTGTGCATCACACTGTTGGATTTTCTACTGCCTATGCATGTCTGAATGTACTTTCGGGTCCTGGAAAGATTCAGTCACTGAATCGAACAGATGAAAATAGTCCACCAATGGAATACAGCGCCCCCGAATTACTCTGTTACCGTCTCGTTATAGAAGTCAATCATTTCCCCACATACCATTTTAGGTTGACATGACAGCTCCATTCGGCAATATTATTGTCCCCACTTGATGGATCAGGAAACTGAGGCTCAGAGAAATTGCCTTTCCCAAGGGCAGCCAACTAGTAAGTGCTGAGCTTGGGACCAGAACTCAGCTCTTTGGATTCCCACTCCAGAACTTTCCTACTGACCCTGCTGCCTCTCTAGTCAACCCCAGGATAGAGTCTGCAGGGCAACAAGGCATGTTCTCAATCAGCTTAACCCAGACTCTTTCTCCCTGAGCATCTCTTGACTTTACCTTTTCTGCAAATGGAATTCCTCCAACTCCATCACATCCTCATCCCCACACCCAACCAAACCCTCACCTGGATGGTCCAGATGGGACACTATTAAGTAGATGGTGAAGTCCAGGAACGAGCAGTTGCACGTCCACGGGTTCCCGCTCAGATACAGGGTCTGTAGTGTTATGAGGCTCTGGAAGGCGGCATGGTCCAAGGTCTGCAAGCCGGTGTTTCTGAGGTCCAAGTACCTCAGAGAGCTGGTATTGGCAAAGGTGTACTTGTTAAGAGATAACAGGTGAGGGTTGTTGGAGAGGTTCAGCTGCACCAGGTTGCCGAGCACGGAGAAACTGTACGGGGAGATCAAGGTTAGGTTGTTGCAGCTGAGATCAAGGTAGATGAGTTTGAAGACCCCGATGAAGGTATAATCCATCACCTCGCGAATCAGGTTATGCTGACAGTCCAAGTAAACAAGGTCACTGAGGAGTCCCAGAGTCATCGCTGGCAAAAAAGTGATGTTGTTATCATTCAGGTACAGCCTCCGGGTGTTCAGGGGTATGTCTGGGGGGTACTCGGTTAACTGGATCCCTGTGCAGATCACTTCTTGGGCTTGACACTGACAATTATTTGGACACTTTGACCCCGATACCAGTCCCATTCCAAAGGAAAAGAGTAACCACCCGGGCCCAGGGCCTGAAGCAGGGGACATAGTAAGAAACCGCAACTACCCTCCTTCCACCTTCCTGCGGGCGCTGTCCCTCTGGTCAGAAGGCTGCCGAGGGGCGGGGTGGCGGGGGGGAGGGGCGCTGGAAAGAACTGTAACACTCTAGCTTTGTGCAAAGCAATTTTCCATTACAGGAGAACAGAACAGAAGTTGAAACGCGAGGCCCGATGCCCCGCCGCCGGGCTGGGTGGCTCTGCCGCTTGCTCACTCCGGGGCGGGCGGCTGCTGGAGGCCTGCCCGCTTGGCGGCTTTGAAAGGTCTCACCCTTTCCCTGCGTTTGCAAGTGAAGGGGAGCCAGGGGAGAGCCACATGACAATGAGGTTGCCAGTTGACACCTTTGTGATGTCAGCAGCCTCAGGAGACTGCCTGGCTGAGGGAGGGCGAGTTCTGCTCCTTCTGGGTGGAGTGGGGGTGTTTTGTGTGTCTCGGTAAGCTGGCTGGAGGGGGGGTATCAGGGCCCTGCAGCATGGGGACTGGGGGGGTGCGCAGGGTTCACGGTGTGTGTGTGTGTGTGTGTGTGTGTGTGTGTGTGTGTGTGTGTGTGTACGTACCAGCTCTCCAGGGAGGCATGATTAGGTGAGGGGTCCAGGCTAAGAGGGACCTTGGCAGTCTCCAGCCCAGTTCCCTTCTCTACTGATGGAGCAAAGTGACTTGTGTAAGGTCGGTTCTCAGAGTGGGTCTTTTCCTTGGGGAGCGGATTCGGACGGGTGCCAGTTTTTGGTGGGATGGGAAAGAGGGAGCCTCCTTTGAACGAGGAAAGGGAATTCCTCTGATAAGGTGGTACGCGTAAGACTGCATTCCTAATGAGCCTACAACCCCAGCTGCGTTTGGAATATATGTGTGCTAGTATTTTTAAAAACCTTTAGAGCAAATATAAGCTACTCCCCTTAACACAAAACTCGAATGTATAAGAAAATATCTGAGTGCAAGGATATGAACTATTTCTTACCATTTCTATTCTCCTGGGACTTTTAAAATAGCGAGTGCCTCTCTAGAGCTTCTCGTGGGAGTTTAATTCATTAGCTATTTGAGGCATGATGGGAAAGGGGGTCTTTGGAGGGAGGGATAGAGAGTCTGGAAGCTGACGAGTTAGGACACATCATCTACTCCACAGAGAAAGGCACTTCGGGAAGAAATGAAGAAAAAGCACGCCAGGAATGAAAGTTTATATTTTGGGGGGAAAATAGGATTTCATATATAGCCTAGCTGTGAATATTAATAAAACAATGCCGCCTATATTTAGCTTAGCATCGTGCCTGGCACCTGGTATGTAATAAATATTTATTGAATGAATGATGCGTGAATGTCTCTGATGGTTTGGTCCCTTTTTGTGTTTCTCTGCCAAGGGAGAAATTAATAAACTCAAGTGGATTTGTGGCTGGTTAGCTAATGCTTGATTATGTTTACTTACTCAGCATTCCTAGGGTGACTGGCCGTGAATTAAGATGATGACTTAGGAGTGTTTACCAAATTGAAAGTGACCTTGTTTAAGTAGAAATTTCAAACACTTAAAATAATGACCCGAAGGATAGTTGTACTAATTGAAGCAGGATTTTATTGATGCCACCCTTTCCTTATAATTAAAAAAAAAAATTCCTTGCTAGACCTTACATGATTGCTCTGGAGAGGAATTTTGCCTGTGAAGGCTATGGGGAAGAATTAATTTCTAGAGCAATGGCTTCCGCTGGGGGCCAATTCAAGTCGAGGGTGGGGTTTGGAGCCGGTGTGGTAGGGATGCCCCATTTCTTCCCAGTGCGCTGGGTTTAGTGTCTGTTTCTTTCTTTCTTTTTTTCTAAGTTTATTCATTTATTTTTAGGGGGGTGGGGAGAGGGCATGAATGGGGGAGGGGCAGAGAGCGAGGGAGACGGAGAATCCGAAGTAGGCTCCATACTAACAGCACAGAGCCCCAGGCTGGGTTCGAACTCACAAACTATGAGATCATAACCTGAGCTGAAATCCAGAGTTGGCAGCGTAACCAACTGAGCCCCCCCCCCCATCTGTTTCCTTTTGATGAGAGATGATGGCTGACTGGTTTGCCAGAGCCTGTGGAGTGATTTTTTGGATTTTCCACCTTTGATGCCTCCCTCCTTCTTTCTGACTCTTTCAGAAGGGCCAGTATGTCCAGGTTTCCGCATTTGACTTCTAGCCTCCTCACGTGGATGTACTTTCTCAAGACAGAAGCCTCAGGCTCAGGCTTAGGTTTTTGGCCATATGATTGCACGTGCTCTGACTTGGAAACGTCTCGGACAAGTAAAGTGCATTAAAAGTTATTAGGGACGCCAGTCAGCTATGTCTCTCTCCCCGGAGCATTGCCATTTTAACAAAGCCTCACAGTCCTTCAGCCTGGGGTAGCTGTGTGTTTTGTGGTCCTGAAGTCTGCCTCCCCGTAGGCTGGGTTCAGCTCTACCGGGTTAGACCAGAACCCTAAAATGTGTTCCTCATTTTGAGGCTGAGTAAATATTTGTTAAATAGAGAATTAGTGGATGAGCCAAGGACTAGAGAATGTAGCCTTTCCCAATGACCTGATCTCAGAAACTTTAAAACAATTGATCTTTGAGGAACATTTACAGGACTCTTTATTTCGGGGGCCCTGCTTTGGGATGTTCTGGACTCGGCTGTTTGCCCTGGGTGGAGGTACTTAATGTCTCTGGGCTTTTTTTTTTCTCATCTATATATAGAAGGAGGTGAACGAGAGAAGTCCCAGCTCTCCTTAGGACTTCTAAATTCCTACCTCATGGGAAGATTTCCGGCAGCCCAGTGAGCCCCTAGGGGACGGCCAAGAGAACAGCCTTCCTGTTCCTCCTGATGACCCCCCCTCCCCGCCCCATGGCCCCACTGGGTCATACAGGTGCAGAAATGGAATCTGCCATCCCCAGCCTCAGAAGCAGCGGGGTTGCCCTTAGTGTGTATACAGCTGTCGGATAAGCCCACCTCTGCCCCCGAGGTGCCCGGGGCGGCCGTCCTTCCTGCCGCACAGGGGAGTATCAGGTGAGCACACTGAGGAGCACCTGGTATCAATACACACTCGCCAGCCGAGGCTGCTCTTAGGCCGGCTCCTATTTTTAGCTGTGTCTGACAGAGACACCACCTTCCCCGAGTAGCAAACCCTTTCAAGGCCAGTGTGCCTCCGGGCAGACTCTCATGATCCAAGAGACAGGTTGGCCCAGTCCTTGATGTTATAAAAGACCAAGGTGGGGTAGAGAAAACTGGACACAGCTGGGACCCTTGGGTTCTGTCCCCTCCCAGGGCCTTGATTTCCTTTCTGTACAACAAGGCAGGAAGGGTGCTCTCTGAGTGCCCAGCCAAATGCTAAGTTCCGTCAAGCCCCAGTCTGTGCAAGGGGAGGACGGATGCTTGAAGCCTTCAGACCGAAGCACTAGAGACAGATTCCAGCGACTGAACAGCGCCCGGCACAGTGAAAGCAGTCCATAAATGTAAGCCGCTGCCTGTTCCATCCGGTGCGTGGGGCAAGGGCTGGGGGCAATGTGATTTCGGCATACTTGTATCTGCTCAGGAGAAAAATAGGAAAAAATGCCGATGCCATTTTATTCAGTTAAGACTGTTCATGTGTTCAACTCAGGACTCTCCACGGGGTTAGCAACCTGGGGGCATAGAAGTCAGTTCTCTGTTCTGCTTCCTGGGCCGGGAATTCAGTGGGTGCAGGTCTAAAGAATTTCAGGATGCTGTGGATTTTGATCTCGGAGTGCTTATGGCCTCTAGGTCACTCCAGACTTCTGACACCGCTTGTGTCCTGTTCAGCAGGGCTGTCTCGGCAGGGCTAGGGGTGGGGGCAAGTCCAGGAAGGGCAGCTGGGAGAAAAAAGTTTTAATGTATGCCAGGAAGGCTGGGCCTGAGGGCCAAATATGTCTGTCTTTCTATCTATTTATCATCTACCTATCTATCATATCTATTTATCATCTATATCTATCATCTGTCATCTCTGTCATCTATCATGTCTATCATCTATCAATCATCTATCTGTCAACTATATCTATTATCCATCCATCGTCTCTATCTATCCATCCATCCATCCATCTACTTATCCATCTACCTATCACATCTATCTATCCATCTATCATCTATCTATCCTATCTATTTTTTATCATACCTATCTATGTATCTATGTATCATGTATGTATCTATCATATCTATCATCTATCATCCATATATATCTCTCATCTCTATATTTATCATCTATCTTTTATTATCTATATCTGTCATCTCTATAATCTACCTATCTATCCTATTTATCTATCATCTATCATTTATACCTATCTGTGTATCTATGTATCATGTATATATCTATCATATCTATCATTTATCATCCATCTCTCATCTCTATCGATCATCTATTATCCATTATCTATCTATATCTGTCATCTCTATCGATCATCTATTATCCATCTATATATATCATCTATATCTATCTATGTATCTATCATCTATCATCTATCTATCATCTATGTATCTATGTATCTGTCTATGAGCCTTGGGTCTGTTTCTGGTACCAGCTGGCATGAACTATTTTTGTCTTTCTCCTTCAGATTGCCTGAGTCCCCACAAGGAGACTGGGCCCTTACAGAGTGCAGGCCAGAGGGACTCACTCCAGTCGCTGTGTTCCTCAGGGATGCCTTTGTCTTTGGGCTCCCTCTACATGACACATTTCCGTAGCATTCATTATCTAGGGGAATCTAAGGGAAGCCTTGAAATCGCACACCGTTTGGGGGGACTGGAACGCCTTCTCAGCTTTTAACAGACTTATGTACTAATGCCTGAGGTTAGGCTTCTGTGGAGCAGTCATTATGCCTGAAACCCACATTGTGACTTTGTCTGAGCCCATCGATTTGGGATGAGAACGTGGCGGGGACAACTGTGGTGTGGTATGAGCTTTGGAAGGAGAAGCCTCCTTGCTGAGTGACTTCGGGCAAACCCTTCAGCTTCTATGGACATGTTTCTTTTTTGATAAAATAGGGGTTGCCAAATAATGCGTCTCCAGGATTGCCTTGAAGATTGAATGTCATTTAATATAACACACCATCTACCCTTGACTATTCACCCCGTCAGGCATGCAATTCTCCCAGCAATGCAGTAAGTCATGTGGCATGACCCCATCTTATAAACGAAGAAAAAGAAGCTCTAAGAGGGGCCATTCTTCCAAGGTTACAGAGCCGATGAGTGATGAAGGCAGGGTTTGGCCCAGAAAGTTTTACTCCTGAGTGCATATCACCACCACTTAGGCAAATGCCTCAAAATGCTCATTATTGTTTTTACAGGCTCCATGGAATAAATGTACAATAAAAGTGCCCCTCTGAGGCACTAAATGGTATGTTAACTCCAGACCAGATCAAACCACTGTTGTTATGTGATCTATTTACACTTTGGGGTTCCTTGTCTTGCAGAAGCCTTATAACATTTTTCAGCTTTAAAGGCTTACATTGACCTTTGAGATGGTTTTGTATAATTTTCTTCCTTTTGCAGGCAAGGAAGCTAAAAGGACAAACAACATTCCTAAGCTTGAAGAATGAGTGGCAAAGCCAACAAGAGTTGACTTGTCAATGCCTGAGATGACCCAGATTTCGGGAAGGGGGCATTCCTTCCGAGATCATCTAGATCATGCTGTATCCATTGGGCAGACCACTGGGCATTTCATACTTTATCAAAGCCCCAGAAGGTGCAGAGCCACTGTAGTGGAAATCTCTCCATAATCCAGCATGGCTCCCCACCCCCAGCCTGCCCCTCACAACAATCTTTGATACTGAAATTCTAAAGCAGCAGAAGTCTTCAGTGGTCTTTCAGGGGGAATCCATACCTCACAGAGGCTCTGGGAGGTTAGGAGGAGGACTGAGGGAAACTGAGTCCTGTCTCTCCTTCAGCATTCCTTGTAGACAGATTTTCAAGAAACTTGGAGTGCAAGCGCCCTGGGCAAGGTGAAGAGAGTCCCCACAGGGTGTCACGCAAAGGGCCCAAGTTGGCATTTGTTGTAGAAATTGGACAGGAGAACATGAATCTTGAGAGAGGCTAGTGAGGTCTTAAAGTCTCAGAGTTTTGGGGTGCCTGGGTGGCTCAGTCGGTTAAATGTCTGACTTTGGCTCAGGTCATGATCTCACAGTTCGTGGGTTCGAGCCCTGCGTTGGGCTCTGTGCTGACAGCTATCTCAGAGCCTGGAGCCTGCTTTGGATTCTGTGTCTTCCTCTCTCTCTGACCCTCCCCAGCTCATGCTGTCTCTCTCTCTCTCAAAAATAAATTAAAACATTAAAAAAAAAGTCTCAGAGTTTTCCCAGCACCTTGAAAGGCTCCTGGTTGTTTTCATTTTTTTTTTAACTTTTTATTTAATTTTGAGAAAGCACAAGCCTGGGAGGGGTGAGAAGGGGGGACAGTAGGTCTGAAGTTCACTGACAGCAGTGAACTGGATGCAAGGCTTGAACTCATGAACCATGAGGTCATGAGCTGAGCTGAAGTCGGACGCTCAACTGACTGAGCCACCCAGGTGCTTGGGCTCTTGGGTTTTTGGCAGGGCTGTTGACAGAGGTAAATGGAGTCATCTGGGTGTGTCATTGTGATACTCCCAGAAGGACAAATGTGGGGAGGGCCACAGAGCTCCTGGGAAGAAAGCTTGCTCTACCGTGGGTCTTACAAGGAGCATCTGTACTTCTCATCAGGGCCCACAAGCTCACTCCCGCAGCAGGGTCTTGCCAGCACTTTACTTCCAGGGCAGATGGAAAAAGCCACCTCTAAGGCCTGGTCGGGGTCACAGTGGTGCCAAGTAGGGGGAAGACAGGTGGCTGAGCGACCGGCTAACATGATAAATGCTTTCGCTTCTGTCTCCAGGCTGACTCTAACCTGAGCCCTTCCTTCCCCACGAGACCCCAAGTGTCCCAGTGTCAGAGGCAGGATCACTAACCTATCATGCTTCCTGGATCACACTCTCCCTTCCTGGAGATTTTGCTTTGGATCAATGTCTCTCCACTCCCCAAACCAGAGAGGATGGAAAGGTCAGAAAAACCTCAGAGAAAATCCTGCTGCACGTGGCTTGCTGTGTCATTTGGCCACTCGCCTTCACCCGTATCTCAGAGAGAACCCAGCTTACAGCTGCCAAGCTTGCGTGCAAAAACGGGCCACGCTGGGTTCTCTCGGAGATAGATTCTTTGCTGTTTCCCTAGTAACAGAATTATTAAAGTTCCAGCCTCGGGAGTATTTGTGCCTGGTGAGGTAATGTCTGTCGCATGCAGCCTTTCCATTCCCACCCCCACCCCTCACCTCAGGCCCCCTGTACCTCACACCTAGACTGGTGGACTGGGGTCCTCTTCAGCCTCCATGCCGCCTGCCCACCCTCCTCGCCACGGCGGCTCCCAGCTGAGCAACCCCTTCTCCCAGGCTCAGGGACTCTGTGTCGGCCGAATTCCCCATCAGCTTGGGATTCCGAGGCCCCCACAGTGGTCCATACCACCTTCTGAAAACCCACGGTGTTCCCTGGGCTTGAGCAGAGTGGGGCTGTGGTTGTGGGACAGACAGGGAGCTGCAGGGAGCATGCACTGGGCTAAGGTAGGGACTGGTTCCGTGGGAGGCAAAACATACTGTGTAATGTTTCAGCGTCTGGCCTTTGGAATAGACAGTCTATAAAATATAAGCTCTTTCATGAAATAGCTGTGTGACCTTGGGCAAGTTTCTTTTTTTGGTAATTTTTTGAATGTTTATTTATTTTTGAAGGAGAGAGAGAGAGACAGGGCATGAGCTGGGGAGGATCAGAGAGAGAGGGAGGCACAGAATCCAAAGTGGGTTTCAGGCTCTGAGCCATCACCACAGAGCCCAACACGGGGCTACAACTCACAAACCCTCAGATCATGACCTGAACCAACATCGGCTGCTTAACCGAACGAGCCACGCAGGAACCCTGACCTTGGGCAGGTTTCTTTTTTTTTTTTTTTTTTTTTCCATTTACTGCCCAGACTTTTTTTTTTTTAAAGTAGTTTATTGTCAAATTGGTTTCCATACAACACCCAGTGCTCTTCCCCATAAGTGCCCTCCTCCATCACCACCACCTCTTCCCCCCCCTCCCCCTCCCCCTTCAACCCTCGGTTCGTTTTCAGTATTCAATAG
>NC_043702.1:166747323-166835948 GCF_006229205.1 Suricata suricatta
GTTTCTCCTGTTCTCCTGTTAGACCTATGAGTGCAAACATATGGTATCTGTCCTTCTCTGCCTGACTTATTTTGCTTAGCATGACACCCTCGAGGTCCATCCACTTTGCTACAAATGGCCAGATTTCATTCTTTCTCACTGCCATGTAGTACTCCATTGTATATATAAACCACATCTTCTTGATCCACTCATCAGGTGATGGACATTTAGGCTCTTTCCATGATTTGGCTATTGTTGACAGTGCTGCTATGAACATTGGGGTACATGTGCTCCTCTGCATCAGCACTCCTGTATCCCTCGGGTAAATCCCTAGCAGAGCTATTGCTGGGTCATAAGGGAGTTCTAGGGATAGTTTTTGAGGACCCTCCACACTGTTTCCCAGAGTGGCTGCACCAGTTTACATTCCCACCAGCAGTGTAGGAGGGTTGGGCAGGTTTCTAAAGTCTGTTTCTCCAGATCCAAAACAGAGATAATAATAGTAGCTTCCTCTAAGGACTTCGCTGCCCAATTAAAGATCTTCTAAAGTGCTTAGCTTGGTATCTTTGTGGAATCACACCGGAAGTGCTAGCTGAGATGGGGAAGATGGCGGAGGAAGGGGGAAGGGCAGCCGTGTGAGAAATGGAACAGAGCAGTTTCCGGTTTGGGCAAGTGGGCAGAAGTCATGCAGGTAGAGAGCCTCAGGTGCCCAAGGAACCCATTTGTAAGATCATATAATGTTTTTGCTTTGGGGTTATTAAGTGGGAAGTGTCACAGCTCACTTTTCTTGATTGTCACTGAATGCCCGGCATGCCGCTGAGCACATTCCATACATCATTTCTTCCAGAATCCCACCCCCACCTCCCCCTGAGATAAGGCTTAATAACACGAGGCAAGGTTAAGTCGCTTGACCTGTTATGAAGCAGAAGCGCTGGGATTTGAACCCAGGTCTTTGTGCCTCCGGTAGCGTGCTCTATATGCTGCCTCCTAAGTATCTTGGCCAGTGTTAGAAAGTTGGCCATGTGTGCATGTGCACCTATGTGCACACATTTGGAGTTAAGATGGCCTTAGGGGGGAATAATGGTTTGCAGTGCTTCCTGCCTAGGTAGTGGTCTCCTTCCTCTGGGGTCCCTGTGTGTAAATTTGACCCTTAGACTTGGGGGCTTCTTTTAGGACAGGGACTCTCCTGAGCTCAGAGGCAGTGACTCAGTGCTCACCTCTCACCTGGTCTTCCTGCCTCATTTTCAACACCCTCCCGACATGGTATCCTTGGTCTTGACATTCACTAGCATCTCTGAACCTCAGCTTTCTCCTCCAAACAACTTAAGCAGTTAGAGAATTGCGGGACATCAAAAGAGGGAGAGGTTTCTTGAGAAGGGTGGTTTCTGATTTCTCCACATTCCCAGCACCTGGGCCGGAGCTGGGCATGTGCCGGTGCTCTCTGACTTCTGAACGAATGTATGCCCAGCTTACCGCATAGGCTGATATATATGGTGCAGGGTTTCCGCCTTTTTTTGACCCTACTGAGACTGCTTCCTATTCCACTTGTCCTGCTGTCCTGAGCAGTTACCCCAATTTTTGTGCTTTAGGGATGACTTTCTTTAAAGTTTTGGAGTTGGCTAAACCACAATGGCAGAACTGGGTTGTAGCTCTGGTGTTGGGTGTTGCCCATCTGTGTGGTGGGGGATGGGAGGTAGCAGGTGTGGAGGGACAAGGTATAGACTGGACCATGTTTCCTCCACAGACCTTTTTGGTATTTGAATGTATGAATTTGCATGTAGTAAATGGAACCCAGGTGCTATGGTTGAATTTTTTTTTTAATGTTTTTTATTTATTTTTGAGAGACAGAGAGAGACAGCACAAGTAGGGTAGGGTCAGAGAGACGGAGGTACAGAATCTGAAGCAGGCTCCAGGCTCTGAGCTAGCTGTCAGCACAGAGCCTGATGCTGGGCTTGAACCCACAAACTGTGAGATCATGACCTGAGCCGACTCAACCTACTGAGCCACCCAGGCGCCCATATGGTTGAATCTTAAAGGCCAGTGTGATGGTGTTAGGAGGTGAGGACTTTGCGGGGAGGTTAGGTCATGACGGTGAAGCCTCACGAATGTGATTAATGGCTCATAATGGAGGCCCCAGAAAGCTCCCAACCCCTCCTGCCCTGTGAGGATACAAGAAGTCTGAGACCCAGAAAAGGGCCCTCGCTCAGTCATGCCAGCACCTTGATCTGGGACTTCCAACTCCCAGAACTGTGAGAAATAAGTTTCTGTTGTTTACAAGACATGTGGGCTGTGGCATTTTGTTACACCAGCCTGGACAGACAGCAGTGTACAATGAGTTGGTTTTTAACAGGACTTTTTGATTCTTTTACCAATACGTCAACCTGGCAAGTTTCAAATAGTTTCCCCCTTTCTTTCCAGGTATTTACACTTTCAGTTCCCTGCATATGGCTCTCACTGCTATTTAATTAAGACTTAAACCTATAAAAATGCACATTTAATACTCAGAGTAAACCCTTGACTTGTTCCCTTTGAAGATAAACAGGTGAGATACCTTCTTGAACTCAGAATTCTGAGATAATTAAGATTAGTTGCCATAGAGAGAAAGAGAGACAAAGACAGAAACACATTAAAATGTATCATACTTTTTGTGTTTAGGAAATTCACTTAAATATTCAGGGCCATTAAATCTCCCTAGACCCAGATACCTATTCATCTGCCGGCCACACAGCCTCCAGAGTGATCTTTCTTTGTCAGGAAAAGCCTTCTAATTGGTCTGCTCCTCTGCTCGGGAACTTTTAATGGCTCTCCGTGGTCCCATGTGCAGATGGCATTCCCGGCCCTCAGGACTGATCCAGCCCCCCTGCCCTGGCTCGTTTGCTACCGCCTAGCCACACAGGTGCCTGCTGGCCCCTGCTGGCCCCGGCACTGTGCCAGGTCTCTCAATATTATACACCCTTTGGGTCCTCTTTCTTGTCATCTTGTGGCTTTGCAAAGTCCCGCTCACTCTTTAGGTACCCACTTCCAGTTCCACATCCAGGTTAAATGCTGGGCCTCTTCGGATTCCTCCAGACAGAATTACCCTAGGCTTTCTTGGACTTTGTACCTGGTATGACAATTCTCATTATAATGTATCATAATTATGCATTGTCCCCTCCGCCCTCCCGTGCTAGACTGACAGCACCTTGGGGCTCAGGGACTAATTCATTATATGAATATGTAGAATGCCTTAAATGAATGTAGACATATTCATATACTGTCTAGCTCATAGTTGGTCCTGAATCACTCTTGTTGGAGGAAATTAACTTCATGGCATTACACTGCCTGTTAATAGTATGTGTTATGATGTTATAAAGATTTTTTCAGGGAATGCATTGTCTGACCTAGTCTTTTCTGTGGTGCTCTGTATAAAAGCTCCAGTGTGTGTGTGTGTGTGTGTGTGTGTGTGTGCACATGTACATGTGTGTATGTGTTTTAATATTTATTTTTGAGAGAGAGAGTAGGGGAGGGGCAGAGAGAAGGGAACAGAGGACATAAAATGGGCTCCTTGCTGACAGCAGAGAGCCTGACACAAGGCTCAAATTCAAGAACCATGAGATAAGGATCTGAGCCAAAGTTGGATGCTAAACTGACTGAGCCACCCAGGTGCCCCTCTACCCCCAAAAGATTTTCATAAACCTTCAAGGATGCAAAGGCTTCAGAAAACAAACCAAAAACAGTGTTCTCTGTGGATACATGTAATTTCAAGCTTTATTTTGCTCTGAAAATAATGTCCTAACTCAAATGTCTCTAAGCAAACTATGACCAAACTAGAGCCACCGCACTCAGAAGATGTGTGGTGATATGACTGAGAAGGATTAGGGACAACAGAAATCCTTCGCTAATTCTCAGTTTAAGATAAAAACCCTGTTTTTTCTGAGTAGAAAACCTCCCCCCCACCCCAGTTATTATGCGTTTTGCAAAAACATGGAAAATACAGAGAAGTATGAAGAAGAAAGTAAAAGTAATGCATAATTCCGTGTTGAGTTTCCAGTCTTTTTTCTGTGCAGATTGGATCGAGTGGGTACATGCCTCTCGAATGTTCTTTTGCTAGAGAGCTGCTGAGCTGCTTTGGAATTGGCTTCAGCATTTGAACCCAAGTCCTAGTCTTCTAGAGCTGACCCCAGCCAGTGACTGAGCAGGGCTGTTTCACAGGAACCTATTTATCAGACAGTTTCTCCTCAGATGGCTGTTGGCTTTTAATTTGGCTTTGGGACATGTAAAAGTTTTCCATTTTAAAAAGAGATTTATTTATTTATTTATTTATTTATTATTTATTTATTTATTTTTGAGGGAGGGAGAGAGAGAGAGAGAGAGGGAGAATGAGTGGGGGAGGGGCAAAGTCAGAGGGAGATTGAGAATCTCAAGCAGACTCCACACCCAGTGCAGAGCCTGATCGATACAGGGTTCAATTCCATTACCTCAGGATCATGGCTTGAGTCAAAATCAAGAGTAGGATGCTCAACCGACCCAACCACCCAGGTACCCCAAAAGTTTTACATTTTTATGTAGACGGATCTAATAAATGTTTCCTTTTTTGATTTCTTCCAGTGTTTTTATGCCTGAAAAAAAATCTTCATCCAGAGATCAGGCAAAATCTTCAACTGCATTTTTTCCCTCTTTTGTTCATAGTTCTAGTTTTTACGTCTTTAATCTGCCCAAGATTTAGTTTGTTTTATGGTGTTGAGCAAAGAATCTAGAAGGAACTCTTATCAAATAGTTTTCTTAGCACCACTTATTGCTTGACCAAAGGCAAGTCACTTAACCTGTTTTAACCTCCATTTCTTTATTCAGAGAGGATAAAGGAAATCTTTCTTCACAGGGTTAGGTTGAAGAAAAAAACAGGTCATGGATATGAAAGCATTTTATGAATGCCATAGGGTTGGTTTGCAGTTATGAAGTGAGAAAATCACATTTGAATGCTTGTTTGGTGTGGTCTTGTTCCAGTCCACTTATGAAAACAGCCCCAACAGGTCTGGCCCCCGAGATCCCAACAGACCCAAGACTACTGGACCCACAGAGAGGTTGTGAGGTGCTACAGAGGGGTTCAAATGTAGGCTGTTTATAGTAAGTGTGATTCAAGGGTCCATATGTTTATGGATAAGGAGCCAAGGAGCATTCATTCTGTATTGGGATGGGGGTGGTGATCCATCAGGGAAAGTGGCCAAAGCCTTTCATGAGTAGTATCTGACGAGGGGAAACAGTTATTTGTTTCTGAAGTCCTAAAGACCACAGAGCGGGTGGGATTTCAGGAATCATTTGAATCATAGGAGACACATGGGCTGGCATGTTGAGAGGAGGGAGGGTGTTCCAGCCACATTGTGCTGATTTGGAGCCGGCTCCGAGGCTTGGTCAAAGTCAGACCAGAACGGTGAGTTGGACTATACTATCTTGGCGCGGCCACGATTTCCTCTCTTCACTTAGACAAGAGGGGAGATTTCTTACTTCTCATCAGACAGAGATGCCAAAGAAGTTTGCAGGCAGATAGAGCCAACTCTTAACCACCGTGAGGAGAGGAGAGCTGAAGATCTAACATCATAAGGAAGGCTCTCAAAATTTAACCACTTCACCTCCAAATTATTTATTGATTTGTTTTTGTCTTTCCTCTCTTTTCAAATCTGTGTTTAATTTCAGGAGGTCTGGAGTCCAATGGAACCCCTAAAAGGATACCATCCCCCAAAAATGGTAGTAAAGAGAAGTGTGGAAGAAGAAAAATAAGACTAAAGTATGTTCTTCAAAGTTAGAAAGGCTGTCTCCTTCAGTTTGGAGTGATTTAGGGGGGTTAGGACAGAGAGCAGGAAGCAGTGGGTGTATAATATGTGCTTGTTGGTTGAATTAGGGAGAGCATAGAACAGAGAAACACCCTTTGGTTACTCAAGGGTTAACATGGTTCTCTTGAAGAGAATTTGGTGGGGGCTGAGTTATAGTAACACTGCACATTCCCTGCTAAGTGCATATTTCCTGCTCAGGGCATGGATTTGATTGGGCCTTTTAAAAGTAGGTGATTTAGGCAGTTCTTTTTATTGGGGGCGGTGGGAATCAAGATAATATGGTCTGGCTTTGGAATCTAATTTCACATTATTCCTCATCAAGGGGCCTTCATCCAAGCTAGGCACATCTACTCGTGATTCTCCAAATCTAAACAGACCACACAGATCCTGCCTCTGAACCTTTGTTTATGCTGTTCCTTGCAAGGGCTGCACCCTCTCCTCTCTCCTCTCCTGAGATCCTACTCTCCTTAAATACCTAAGTTTAGCTTCTTTTGTCTTATTTAATATTTGTTTATTCATTTTGAGGGGGATGGGATGGGGAGGGGCTTAGAGAGAGAATCCCAAGCAGGTTCCACATTGTCAGCGCAGAGTCCCACGCGGGGCTTGAACTCACAAACCGTGAGATCATGACCTGAGCCGAACCTAAGAGTGGATTGCTTAACTGACTGAGCCACCCAGGTGCCCCTAGCTTCTTTTGCAAAGTTGCCTCATAACCCTTCCAGTTTTCCTCCTTTTCCACCCCCTCTCTGAAGTTCTCGTCTCACTATTAATGTGTACGTGATTTATTTGCACTCATAATCTCTGATGTAAAGTTAGTGTTTCATATGCGTACATTTAAATCTTCAACTAGATGATATATGTCTTATTGTCTGAGACCTAGTTTCCTATTTCCTTAGTATCCCCCTTACCCCCTCCCCCCCACCATAGTGCTTAGTATAAATCTGGCCCCAGACCAGGCACCAAAAACTTATTTGAAAATTTGATGATTTCAGAAGATTCCATGATGCTCACCTACAGAAATTCTCTTTGTGTTGCTAACAAGGCAGGAACAAAGGCAGTGTTTGATCTAGGCTCAGCACATTGAGCATCCTGTCAAGGGGAATGAAATAGTTGCCATGAAGGTACATCAGCAACTGGTCAGTGTTTTTCTGAATTCTACTGGCAAGTCTGGCTCCATGGATGAAAAGCAACTGAGCATGGCCCTGTCCTCTGTGCGTGGGCCAAGCGTGGGAGACAATAGGATACCGATGACTACAAGACAGCATGGTGAATTGTATAGAAGCATATAGAGAGAGTTATGGGAGCCCAGAGAGAGGGTAGCAAAACGAGGCTGGGTTAGGCCATGAGGGAAGACTTCCTAGAGGATGTAGGGCTTGGCCTAAATTAGGCGCAGAAGAAAGGGAGGAAAAGATTCTGATCACCGTCACAGTTGAGGTCAGGAAAGGGTGTGTGGGGAAATTCAGAAAGGGAACTTTTCTTAGATAAAGTTATTTTACAAAGAAGCAGCACTGGGAAATCAAGGGAATTTAATTACAACTGCCTCACGAGCAGGATTTGAAAAGGAGTGGGAAGCTCATGGAAACCTTAATTGCTGAGAAAAGTTAAGAGGAGAAATATGACAGAAGTAATAGGTCTGTCTGTATGTCATGTCTGATTTGTCATTTTTCTAGACAGGCACTCTGCCTCCTGCCTTCTACGTTAGAGGAAAAAAGATCATCCAGCTGCTAAGGTGAAGATAGCATTTAGGATGCAGAAATGGGGCGTCGAAGTACTCCTGATTCCTTTTAGGGAAGAAAAGGTCCATCTCGGCTTACCTCATTGCCAAGAGGAATAATGAGCATTTGTTCAGCGATAATAATGTGTGAGGTGCCTGAAAGAGCCCTGAATCAGGCTAAATAATTTCTTCCTTCCTTTAGAAAATAAAAAACAGCTTGCCTGATTTCTCTTCCAATTTATTCTTGTGGCTTTCCATTCCTTTGGAAATCTGGAGGATGCCTATTTTATGAGCTTTTGTAGACCAACCCTTCTATACTCAGAGGGTGTCCTTGTGTGCATTAAGCTGGGTCTTTAAGATTAATGCAATATGCAGGAACATGTGATTAATGAAATGGCATCAGCAACTTTTACTTTGGAAAGGGGCTGCATGTTGAAGGCATATGGAAAAATTGTAAATCACAGTATGACCAGAGCATCAGCCACCAATATCAAGACTGGGGAGTGGCCAAGTGAGAAGGGTGGACCTAGACCTTCCTGGGTTGTCCACACGGGTATTGGTGGAGACAGGGAAGGATAAGGATGTCCTGGCATAGAGGGGCTCATGAAACAAGTCTGTTGGCACCTATAAAGAGAATCAATATGGCTGAGAAGAGATTCCATACACAGGTAGAAGGATCAATAAGACAATCTCCAAGGTTCTGTCCAACTCAAACTTTGATTCTGTGACTCAATGAGTTTTTTCATAGGCTCTAATATCTCATAGACCAATGGAGTCCCTGGGCTACATATACACATGTATATAAATTATATACAGTGTAACTATATAATATGTTAAAAATATAATTAATATATTAATATATTGTGTTTTATTCATATATAAAATGTATATATATTAGTATATCTTATATAATAACTATTAAAGCTCAGGAAAATTATATATGTGGTTATATATAATAATTATATATACTATTACTATATACATATATAGTTATATATAATAAATAATTAAACATAATATTATATAAAGTATATATAATTAAATAGTATGTAGTTATAAAACATAATCATATAACATATATATAATTTTCCTGAGCTTTAATACTTCGCACGTGTGTAGTACTTTGCAGTTTGTGGGGACTTAATCTCACAGACTCTACTGGTTATCTGTGGCTACGATGATGCCACATAACAAGGAGCCCTGCAGTCTCAGGGCCATATGACAGCACGTGGTTATTGCTCTTGTGTCCTTGGCTTTGCGGATCTTGTCTAGGCTTGCACATACAGCTGGATGTTGGCTGGCTGGCAGCTGATCTAGGATGGCCTCAAGCTGTGGTGACTTGGGTGACTCAACCCTGATCCATGTCTTCTATCTTTCAACAAAATAACCCAGATATGTCCTTAGGTGACAGAGAGGGTGACAGAAGAGGCAAAAGAGAACAAGAAGAAACTTGGGAGGCCTTGTGTACTTATATATTGGCCAGAGAAGGCACAGGGCTGAACTCAGTATCAAGGTGTGAGGGAATGTGCTCCATTCCTTTGGTTAGAGCAGCGGAAGGCTGTAGATACAGGTGAACTGGCACAGTCTACCACATGATGCTGCCTTGCCCAATCCTTATGGTGTAATCCTTTACCCTTGAAGGCCGGAATTATTTCTGCTTTTACAGAGGAAAACATGGACACCAAATTGGTCAGCAATTTATATGAGGCCACATGGATCATAGGAACTGGAATATTGGCTTTTCCTGCTATAAAATCAAGACACATTCTGTTGTTCTATCCCATGCTTAATTAAGTGCATGGATCCCAGGAGTGTTGTCAGGGACTTCTTAGAGGTAGGCTGGTAAAGTAAAAGGTGTGAGGCCTTCAGTGTTGTATGAGTTGGAGAACACACAAACTTTTACTTATCTATTCTAATCCTTCTATATAAAATACAATACTTTAACAAAATATATCAATCCAAGGAATTTACTAGTCATCTAAAATTAGTTTATTTTTTTAAATTTATTTTTATATTTATTTATTTTTGAGAGACAGAGACAGTGTGAGTAGGGGAGGGTCAGAGAGAAAGGGAGACACAGAATCAGAAGCAGGGTCCAGGCTCTGAGCTGTCAGTACAGAGCCCGATGCAGGGCTCAAGCCCACGAACTGTGAGATCATGACCTGAGCTAAAGTCAGATGCTCAACCGACTGAGCCATGCAGGTGCCCCTAAAAATTAGTTTATTTGTAACTAGATAGTTACTTCATGTATTTGTCAGAATAGGCTAAACACTATAACTAAGTACCCCAAAACCTTAGTGATGTAGGAAAAAGTTTATTTCTTGCTCATATTGGCCAGAACTCAGGCACATGGCCACATATAATAAAGAAGGCTGGTAAATATAATCCAACTATATGGAGAAAAGAGGATATGGATAAATACTTAGCAAGTTTTAAAGGAATGGGCCATAGTGTAGGTAAGTTTTGCGGGGAGACTAGGAGGTATGTATTAGGTAGTGGAAGGTATAACCAAGGAAGATGGGAAAGAAGCGCCCATAGCTTGAGACCCTATCCAAGGAAATGTGTAGACCACTGGATCTAAGACATTATGCACAAATGTGCTCTCCACTCACTAGGCAGGATGACGATTAGGAATTAGAAATTTAAAAATTTAAATCTGATTATGTCATTCCTCTGCCTAAAAGCCTTCAATGTCTACCCTAAGAATAAATGGTTAATGTTTGTTACACAGTCTTTTAAAATGTATCCTCTTTCTGTCCAGCCTATCTACTATACCTTCCCATTCCCTTTTTTTTTGTAGATGTGAGGATCACTCATCTGTAGGGCATTAATCATGCAATTTCTTCCATCTGTTCAGAATATTCTTTTCTGAAATCCCCTTCTCAATTATTCTTTTTCTTGCTGAGACCTACTCATTTGCCAGTTCTCAGCTTAAAAATTAAACCCTCCCAACAACCAAAGATAGGTCCAAAATGAAAACACCGAACCACAGATCTAAGAAGCAGAACACCAACAGATAAATACCAAAACACAAACACATCTACACATATCATTCACATTGTTGAAAGCCAAGACATATTCTTTTTTTAAGAGATTTTTAAAAATTTATTTTTGAGAGAGAGAGAGCAGGGGAGAGGCAGAAAGAGGAAGACAAGAATCCCAAGTAGGCTCCGTGCTGTCAGCACATAGTCCAAGGCAGGGCTCAAACCCACAAACTGTGAGATCATGACCTGAAGTGACACCAACAGTTGAACACTTAACTGACTGAGCCACCTGGGCTTTCTGAGCCAAGAGATATTCTTGTAGGCCCCTGAGAACAAAGACACGATGCACTTAGATAACAGTGTCAGCTGACTTCTCACCAGAAACTATACAAGCCAGAAGACAATGAAGTAGCATTCTTACATTTCTGAAAGAAAAAAAAGTCAACCCAGAATTCCATACCCAGCAAAAACATCTTTTGAAAATGAGGGAGAAATAAAACAATCAGACAAATAAAAACTGAACAAATTTACTTCTAGCAGACCTAGACGTACAAGAAATGTTAAAGGAAGTTCTTCAAGAAAATAAAAATGATACCAGACAGACTCTTGGATCTAGACAAAGACAAGAAGAGCACTGAAAATGGAATAAATGAAGATAAGTTTAAATGCATTATTTCTTCAGATATTTTTTTGCCCTGTTTTCTTCCTCTGGGATTCTAAATAGATGCATATTAGACTCTTTGATATTGTCCCACAGTTCTTGGGTGCCCTATTCTTTATTTATTTTTCTTTTTGGCTCTTTTTATTTCCTTTGAGTTTTCCTTTGGGTAATTTATATTGACCCAACTTTAAATTTACTTATTCATTCCCTGGTTATTTACAGTCTACTGATGTACCCATTGAAAGGATTCTTTATCTTTGTGACTATGGTTTTCATATCTAGCATTTTCATTTGATTCTTTTTACAGTTTCCCTCTCTTAGTGGAAGTTACCTATCTCATCATGTATGTTTTTAAACTTTTCCACTAGAGCCTTTTGCCGTAATAATCACAATTATTTAAAATTCCCTTCTTGTTGGTTCTGACATGTGTGTCACATCTGAGCGTGGTTTTGTGGATTGCTTTGCCTCTTGACAATGTTTTTGTTGTTCTTGTTTCCTTGTATACCTTGTAATTTTTTGATGAAAGCCAGACATTTTGTCTAGGGTATTAGAGACTGAGTTAAATAGTCGTTACCCCTGGAAATGAGCATGCTTTTCCTATTCTTAGCATTTAGTGTGGGGGGTTGAATCTACCTAATGAAGAGTTGAAAACCAGTTTGGGATTTGTTGTTGCTATGGCTACTTTCAGTATAACACAGTTTTTAAATTCCTCTCGTGTTGGGGTGCCTGGGTGGTGCAGTCAGTTAAGTGTCTGACTTCGGTTCAGGACGTGATCTCGTGGTCCATGAGTTTGAGTCCCGTGTCGGGCTCTGTACCGACAGCTCAGAGCTTGGAGCCTGCTTCAGATTCTGTGTCTACCTATGTCTCTGCTCTTCCCCCCCTCTTTCTCTCAAAAATAAAAACATTAAAAAATTTAGATTCCTCTGGTGTTTAGGGTAGTGGCTGATTTGCTGGAAGGTTTCCCCCAGCCCCCCCACCCAGGGTCTGCTCTGCCCTTGGGTATCGATCTTCCCTTTGCACTGTGTTTTCATAGGGGTCTCCCACTATGATTTTGCACCTCTTTCAGCAGCAGAGTACAATTAGTAGTTACTAGATGTATGTTAGCCTGGTGGTGGTGGAGCATTCTCTGATGTTCTGATTAAGTCTCTGTTGTAGTCAGGTCTTGTGTCTCTGTATCTTGAAGGTAGTGCTTTCTTAGTGGTTGTCCTTTACCTTAAACTATAGGTCTGGGTCCAGGACATATTCCTGCTCCTTCCCAAGACTATAGAGATGCCCACCCCCCACACTCTTTCCCCAGCTACAACAGTTTTTCACCAGCGCCCTACGCGTGACAGGACTTGTTGCGCTTCTGCAAACATTTCCAAGCTAGGTTTGATAGGGGATAAGAATCCAGGTTGAATTTCACACATTGGCTGTTCCTTCTTTGCCCAGGCCTACAGCACATAGGATGCACATCTTTCTTTATGTATCCTTAATGAGATCTGTGGAGGAAAACCTGCCAGAGCCTGTGAATTTGCCTTTGTCTGTGTCCAAAGGGGTTCTATAGTCACTTGCTGGCCTAAGCTCAGCCTTTAGCAATTTGTTGAAATTTTTATTTATTTTTATCTTTTGTTTATGTATTTAATTGTTGAGAGAGGGAGAGACAGTGCACATGGACTGGGGAGGGGCAGAGACAGAAGAGGGCAAGAGAATCCCAAGCAGGTTCCATGCCCTCAGTGCAGAGCCTGACATGGGGCTCGATCACAGGAACTGCATGATCGTGACCTGACCCGAAATTAAGAGCTCAAGGCTTAATAGGCTGAGCCACACAGGAGCCCCAATGTGTTGAAATTTTTAGCTGAATTAGTCTTATCTGGGTCCCATGGCATTGGCCCAAGATACTCAAGTGCTTCTATTTATCTCTCTCTGGAGGTCCCTGCAGTGTCCTTGGATTTGGGGCTAGCTGACTGTCCTTCAGTCCCAGCTGTCTGATGGGGTTAAGAAAAGTTGTGAATTTGCAGATTGCTCAACTTTTTTTGTTGTTGTTGTAATGGTAGGAGTGATGTTCTTTCCAGTTTTCTACATCCCCGGTGGGAAGTTAACACATAATTCTTAAAACATTTGCTCATCAATTTTTCCAATTTTTAAGAGTATAGAACGGCATTTATTACAGTATCATTTCCAGACCATCTGTATCAGAATGGTAAGCTTATTAAAAATGCTGATAATGAAGTCACACTCCAGGCTTACAAATCTGAAAAGCTAAGGGACATTGTTTACCAAGCTCGCCAGGTGGTCCTCATGCATTTTGAAACTTGAAAATTGTTGGATTCAAAGTGAGGCATGAACATTTATTGGCCTTTATAATGTACTCGGCATATTACAAAGATGATCTTACTTAAATCTCACAACAAACCTATGATATAGGCTTTTATCATCCTTTTTTTTATAGACTATGCGGCTGGGTCTCAAAGAGGTTAATTAGCTTGTCCAAGATCACACCGCAGGGATGCAGCAGGGGCCAAATTTGAACTCAGAGGGGCTGATTCTGAAGCCCCAGATCTTTCTAAACATGGAACCATAACTCACATCTCTAGCTTTTAAAGCGTACCATCAGTGGTTCTTATTACATTCACAAGATTATTCAATCATCACCACTATCGAATTCCACATTTTATTTTCATCACCCCCAGAAAGAAATTTGGTACCTGCTGGCAGGCACTTCTCCCCTCCCCCCTCCCTCCAGCTCCCAGCAATCTCGAATTCACTTTCTGTCTCTAAGGATTTGTCTCTTCGGGACATTTCATGTAAATGCAATCATGCACTACGTGGCCTTTTGTGTCTGGCTTCTTTCACTTAGTAAAGCCAGGGATCTTAACCAGCGTGTCAGAAAATTAGAAATGGGATTGTATCTGCTTAGACAAAAAGAACTAACACCTGTCAGCTTGCTAGTGCAGGAGGAGACAGGCTACCCGGGAGACAAGAATCCCATTCAATTTAATGAAGACTAATAGAGACCACGTGTGTTACGCAGGGGAGCAGTTTCGCGCGGGGAGCGGGGTATCTGGGCTGCGGTCTGGAGTTTGGGGCGGGGTGTCCACCACCAGTTCCGGCTTCGGGTGGCGGCGTTCCCCGTGGGCTCCAGATGCCCGGAGCAGAGGGAATCCCGGTGGGCGCGCAAGAGGCGGTGTCCGCGCCAACGGGTCTGCAGGAGCCACCGCCCCGCCCCCCGTGTTCGTGACCCTGGCGTGCTCCGCGGCTCTGGGTTGGGCTGGAGAAGCTGCTCCCCACGGACTCAAGTTCCCTGAGCTGCAAGAGATGGTGGAGGAGGTCAGGAGGTTTGGTCAAAGTCCCCATGCCGAGCTTTCTGTCCTGATGAGGATAGGACGCGGCCACACTTCAGGCTCGTGCCTGTGCCGTGGACCCCCGTCCCCCCACCCACTACAGGGACGATGGTGCGGTTTTGAGGCAGCCTCTACAATGCTTTGCAAAAAAGTTTGTGTGTTTGGTTAGTAAAAGTTGAAATAAAGAAGGCGAGTTGAGAGAGAAAACAACCCGAGTATCTCCTGAGAGCAAAATCGGGCTGGACACTCCGAATGGATGCACCTCAGAACTGACCCTAGATTGCCATACAAGTAGATTTCTGGGCTCCACTCCGGAGATTGTCTGGTTCTGGGGTCTAAACAAGGCCCTGTGTCCTGTGACTCTCATAGGCATCCACGGGTGACGAAGGACGGGACAGGGACAGGCTGGCAAACACAGGTGACGGTACATAGTTTTCTGCTTTTAATGTGCATATGAGTCATCGGAAGAAGATCTTGTTAAAATTCAGAATCGAATCGAATTCATTCTGCAGGTCGGCGATTGGGCCAGAGGGTCTGCATTTCTAATGACCTCCTGATCCGCTATGTGGCGGCCACCTTCTGAATGCCAAGGTTGTAGGGGATATCAGCTTAAGGATAGAAAGCCCTGGTTCTCGCTGAAGGTGCTTATTGTCAAGTGCAGGGAGCCCTGCAAACAGCGGATTCTAAGCCAAGGGGAGGAGGGCTGTCCCAGGAAAGACCCAAATCCGTTGTAAATGGAGACACACCCCTCTCCTTCGGGGCATTATTTCTTGTTCATAATGAGACATCCAGGGACAAAAAGGTGTGTGTGATATTTGACAAACTGTTTAGCAAGATACGAAAGGACACTTCAGATCTGACACATATTTCTATCCCAAGTGGTTAATATCTTCAGAAAAAATATGGGTGCTAAAGAGGTAAGCCCTAATTTTCTAGAAAATTCACTGGTGTGGAAAACTTCATTTCCTGATAATGCGGGGGAAATCTGTGTTTTGTTGGGTGCTCCATATGTCGTTGGTGCTCATGAATTGTTCAGTTTTATTATCCTCATTAACAGGGATAATGCTTGCTTTTTTAACAATCATGATCACCATCTGGAACTTGGAAAAGCACCGTCTGAGACTCAGGTGGAAGGGGGAAACTGTCTTGACGGGGTCCTGGCTCACCCGTCTCCTCACTGCCTCAGCCCTGTTCACAAGGGCTTGGCTGCCAGGTGCACAAGAACCACACAGATGATGTGATGCTGCTTCTGGTTCAAGAGGAAACAGAAACGAAGCAAAACAAAATGAAACTCGGTGCAGGGAACGTTTGGCTTTGGCTTCACTATTTAATTTCATTCTAATCTTTTTTAAGAAAAATTTAAAATGTTTTTTAAAGTTTATTTTTGAGAGGGAGAGAGAGAGAGAGAATGTGAATGGCAGAGGGGCAGAGAGAGACGGAAACACAGAATCAGAAGCAGGCTCCAGGCTCTGAGCTGTCAGCACAGAGCCCAATGTGGGGCTTGAACCCACAAACTGTGAGATCATGACCTGAGCTGAAGTCAGACGCTCAACTGACTGAGTCACCCAGGTGTCCTGAATTTCATTCTGATCTTACCAAATATTCATAGAATCGCTTTCCACGTGTCTTCCCCTCACAGCCCTGTTGTGACAAGCTGGATGATGTGTCTGTTACTACCCTCCCAGCTCTTCTGGTGGGGGGGTACTGGAATTTGGGCACCTACACATCTTTGTGCTTCACAGAGGATTTCCTTGTTAGGAAGAGGTGGCTAGACCTCCAGCCCTGTAACCATAGCAACCATGCACGCCTGACCATGTGGGTTCCTTAAGACACCTCTTCAGACCTGCCCCAGACCCATCTCTTCAAGCTTTTACAAACTGTTAGCATCCTGAGATGCGCTCAGCCCCAACATGTAAGGCACTTCAGGAGTACTGACCTGCCTGCCTTTTTCTGGTATCTAAACAGCGCTCCACAGGGAATGGGAGGAGCTGGAAAAACTGGGAAAGGGAGGAAACAACATGAGCAAAATCTCGCCAAGGAAATAAAGCACCTGCTTTTGATCAACTAAAAACAGAAGATAAAATATTCATGTTCGAAAATGCAATCAATTCACTGTAAGGAATTGCACTTAAAAGTTTCCTGGTGGCGTGTGTGTGTGTGTGTCAGGTATGTAGGTGAGTCAGAGGTTGTTTCCTAGAGGTGAGTTTCCAGCAGGATTGGGAGCAGAAAGGGGCAAAACATGGTGGCAGAAAAGGGGAAGGGATGTTAGTAGTTCCCCAATAGAGGCCGTGTATTGTTTTGAGGGCACGTGTGGGGGTACTGTGAGGCAGAGCAGATGGAGCAGGGCATCAGGGGCCATACAACTGAGGTTTGCAGACCTGATCCATCATCATAAGCAGCCTGTTCCAGGGTGGGCAGGCAATAAACAAGAGGACAAGGTTGTGTCCTCCCTGAATTTTCCAGCCTTGCTTCCCACCGTGCTCCCGCAACCCCCAGCTCCCCCTCCCCAGTGGCCTCTTCCTTGCATGTGGCTTCCAAAGCACCCGTGCCATCCCATCAATTGGTACCAGATTGAAAGAGGCTGAGACCAGATGCTGACATGCACTGAAGCTTAGAACACTATTGGGGCTCCGCCAAGTCAACTCGTTGTGGTTTCTTGACCGTTTTGCTGCTGACATGTGGACATTCGCCATGAATAGTGAGTGTTTACACTAAAGAGGTGGAAGGATGTGCATTCTAGCTGACCTTCACTTCACCTCCCTCTGTCATCTCCTAGAAATGAGGGTTTATCGTTGGAGATAGAGCCAGTGGTTATGTTTCAAGTACGAAGAACACTTTGTCACTGGGGGGTAAATAGTGATGTTTCCCATTGCACTTATTATAAGATAGAAGGGAAGGAAATATGCACAATGTATGAGTTGCACTATTTTTCTCTTGGGGGATGCACCTACCATATTAGACCCACTTCATGCTGCATTTGGTGCTGGTTGGGTGAGATCATGATCCTGTCCTCTGTAGATAGCAGGTGACTCTGATACTTTCTCATGGATCCTATGTAATTGTCCTGTAACTTATTGGATGACTGAACTTGGGTTCCATTGGGTGAACTTACTAGGTGACCTGGTTTCCTCAGCTCTCAAATGAGGGGAGTGGGGTTGGAGGTAGTTAGACTAGATGATAATTAACAGCCCTGCCAGCTCAAATCTTCTGTGACTTTCCTGGGTACCTAGCAAAGTGCAAGTTTGAATCACAGAAACACCTGTGAGCCCCTTTCATTGCGGGTATTAGCTCCATCCCCTGTGGCTCTGGGTGAAAAGTGACGTGTTATTGGAAGGGACCATGGGCACATGTCCATGTGCCAGTTTCATACCTGGAAGGCGTGAGGGCATCGAGTGTCCAGAACCCAATATAGGAGGTAATAAAGTTCTCTGAGAGCAGGGATGATTTATATCAGGTAAGACTAAGTGCATCTCTGTCTAAAGGAAAGCCTAAAATAACTGTTTTAAAGCAGTGGCTCTCAAGGTGTGGCTCCTGAACCAGCAATATCAGCATCGCTTGAGAGCCTATTATAAATGCAGATTCTTAGGCCCCAGCCATGCCTGAAGAATCAGAAACTGGAGCCCAAGCATCTGTGTTCTAACAAGCCATCTGTGATTCTGATATATGTTAAAGTTTGAGAACCACTGGCCCAAACATCCCAAGACTATCCTGTTATAGAAAAAGAGATCTGGGGGAAGACCTCTTGGGCTGATAGAATGTTACCAAGAACCTAAACTGATTATCTACCTGTTTTACCAGACTTGGTTCTGAATGACTTCGACTTGCCTTGAAAAATAAATTCTATTCTCAAAGCAGAAAGACCCAGTGGCTGTTACAGATACCCAATGTAATTTGGTTCCTTTCTTGAAAAGAGTTCACAAATGTGATTTCTAAAATTATTTTAGGCAACAACACCATCTTTGGGCTATATGCTTCCTAAGGTGAGGTACCGCTCACATGGGCGTGTATAGTCTTTGGTGTATTTGTTTAAAAATTAACCTCATTAATTCATGGTCATATGTCTTAACAACATAGTAACATTATAAGGCCATATCTTTAATGTTTATTTGTTGATTTATTTTGAGAGAAAGAGTGTGAGAGAGTGGTTGAGCGGAGCAGAGGCAAAGAGAGAGAGAGAGAGAGAGAGAGAGAGAGAGGGAGAGAGAGAGAAAGAATCCCAAGCAGACTCCACACTAAGCACGGAGCCTGACATGGAGCTCAATCTCATGAGTGTGAGACCGTGGCCTGAGCTGAAATCAAGAGTCGGACACTCAACAGACCGAGCCACCCAGGTGCCCCCATGAGGCCCTATCTCCCAGTCCTTTTGTATCCCCCTCATAACGTACTGGCCACTGAGTAAACTTTCAATAAATAATGATTGGATTAAATGGGTGACTTTATAGAGACTAAGGCAAGGCAAGATGAAATCAAGAATCAAACTCTGATCTGGATAACTAAATCAGTGTAGACAGCAATGTAAGCTGTTTCAGAATCTCAAACATTTGGTTCTCCATGGTAGATATGTTTCCTTTTTCAATAATAGTTTTGGTTATGTTGATCTGAGCAGTGGACCGAAAGCTGGGACCCAAGTTAAAAGTTCTGCCTTCAGAATTAGGCAAGTCACGTAAACCCATTTGTACCCGATGCAAGAGTTGGACAAGAGCTAGTCCATGAATCTGTCTTCTGCTCCTGAGGGGATGTGGTGCATGCAGGGCCTCCCCATAAAGAGAATGACACATTCTCAGTGGGACCTCTAGGACACAGCACATACCTACCTTCGACACCCTACTCCTTCAGATGTGACTGCTTTCCATCAGTCTGTGCGGATCTGCGGGTGGGAGAATTACAGGGCGACCTTGAAGACAGAATGGCACAGTTTTCATCTCTAACCGAACTGAGAAGCCTGGATGGTTTAGAAAATTGAAACAATTTCCTTTCATTTTCACATAGAGCTGCGGTTTCTAAGAGAAAATATCAATGTTTTTGGCTGATTCATGATTCATGAAAACTGGAACAACCATGCTCTATCTGCTTAGCACAGTGGGCCAGACTAGAGAATTGCCTGTTTATGCAAACAAAAAGCAAAGCCACTTCTAGATCAGACTTCCTGGCTGCTGCTGATCTGATCAGGTCAGCAGCACTGGATGGGCCCCTCGTAGGGCCAGCTCTGGGCACTCCAGAAGACACAGAGCTGCCAGGGCTGACACAGCAGGTCCTCTACCCAGCATTCATTGCAGCTTCTTCCTGACCAGCAGAACTCCTCACCATTGAGGGTAGCAAGGTGTCCACTGAAAAACTACCCTTCTTTAGCTTCCCTTTCTCTTACCTGTGGCCTTGTGACCCTGTTCTGGTCTTTGAAATCCAATTGTCACCTTCATGTGGATCTCCAGAAAGGCTCTTTAAAGACTGCTGATTCATCCCAGAAGCGTGCCCATGTTACTATTCTTCTCTCCTTGTTGCCACCTGGGGTCGAAATGTGGCATCTGGAGTTCAGCGGGCATGCTGGGCCCTAAGCGTGGAAGGCAGGCACTGACACTGGTGGAACAGAAAGGCAGAAGGATTAGTCCCTGTTGACTTCGTGTCAATCATGGATTGCCTCCCCAGAGACCTCTTTTATGTGGCAGAGTAACTTTTTTTGTGTTTAGACCTCCATCCTTTGGGGCTTTCCATTATATGTGGTCACATCTAATCCCAGTGAATATAGGTGGTCCCTGCTCTTGCTTCATGTCTGTGGGTGCTGTGGAGCCTGGCATATTCAGGTGCATGCACGTGGTCCCTACCACAGAGTGTATCACTCTTCGGTCAGAGTCCCCAAGGACTGGAGCAAAAGACAAGGGGATAGCAGGGTATTTTGGCAATGGTGTTTTGAAGATCAGGATACCAGGCTTCCCTAGCACCCATTAGAGGGTCACAGGATGTTAATGATGACGTAGGAACCCATGAACCACACATCATGACCCGAGCTGAAGTTGGATACTTAACCAACTGAGCCACCCAGGCACCCCTATTATTATTATTATTTCTAATCTTTATTATTTATGAGAGAGAGACAGTGTGCGAGTAGGGGAGCAACAGAGAGAAAGGGAGACAGAGAATCTGAAGCAGCCTCCAGCACAGAGGCTGATGCAGGGCTCAATGTCATGAACTGTGAGATCATGACCTGAGCTGAAGTTGGATGCTTAACCGACTGAGACACCCAGGCATCCCAAGTTCTGTAGATTTTAACACATGCATAGAGTCTTGCCAACTACCACCACAAACAGAATACAGAACAATCCCAACACCTCAATGAATTTCTCTGTGCTACTGGTAGTTTTTAAAAAAATACCTTTATTGAGTTATAATCACATACCGTACAGTCTACCCATTTAAAGTGTGCAATATAAGGGTTTTTAATATATTCACAGATAACGTGCAGCCACCAGTCAATTTTAGAACATTTTCATCACCATAAAGAGAAGCCCCTTAGCCATCCACCTATCTTTCCATCCTTGCCCTGTTCTAGGCCACCACTAATCTACTTTCTGTCTCTATAGATTTATCTGTTCTGGACATTTCCTATAAATGAAATTATATAACATGTGGTCTTTTGTTACTGGCTTCTGTCTCTTAGCAAACCATTTTCAAGGCTTCTCCATGCTGTGGCACCTATCACTATTTCATTCCTTTTCATGGTCCGACAATATTCCATTGCATTGAGATACCACATGTTATCAATTCATTCATTAGTTAATGGACATTTGGATGGTTCTCACCTTTTGGCTATTGTGAACTGTGCTCCTGTGAACCTTTGTGTCCAAGTTTTTATTTGAATTACCTGTTTTTAGTCCTTTTGGGAATGTAAGTAGGAGTGGAATTTTGGATCATGTGGCATTTATATTGAATTTTTTGAGGAATCACCAAATTGAGTTTCTACACTGGCTGAGCTGTTTTATGTTCCCACCAGCAATATATGAGGGTTTGGATTTCTCTACATCTTTACTAACATTTGTAACTTTTTGTTTTTGCTTATAGCCATCATAGTGGGTGTAAAGTTATACAGTAGTTTTTTGGATTATAATAGTCTCACACTCTGGGTAAAAAATGTGGAGAGTTTTATCTTATTTTTTTGCCTTCAGCTGATTGAAACTTAGCAAAATATAGACTTTTAGAATGAGAGATAGGAAGGGGGAATGGCAGAGATAATGAATCAAAAGGAATGGTCTATAAACATAATTTGAGGAAGAACAAAATGTTATATGAAAATCATGGGTCCAATATATACTTTAGTCAATAGATGTTATTTGTTCCTACTGTGTGCCAGGCTCTGTGCTAGGTGCTGGGGGCTTAAAACTAGTTAAAAAGGAACAGAGCCTTTGGAATGTTTATTGTATGGAGGGGGGCTCAGGGGAGGGGTCCTTTGCTCAGTCTAGGTATCAGGAAGGCTTCCTGGAGGTGGAGGGATGAAAAGTAAAGAAATTCTCATCAGAAAATAAGGGACACTGGAAGTATTTGAGGGGAAAAAATCCATATTGGAACATTTGGTAAATGTCTTCCGGATGGCCTTTTTTTTTTTTTTTTTTTTTTTTTGCCTTTAGGCTACAATCTTGATTAGTCTGATTTCTTTAATTTCCCAATCTGCAATTGGTGGGTAGAATTCTTTCCTGAGGAAAATAAATCATAACTATGACTTTTGTAAATATTGCTAACTTTTGATTATTTGCACTAATTAAAGGGGAACCTATAATTCAGGATGGCAACAACATAAACAGGGTTTATGCTGACTTTGGAATATGGTTTTTTTTCTTTTTTCTGTAGATTCCCAGATGTTGCTATGTCGGATGTTCTCGGAACACACAGATCCAGCTACGGCCTGATGCCTTCGGAAATGGAGTCTGCAGTCCCTTAGGATGATGCATTGGCCTAAGCAGATGAATTTTCTTCGGACAGTGCTTGGGGGGCCCACCTTTCCTGTGGTGAGAATTCATTGTTTGGGCTTTAGGTTTTTGGTCTCCTGATTTATACTAAAGAGGAAGGACAATTCTGAAGTGGTCACCTGGGCTGCCTATTCTTTCTTGGCACCATAAATAAAACCTTTTGGCCAAATTCAGAAGAGGAAAAGAAATTCTTTTTAATGATAAGATTCTTTTCATGACATGCTGTGGCTTTTTAAATAAGAACAAATAACTTATTAATTCATTCCACAAAACACATCAATACCTCTGGGGGCAAACAAGTCAGTGACCGTTAGTTAGGATTATTACCATCACTGTAATTCATCAAATGAATTTTCATTTATTGTAATTCACTTCAAATTCAGACATTTGTTCTTAGAAATGCTTTTCTATTCCTTTCTTAATAAATGAGTTTTTATGTGGTATGTTTTCTTTTCTCCCAGTTAACACATGAGAAAACCAAGGTTGAAAAAAAGTAAGTTGGTCTATATGATTTTTTCAGTTTATTTATTTTAAGAGAGAGAGAGGTAGAGGGAAAGAGTGCACATGAGTGGGGAAGAGGCAGAGAGAAAGGGAGAGAGACAATCCCAAGCAGGCTACAAAATCAGTGCAGAGCCTGACATAGGGCTCCATCTCACGAACTGTGAGATTATGACTTGTGTTGAAATCAAGAGTTGGATGCTCAACCAACTGAGCCATTCAGGTGCCCCTTAAATGATTCCATAATGCTACAAATGGTACTGAAAAGTGTCAGAATGGAAAGTGTCATGGACTAAGATTAATTGGTGGATTATTTGATGGAAGTGCTTAATGATGAATATTTTAAGAATGATTTAAGAAAAACTGGACGTTAGTTTTTAAGTTTTTTTTTTTGAGAAAGACAGAGTACGAGCTGGGGAAGGGGCAGAGAGAGAAGGAGAGGGAGAATCTCAAGCAGTCTCTGTGCTGTCAGTGCAGAGGCCAAGTTGGGGCTCAAATTCATGAAACTGTGAGACCATGACCTGAACCAAAATCAAGAGTTGGAAGCTTAACTGACTGAGTCATCCAGGTGCCCCTGGACTTTATTTTTAAAAGAAAATGTGCAATGACTTTCGCCATTTGATGTAATAGTTGCCTCCCAGCATTAGAGAATTAAATTCAACTTAGTTAAGTTGGATAGAAGGGCAGTGGCAAGGGGTGCCTGGCCAGCTCAGTCAGGAGAGCATGTGACTTGATATCAGGGTTGTGAATTCAAGCCCCGTGTTGGGTGTGGAGTCCGCTTAAAAAACACAAACTAAAAATTAGAAGGGCAGAGGTAAAAGTATCAGAATGATGGGGGATCTGGGAAGCAATGCATTTGTGGTTCTTCATCCTTGTACTTTGGTATAGATAGTGAAGAGTCAACCTGCTAGAAATGTTTTTCATTTTTAGGTATTTATTACAAAGCTACTGAGGGTAAGACATTTACCTTGATATGACGGACCCTGTAGGGTCCATATTTTGTGGAATATTATAACCTGAAGTACTTGAAGTATCCTTTGAGGGATATTCTAGTAAGTTCTCTGTGAAACATTTTTGTGTTTTGTGTGGGGGCGTTGCGGAGAACTTGGCAGGCCACATGGTGCTGTGTTCCTTTTAATGATGGAGAGATCTTCTGGATCTCAGCGTGCGCAAGAGCTTCTCAGAAACATGAAGTCTCAAAACCTACTGCATTTCCTTCTTTGAGTTTGTCTTCTAGTTTGTGTTTTTGTGTACTAACTTTGCCCGAGCTTTATCTTTGAGCATTGCTCGGTTTTTATTTTATCTTTGTTTTGATTTTCCTCACTATCCTGTGGTCCTGTGTACCCCTGATGTGATTCTGAATGTGATAGTTTGTCTACATTAACTTGGAGAGATATAGTACATTTACAAACATCTATATAGGACATTTGTGTGTGTGTGTGTGTGTGTGTGTGTGTGTGTGTGAGAGAGAGAGAGAGAGAGAGAGAGAGAGAGAGAGAGAGAGAGTATGTGTGTGTGAGCACAAGTTAGGGAGGGAGAAAGGCAGAGAGGGAGAGAGAGATAATCTTAAGCAGCCTCCACACTCAGCACAGAGCCAGTCCAGGGCTTGAATCCATGACCCTGGGATCATGATCTAAGCTGAAGTCAAGAGTCAGATGCCCCTGGAGAAAGTTTTAACAGATGAGATCCATTTTGATTTAGTAATACTCATTGCTTAGAAACAATGTGATATCGGGGCACGTGAGTGGCTCAGTTGGTTAAGTGTCTGACTTTAGCTCAGGTCATGATCTCGCAGTTTGTGCGTTCAAGCCCCATGTCAGGCTCTGTGCTGACAGCTAGTTCAGAACCTGGAGCCTGCTTCAGATTCTCCCTCTCTTTCTGACCCTCCCCTGCTCAGGTTGTCTTTCTCTCTCTCTCAAAAATAAATTTAAATTTTTTTAATTTACGGGGTGCCTGGGTGGCTCAGTTGGTTAAGCGTCTGGCTTTGGTTCAGGTCGTGATTTCACGGTTCATGGGTTCGAGCCCTGTGTCGGGCTCTGTAATGATAGCTCAGAGCCTGGAGCCTGTCTTCAGATTCTGTGTCTCCCTCTCTCTCTGACTCTCCCCTGCTCACGCTGCCTCTCTCTGTCTCTCAAAAATAAATAAAAAACATTAAAAAAATTTTTTTAATTTCAATTATTTTAAAAAATATTAAAAAAAAAGAAACAATGTGTTATCAACAAAGGAGGGAGTAGAGATAGAAGAAATAAGAGGGTCCAGGCTGTCGGGTCATTTTCTATAGGCTACATGTCCAGTCAGTGGTCCAGAGAGGATCCACAGAGAAGGCTGTGTGACTTTGCTTCCAGAACCCCTACAAGACATCACAGTGCTGCCTGAGAAACTGTCAGGACCACCCAGAAGACCGGCTCATTGATTGATCTCATGAGATTACTTAGTATAATGCTTTCATTGAACTTTTTTCTGTATTGGAGGAGTATATGGGGAAGAAAAAAGGGTTCCAGCAAGAGTTTTCTCCTGGCCAAAAGCATAACCAGTGATTCTCAGTGTGTGGTCCAGCATCGTCACATTCATTGGAAAATGTGCTAGAAATGTAAGTCTTCAGGCCTCACCCAGAGCTACTGAATCAGAAATTTTGAGTGTGTGGCCTGGAAATCGGTATTTTAACAAGCCCTCCAGCTGATTCTGCATGCTCAAGGTTGAGAGCTGCTGACATTTAGAAGTCAAGAGCATGAACTCTGGACTCTGACTTCCTTTGCTAGAATCCTGGCACAACCCCTTATTGGCTGTGTGACTCTGGGAGAATTGTTTGATCACTCTGTGCTTGGGTCTCCCCATCTCTAAGTATCTGGAAAGAATTACAGTTGTTACAAGGATTAGATTTGTGAATGTTCTCCTGAGTGGTACCTGGCACATGATAACAGCTCAGTAAATGTCGGCCATTATCATCAGCAGACACCTTGCCATGGAAGAGTGGGAGAGGGTTTCTCGCTGGAGCCTCTCTTCCCAGAGAAGCCGTGAAGCAGCCTTGAGGCTTGAGGCTGGAGTTGCTAGGATAGTGCAGAACTCCAGGATACACTCAAAGCCCTGCACGCACGTATCATGTCTGTTGCCCTAGAGATAGTCTTGAGTTATGAGAAACACCGTTTCCTTCCCAGCATTGGTAAGATCTGTTTCTGACCTGTGGGGCAGAGAATTGATTCCTTGATTGTTTTTTGTTTTTGGATGAAACCCTTAGTGTCAGAGGGAACACAAAAGTATTGCAGAATTCACCAAAAACAAAACAAAACAAAACAAAAAACACCTGAAAGTAATATCGCCCAAAAGTAACTTTAAATATTTTAAAAGAAATTCTAGGTTCACTGGATTTTCTAAAACTGTGCATTAGGGGTGTGAGGTGGGAGGGGGTGGTGGAAGAAAGAGGAGCCTAGAAAGAACCAAATGGCTATTTGACGTTATAACCTCTCTCCAAAGACTGGGGATCACCGCTGCAACGTTTAAAAGGATTATTTTAAAACGTTGCTGGAGACATACTCATCAACACGGCCTCAAGACCCACTTCCCAGCTGAGATAGGGTGGCATCGTGATTCCCCTTCTCCCGAGGTCTGAAACATTTCCAAGATAATGTGCAGCTTGACTGAATTAAATCCTTGTCAATATGATGAAATACACCAGATCAATTGGGGGTTTTCTTTTGGCAGCGCCCACAGCCAAGCCGGCTCGTCTCTACGGCGGATCCACTCAATCATGCGATAGTAGTTGCTGACATGACCAGAAAGAGGGATTTGTTGGGGGAAATGGTTGGGATTGGAAAGGGCGGGAATTAAAGGCAGGAGCTCAGAGGTTCTACACTGCGCGTGCGCAGCCTGAGGCTCAGGCGGCCTCTTTGGCTATTTCCGGTGGGTCACTAAATGGAAGGAGAGGGCACGGACCCAGCTGGGTCAAGCTCTTTGGATGAATGTGCACAGGGAGTCCACAACGTGCAAATGTGTGTCCTGGAGATTCTAGCCCTTCTCTCGTTCTCACCTTCCAGACTCGAGAACCTGTTGAGGCCAAAGAGAAAGAAATTCCCACGTTTGGTCCTAGGTCCAAGAGCCAGAGGGAAAGCGGAGCCCGGCGGTTTGGTCTGGTCCGTAGACAACCACCAAGTGCTTTTCTTATCTCAGTATATTCTTCTCCTAGCCCACCCCTCCCCCTCACCATCTCTCCTCATCAAACTTCCCGGTGAATTAGGCTGTTGCTTTGACAACAGCTGGGAAGGAGAGGGTGGGGGATGGTGAAGTGGAGGACTGGAAAGTTCCACATCACTCTGTGGCAGAACTGCTGTGAGACCCAGGAAGGAGCACGGCCAGAATGAGATGTTAGCATGAGGCTTGCAAACGTTGGCAACATGAGCCTTGGGATGATTTACCCAGGGCTGGAGAGGCGTCTCTTATTCCTTCACCTGCCCCGGGGAAACCTCTAGGACCCTGAAAATAATGGATTTCTCTCCTGGGAGGGAGCTGGTGTCTTGCCAAGAGAAAAGCATCCTGATAGCAACAGGTCGTGGCAGGATTTATGATGGAGGTTTATCAGCCAGAGGGAAAGGGGCAGCGTGGGGAGGCCTGGGCGGTGTCTCTCCCGGCAGGAATGTTCTGCTTGATCCTCTTGCTACATGAAAAATGAAGTGCGGTGGGCTAGTGGGGAGACCTCGTAAAGCTTGGGTGATCACGCAGCCTTAGATACAGAGCCTGGCTTCGGAGCACAAGAAGCACCCAGGCTCTCCCTGCGAAGGGGTACGGACATAAATAACGGGCCACTCCCATCAGAAAGGTGAAACATCTGACTTCAAGTAACATGCTTTTTCTCCCTGAGCCAAATGGCCTAGCGTTGAATGAGGGTCAGGTTTGCATCCACATCTCTCCCTGGCTCGGCTCTTGGCTTGCCTTGTTTCCTACCCCCGTGGGGGTGTTAGAAACAGAGCCGCTGCCTGTGGATGTGATGGTTCCCATTCAGAAACCTGTCTGGGCTTTGGCTTTTCCCTATCATCCTGGAGGGAGAAGTATCTTCCAGAGCTTCAAGGTCAGTTCACGGTCAGCTGCGAGCTCTTTGGGTTTGGAAATGAAATGAGACCCTTGGAAAGCGTGTCTCTTTACTCATGCTTCACTGGTGTTAATAAGTCTCTGTCGTTCTCCGGCCCCAGGTCAGAGGTCAGGGAGCCATAAATGTGCCTGCGGAATTTCTTTTGGGCAGAATTACTTTTTTTTTTTCCTCTCTCTCTTCTTTTGCTATGGAAGGGAAGGATTTTGGAAAAAAACTGCTTTTGCTTGTGTGTGTGTGTGTGTGTGTGTGTGTGTGTGTGTGTGTGTGCCTTTAGAGCTAATCTTCCGGCCAGAAAAAGCACCTGAAAATAAATGTCAAAACAGTGACGGCCTATCTGCCTGACCCCTCTCCCTCCCCTACCCTGCTTCCTTAAATTTTAGACTCAGCAGCTGGAATCCTTAACTCCGCAGGGACAGACCTAGCCTTAACCCAAGGCTTTGAAGTCGATTTTATTCCTGGCCGAGGGATGTAAGGAGACTGAGGTCAGTCAGGAGAGGGCGGAGTTGGAAGCCAGTTTCCCTTGCTGCTGTCTGATCAACGTACTGACCGGTGCCTTCCGTCCCCAGCTGGGCCCTAGTCCTCATGATCTGTTCAAGCCTTCGCCCTGCTTGTCCTCTGTAGCACTGGCCCTTTGGGCCATCACCTGTCCCTGTCCTGGTTTCCAGGCAACCTCTTGTCTCCTGGGTCTTCTTCTACCTCTCCCTGAAGCCTCACAGCTTCTTGGCCTGCTCTCCTCTGCTCCCCACCCCTCTACCCCGAAATCTTGACCTTCCTTAGGGCTTTACCAGTTGTCATTCTCTCCTCTCTGGGTAAGCTTCTTTACACCTGTGAGCCTAATCACCGAGTCTAGGCTACTGGCTCCCGACCATGGAGACTAAGCTCCAGGCACGTTTCCAGAACTTTCTGGCCACTTCGACTTGCAGTGCCCCATAGTAGCTGAAACGTACACATTCCAATATGACCTCATTTTCTTCTCCCTCAAGGAAAACTTCTCGTAGTCTTGCTTTTGATGGATGGATTCCCATCCATCCAGTCCCTCGAGTAAAAAAATCGCCAAGTCCTCCTTGACTCTCCCTGCCCCCACACCCCCTGTTCAAACACTCACATGTTCTGATGTTTATACTCCTGAAATTTCCATTGTCCTTATTCACTGTTCTTACTTTGGTCTAAACCCTCCACCTCCTCCACCTGTAAACATGTAACCTTATAATTCTTGAGCAAGCATGAGCCCAACAAATATTGGTTGAAAGAATGAAGAACCTCTCTAGACCGAGACAGGCTGTTGCGGGGGTCATATGAGATGCTTTATGGAAAGCCCCCTTAGTGCAATGATTGGTTTACAGTAGGAGCTCATGGAAACCTGAGTTGTTATGTATAGGAACTGTTTGAAGGCGTGGACCTTGGCCCCAGGCTGCCTGTTTCAAACTCTGGTTCCATCCTATTTACATTTCTTGTGCTACACAATGTCTGTGTCTCCATTTTTTCATCTGTAAGATGAGATGATTATAATATGGCCGTTGTGGGGATTACATTATTTAATTTACATAAAGCTTTTAGAACAGTGCCTGGCTTATGATAAATGCCCGGTATGTTAGTCCTTCCTGTTATTATTTTTGTTGGTTTCCTGCTTCCTGGGTTTCATAGTCAACATGTTGAACTTCATTAGAGGAAATGTGCTTTCTTGGTGCTCTCACGTATGGTACCCTAAAATGCCGTTGAGGAAAAATCATCACCTCATTTTCACCAAGTATCATGTCTGTTTCCTATGAACTTGATAAATGCTGAATCACAGTCTTTTTGCAGTATTTTATAATAGTCTGCTAGGGTGACCAGCTGTCCTGGTTTGCCTTGGATGAGAGGGTTCCAAGGATGAGGGACTTTTGGTGCTAAAACTAAGACAGTCCTGGGCCAAGCAGGCCAGCTGGTCATCCTGCCCTTTATCTTGAGTACCTTGAGCTCTTCTGAGGCTCAGCTTCTAAACATGATTCTCCAAGCTTATTTCAGAGGCAAAACCAAAATGCATAAGTCAAGGCTATGCGCTTGTGTATCACATTGGTAACAATCTGGGAGCCCTCATATGCCATCTTCTGTTCTTCTCCATCAACATGTCGTGTCCTGGGAGCTTCTGGGACAACTGAAGGCTGCTTCTCACTTGTGCGAAGAAAGGCTTCTGATTTCTGGCTTTGTCCTTAAACACTGCAGCTCAGCTTAGCTGAGTCTCTGCGCCAAAGAGCAAACTATGATCCCCTTTCTTATCCCCCAGGCCTTCTCTGCAGATGGGCTGTGGTGCCACAGGGTCCTGGTGACAGCTGACCAGCAGTGAGCACAGCCCCTTCATAGAAGGCTGTCCGCAGTGAAGTGAATGGAGCTCCTGCTCCCCACCAGCTAATGAGCAGCTCCGCTCCCGAGGCCTCTCTTCCTATTGTTTCCAAATTGCAGTCTCTCTCTTCCCCTATTGGCACCAGACTTATCTTCATAGAAAAGCAATCAATTCACATCATTTCCCAACCCAAATCTGTTGGTTCCAGAAGCCCACAGCATCAGTGCCAAATCCTTTGGCACAGTCTGGCCTCCAACGATCTCTCCAAATCCTTCTTGGCTACTTTCCACTTGCCTTATTCAGAAGTCACCACGGTTCCTCAAAGATCACCATGTCTTTGCATTTGTCTGCTCAGGCTGCTGTAGCAAAATCCCATAGGCTGGGTGGCTTAAGTAATCTTTACTTCTCATACTTCTGGAGACTGGAAAGCCAAGATCAAGATTCTAGCCAGTTCGGTTTCTGGTGAGGGCTCTCTTCCTGGCCTGTGATGGCCACCTTCTCAAGCTGTGTTCTCTTAGGGCAGAGAGAGAGCTGCTGGTGTCTCTTCCTTTCTTAGAAGAGCACTAATCCCATCACGAGGGCTCCACCTACATGACCTCATCTAAGCCTAATTATCTCCCGAAGGCCCCACCTCCAAATACTATAACATGGAAGATAGGGCTTAACAGATGACTTTTGGGGGAAACACAGTGCAGTTCATGGCACCTTTTAATTATCTCCAGCTTCTGCTCATGCTATTCCTGTCTTGCATGTCCTTTCCCTTCAGCAGACAGATTCCTACTTTTCTCTTAAAACCCATATAAAAGCTTCCATCCTCTGTGAAGTTCTTCTTGGCTCCCCTCTGGGTGCCTGGAGCATTTTGTCAGGAACTTAGAGAAGTTGCCCCTTTGTATGAGACCACATTTACATGTCCATCTCTCCCTGGAGTCTTGGGGTGTCTTGAGGGACAGGACTTCTGGAGGATTCTTCTCGGAGAGTCCTGTGTCTAGCACAGGTGTGGTTCAGTCATTTAATGACAGGACGAGAGCAGCAGCCAATGTGCAGCCACGACAGCAGCAGTTGACCTTGGCTGGGAGCACTTCCTGTATGCCGAGGTGCTCTGCGAAATGCTTTACAGGTCTCATCTCAGTCCTTGAAGGAAAGCAGTGTGGCTGTCCCCACTTGATGAAGGTGATTGTTAATTTGGTCAGCTGGGGTCCGTCTTTGTTTCATCTACGTAGAAAGAACTTCGGGAGTACAGCCGTATCAGCAACAGAATGCTTTTTGTGAGCGAGCAAGTGGGGGAGGGGCAGAGAGGGAGGGAGACAATCCCTACCAGGCTTTGTGCTGTCAGCGCAGAGCCTGACACAGGGCTCAAACTCACAAACCGCAAGATTCATGACCTGAGCCAAATCAGTTAATCAAGGGCTCTTAACTGACTAAGCCACCCAAGAGTCCCCAACAGAATGTTTTTTTAAAGCTTTAAAATACTATATAACCTTTCTCCAGCTATTCAAACACATTTGAAACTCTCATGTATTAAGAATTGATGTGCTAATCATGAGTTCAATGTAACTCCTAAGGCAACCTCCAAAAAATGATTATGTGACATTTCCTTACCCTGATGTCACTTTTAGTTTGTATCTGGAAGTTATAAAGACTGGTTTCCATTTAAAATATCCTTAGTTAGTTGGAATACACACGGCTCTAGCCCCTCTGGAGAACAGTACGAAGGTTCCTCAGAAAACTAAAAATAGATCTACCCTACAACCCAGGAATTGTAGTACTAAGTATTTATCCACAGGATATCAAAATGCTGAATCGAAGGGGCACATGCTATATTGTTCATAGTGGCCCTATTAATAATAGCCAAATCATGGAAACAGCCCAAATGTCCCTCAACTGATGAATGGATAAAGACGATGTGGCTTATATACACAAGGGAAGATTACTTGGTGATCAAAAAGAATGAAGTCTTGCTATTTGCAACAAGGTGGATGGAATAGAGTGTATCATGCAAAATAAGTCAGAAAGACAAATGTCATATTTCACTCACGTGCAATTTAAGAAGGGATGGTGATGGTCATGGAGAGGGACACTTGTGGGGAAGAGCACTGGGTGTTATATGGAAACCAAGTTGGTAATAAACTATTAGTAAAAAAAATAAAAGTTTTTTAAATAATAAAAAATAAGAGATATCATATAAACAGAAAAAAAAAGAAACATATCAGACAAACATAGGGGAAGGGAAGGAAACATCAGAGAAAAGCAGAGAGGGAGGCAAACCGTAAGAGACTCTTAAATACAGAGAACAAACTGAGGGTCGCTAGAGGGGAGGTGGGCGGGGGATGGGCATTCAGGAGGGCACTTGTTGGGATGAGCATTGGGGTCCTATGTAAGTGATGAATCTCTGGGTTCTGCTCCTGAAACCAATACTGTGCTTTATGTCAACTAGCTTGAATTAAATATATACATATATTTAATATATACATATATACATACGTATATAAAGGAAAAGAAAAACTTCAGGAAAAAAATAAAATCTCTTTAGTTAGGATGTTTCATAGAGACACACTGACCTTGCCCTTGCTCATCTGAGTCAGGTTTATGTGCCATTTGAGGCCTTGTCTCTCACTTGCTTCCCAGGTAATTTCCACGTTCGCTTTAGCTAATGCCTTTGCTTTGGCCACATACTTGCTTTGGTGTATAATCGGAAGAGCAAAACTTGCTAAGTGAAAAAACAATTAAGTCAATGCACAAAGTGAGGCCCTGAGAACATTTCTGTTGGACTGGTCTGATTAGAGTTGCATCATTCTAGATACCGACAAAGGATAATAAAAATAACTATAATTTCTTGACTCCCTTTCATATTTCGACATTTTATACTGCCTTAATCTCTACATTTATCCTATAAACTAGATGGGCTTTTTCCATTTTACAGAGGCATAAACTGAAGATCAGAAAGTTGCATGACTTGTTCAAGGTCTCCCTTGGGAGAACAGAAGCCTTGGGAACGGAACCAAGGTTAGTCTTACATCAGACGGCACGCTCTTCACCAGCGACCTACACAGTCAGACGGTGCTGACAGCACAGTGTCTGCAGGCACCCACATTCCAATCTAGGGTGTGACATCACCTGCCTGTGTTCCCCAAATGTGACCGAGCGCCCATTCCCGGCCTCAATATTTCTAGGTGGCGTGACACGTCCTGTGTCACCCAGGTGGCCTATACTGGAAATAATCCTTGCTTACTCTTCTGTAGGGCTGGAGATTCCTTTGGACATTTTCCCTGGGCAGAGGAGGGGTGGGGCCAGGGTAAGATATAGTGGATGACAGCTGGCATAGTAGCTTGATAGCAGGGACACAGGCTGACTTGCTTAGTGAGACGTGTTTAAATCTGTCCCTGACCTTTCCCCAGGCATCATGCCTCCATCTTGTTTCTACTTCTGGTGTGAAAGTTCTGGTGAAACGTAATGATGCATAATGACAAGACCTGAGAAATGATCTTATTAAGCAGGATTTTTTGTCTTGAAAATGGGGCATCTGTGGGCAAATAGAAACTCATCAGGCGACTCCCAAATAAAGACCTGGGTGGCCCTCCTCATTCTTTCCCACACTGAAAAAATTTTGGTGTTGGAAACTGCAAGCTGGAACAATTTGAAAATAGTTCTCTAGGCTGTAAGATTTATCCCACTAAAACCAATCCAATCTCATGACCAAAGATCAAACTCTTGCCACATGTGGTTTTTCCATTATCGTTTCAGCCTTCAGGTGGGAAAGCAGTGGTTGATAAGTTTTAATATCCGGAGGCTATGTCTCCATGGGCAAAAGAGGTGTAGAGCAGAGCAATTAACCGACAATTCTGTCCACAACCTGGATTTTAAGGACCAGTATCTGGACATAACTACGCTTGCCCTGGTTTTGATTTTGTAGTTTACCAGCGTCCAGACGTTTGGTTGGGTCCAGAACTTCTACTGAACGTCTTGCTTTTTGAATGTGGCCTTGAATGAGTGCTTCCTTTGATTTCCTGCCCCCCACCCCCATCTTTTGGTGTCTTCTCCACAGCTGGAATCGGGGACTGGATAGTGTGACATGAAGTGCTGAAGCCATCCATTCTGGGCTTCAGGGATGGTCCCCTGGCGGCAGCAGCCCAGTGCCCCTGGGAGGCTGACGTGGCCTCCTTTCTCCTGACGTCACATGGCTGGCAAAGCTCCAGCCCCGGAATGTTGTCGTGTTCTTCCACGCTGGTGGTTCAGCCAGCACATGGGAAGCTGGACTTGGGTGGGGCCATCTGGCAACAAACCCAAACCAGAATGGGAATCAGTCCTTTAAGGCCAACTGTGAAAATGTATGTGGGCCTACAGCCCAAAGGCCCAAGAGGCACTGGGAAGGGTGGAGGTCGAATCAAGAACACTTTTAGCGATTTGCCAAAAACAACCCTTATCCGACCTGGCAGTTCTTTGTGCCCGCTGAGGTCGGACTGTGGGAAGAGCCACCGAACATCTTCTCATGACAGGAAAAAGTGGCAGAGGCACAGCCTGTGGGGGAACCTATTTTCAAAGATGTCTTCAATTTTTTGTTGTCGTCACTTGATTGATAGACATATCCATCTGTAAAAAAAGAAATGGTAGCCTTCGTATGAGGCAAAGTGGCTAGTCTTGAAGGGGCTTCCGGGGCATCTCCATCATGGGTACTCACCTCTTCTAATCGCTCTGGCTCTCCCAGAAGCAAGGCCAGGAGAAGGCTGGGGCCAGAGAGGGAGCGTCAGGAATATCCACAGCAGGGCTTCTCCACTTGGCCCCACACTGGAATCCCTTGGAGAATATTCTAGAAATACTGATGCCTGGGCTGCCTTCCAGGCCAATTCAATCAGAATGTCTGGGGTGCCCGGCCTGACATCCTTATGTTTGGATGCGGCATTTGTTGTGCAGCCACGGTTGAGAGTCACCAAGCTAGACGAGTCTGACCTGTGAAGAAACGAAGTGTCCAGAGCAGACTGTCAATGAGCCCTCTTGTGCCGCATTACATTGCCTCTCTTTGTTGTAGTTTGGCCACAAATTAAAAGCATGCTTCAAAATGTGAGTTTACGAAGTAGCTTTAAGAAATGGATTTTCTTTTTTTTTTTTAATGTTGATTTATTTTTGAGAGAGACAGACAGACAGACCGCAAGTGGGGGAGGGGCAGAAAGAGAGGGAGACACAGAATCGGAAGCAGGCTCTAGGCTCTGAGCTGTCAGCACAGAGCCTGATATGGGGTTCGAACCCACAAACTGCGAGATCATGACCTGAGCTGAAGTTGGACGCTTAACCGACGGAGCCACCCAGGAGCCCCAGAAATGGATTTTCTTTGAAGGCAAACAGTGATTTAATCACCAACACTACGCTGATGCTTTTCTCAAGGAGCGTCTGACCGGATGAGCGTTTTGTGTCTGGGCCCTGCTGAGCTGAACGTGGCCTCCTTTGTGGCTTCTCCATCGCTGGCCAGAAGGCTGGCCTTCTGCTTCTCCTTTGGAAACCTTGCACACTCTTTTGATTCATGGTGTAAATGGAAAACACTCTCCGTGATCCTGTAGCTGGGGGTCCGTACGTATATCCACCGGAGAGACACTATTCACAGAACTCACCTCATCTGGGGACTACATGTCCAAGGGAGCTATCGTTTTTTTGGCAAAGGGCACATCGAGACACCTCTGCCAGCATTACCCTCCGGGACATCTGGTGACCAACTAAATAATAGACAGCCAGATACACTTACTGTTTTTTGTTGTTGTTGTTTGTATGTTTTTTGTCCAGCCCCCCATCGTTGCCACATTGCAACTAAAAATTCTTGGCTAGATTTACATTTAAACAAGATTTCAAGGTGTGGCTGGTCTCTCTATGAAAAAATTTGTATTTCTTCTTGTGTTCAAAGAATGACATGATCTATGATTTGATTTCTGAGGCATTTAAAGAAATTGCTTGGTCTAGACTAATGGTCTTTACCTCTGGCCACATTAGACTCACCTGGGGCATTAACAAAAACTATTGTCACCTGAGCCCCACCTCAGAGATTCTAAAAACGGTCGGTCTGGCGTGGGGCCATGGGGTGGGACCAAAATGTGAACACATCCGAACCTCCTCACTGGGCCTCACCTGCAGCCTGAGCTGCTGCTAAAACAGGGCTCCGAGCTCTGGAGTTTTCACTGTGACCTTGGTGCTAATGCAATTTCATTCATTTTATTTATTCAATGAATTTATGTTTAAGAGGCACAGTTTTTGGAAACACTTCCCTAGGTATCCTTTCCTCCAGTCATCCATGCAGTCTTTTCTTCGCCTTTGCAACCTCATTATGGCTAAAGCAGAGATTTATCACCCCTGGGAAGGGGAAGGTAGGTACTGCCAAGGAAGGTGATTTGCAACCTTAGATGCCCTTTAGAGCCTCTTGGGAAGCTTTAAAAAATTGCCGGTGCCTGGGATCCACTCCAGACTAATTAAATCAGAATCGGGGGGATGGGTGCAGGGATTACCATAAAAGTACTCCAGGCATAATACTGTTTTGTTATATATCCAAGGTGGAGACTGATGGTTCTAGTAAGAAATGGATGGCTTACCAGTTTACAACAGGATTCTTTTTTTTTTAAATGGTATTTAGTCAGCACTGCTTTTTAAAAAATTATTTTAGAAGGAAAGAGAGAGAAAGTGAGCAAGGGCGAGCAGGAGGGGGGATAGAAAGAGAGTGAGATAGAGAGAAAGGGAGAAAGAGAAAGAGAGAATCTTAAGTAGGCTCCATGCTCAGGGCAGAGCCTGATTTCTGGTCTTAATCCCACAAACCTGGGATCATGACCTGAGCCGAAATCATGAGTCAGATGCTCAACCGACTGAGCGACCCAGGCACCCCTACAATGAGACTCTTAATTCTTAAAATTTTGTGTATTCGAACTCAAAGTTTTGAGGTTTAAGGGAAATTATCTACTGACTTGTAATTGAAAAGATGGAGGTTAGTTTTATTATTGATGATATGAGTTTATGATTTACCTTCCTAAAAATTTATTGAACAACTAGTATATGCAAGGAAACCGTGATTAGAAACACCTGGGAACTTTTTGTTAGTTTACTTTGGATCAGAAAGGAGACCAGAGTGGATATATGGGTCTGGGTCCCGGCAGGAAAGATGAGGTTCGCTCATACTTGAGGAGTATATAGGGTTTAATAAAGGGACTGTTTATCATGATATAGGCAGGATTTAGGGAAACCAGCAGGAGGGGTGCAGCTCGTAGGAACGGCTAGTCACAGGGGGAGCCATGAGCACCCCAGGCCTGACGGGCCAGGCAGACTAGCTGTGTCAGGAGGGTGCCTGACAGAAGCCACGAGCTTTTTGAGAAGGATACAGTGTTGCACAGGGACCCTTCCTATATAGGATCAATCTAGACGAGGCCCCGTCTCACCCAGCCCAGAGTATTCAGTCATACCCCGCTGGTCCTGGAGGTATGAGTGACAGAGTCTACCTTTAAAGGCGGTTAAACGAGAGGGAAGTGGTGCGTCGCCCCTAATTCTGGCTTGGGAAACTGGTCAACCGTAGTTTAATAACCACTGCCCCGTTTCGTGGGACTCTGCCTACGAGGCTCAATGGGGCTGAGGATTCTCACAGCAGCACAGAAAATGTCAGCACGTCATTCATTCATTCATACATTTACTCATTCTGAGAAATCTAGAAATATGTCCTGAATGGCTCCCAAGTGCTGGCACGTTCTAGGCTAGTGGAGCTTGACTTCTTGCAACAGGAGCTAGAACAGTGACAGACCAGCAGCAAAGGAGCCCGCGTTTGACACAGCTGGCTCCAAACACAAACGTTTGACACAGCCGGCTCCAAACACAAACATTTACACCAGTCAGGGGTCCTATAGAAAAACATTGGCGCAGTGGTAATTAAATCATCACTTGCCTTAAATCCATTTCTTTTTTCTTTTCTCAGTTTATTTATTTAGTTTGAAAGAGACAGAGCGTATGGGCAGGGGAGGGCAGAGAGAGAGAGGGAGAGAGAGAATCCTAAGCGGGCTCCACACTGTCGGCACAGACCCCGATGTGGGGCTTGAAGTCACGAATCTGAGATTGTGACCTGAGCCAAAACCAAGAGTTGGATGCTTAACCAACTGAGCCACCCCAGGCGCCACTAAAATTCATTTCTTAAAAGGTGCCTTGTGAACTTGCATTTTGCATTATGCTTTTAATTCATGGTGAGACCACAGTGACAAGAAGCAACTTGGTGTGGAATTGCACTGCTAAATAAGAAGGTGGCTTTGGCACTAACTAGCCACGTAGCATCCTGCTGTTGTTTTGGAAATTTCTGTTTTCATCTTCCTAGATATAGGGATGTGACTTGGGCGCTGGGGGTGTGGTGGGGGTTGGGAAGTGCCCCTGAAGGAATTTAGGAGAGGAAAGAAGCCTTTCCTTGTAGCGGGAGATGGTCTGTAGAATAAGGAAAAGAGTTTCATTCATTCACAGACACATTTGTTGGAGGACCGTCGTGTGTGGACACAGGGCTGGGTGGCAGGAGTCCCCAAATAGTGATGGCATCCTTGCCCTCAAGGTGCTTGTGGTTTCCTGGTGATTCAAGGGAGCACGGCACTGTTTACCTGGAGTTTGGTGGGGTTATCCTGGAGGGATCTCTCGAAAATGGTTCATTTCATAAAGGATTTGACCACCTGCCAAATTCTAGCCTGAATATTTGTGACTCGTGTGCTCTGTGTGTGTGTATGTGTGGGTGTGTGCCCACGTGTGCTGGGCTGCACATACGTTCTTCATCTAGAAAGAATTCTCTACTGAGATGAGGTGGGGAGGAAAGAGGGGGAATCACTAAATTTTTTCCTACCATTTTTCTGGTGCAAAACGAAGTGGGAACCCAGCACAGCACAGGTTGTGAAGGTAGGAAAATTCAGGTCTACATGATCTGCCCTCTTTTGACTCAGAAGTAGGTGACATCAGCAGGATGTTGGAGGGTCAGGGACTAGCCCTGGAGTCCAGTGAAATGGCTCCACATAACGATTCCTTAGAGCAGGGACCCCTTTCATGTGAATTCCCCAACATCTTGGGGAGGGGGTGCCTTCAAACAAATGGACTTAGCATCCAGGGTTTCTTGTTAGGATGACCTCGTTTTGCTACTATCTGGGACTTTTGCCAACATTTTTGAACACCAAAAGTGAAATCAAAGCCCAGAAGGAAACAAGTGACCGAGAACACGAGGAAGCCCATTATGTTAACGTGCTCCTCTGTGTCTCTGTCATAATGGACGTGCTTTCTGTCCTGCCTTTAAGTGACCTTTAGCTGAGATGTGAGGGTCTGTCATTCTGACGTTTGACAGCTATGGAGATTTGTTCTGAATGGAGCAACAGTTAGGCTAGCTGCCCGGTGCTGGTGCCTGTGACTGAGGAATGGCACCCAGGGAGACGGGAGGGGGTAACTCACCGCTGCTCAGCCTCACTGAGAACCTGAGACCGAACCGGGTCCCAGCAAGGAGTACAGGAGAGGACTGAGGTGTTGTTGGGACTTATTTATGGACGTCACAGAGATGTGTGTTGAAGAAATAGGAAAGGAAAAAGGATGGACCCCCTGGTAACCCAGGAGTTTGATGTTTTCTCTGTTTTCCAAGACACGAGGGCATCTCATTGTGGGTGGAGGCCACTTGGATGACAATAACTTCCTTTCTGGAGGCGTCGGGGGTGACTTTGGGGTGCTCATGTGGCCCCACAGGCAAGAGGAGAGGAGCTGAGGCCCCCCGCCCTGCATCTCTAACCCTGCTGTTGTCCAGCCTCTGACCTCATTTGCTTCTGATGTGCATCCTGAACTTCAGGTGACCTATATTTAGATTATGTAAAAAGGATGGAAAGCAAACGGCCTTTTTGCTCTAAGGTCAGAGTTCAGCTGTGTTTGATAATGCCGCTTTGATCTCCAGGACCCGCCTGTCGAGATCTATGGTGTCTGTCAACTAACTTCACCCTGCACTTGACCTTTTGCTTGCCTGGACCTGTAGTTACTGCCAAGACTCTAATCTCTCAGCATGTCACTTTTGGCACACACAAAAAAAAATTGTAAAAGCCCGAGATTCAGACATTCCAGATTCTCCTCTGGCCCCTTACAAATACATTTAATGAAGATTATTTGAAAAAAAAAAAAAAAACCCAAGAGGGTGAAGAAATGGTTTTAAGAGGAAATTTCAAACAAATTATAGAGCCAACGATGCGGAACTCAGTAACAGCAGTTGGCTTGGCCAGAGTCATACAGAAGGCACTTGGAAATCCTGAGTGAATTCTAATAGAGCCGGCTGGAATGGAGTCCGTTGCTGCAGCTCCCTGTTTGGGGGCAGGGGGGACCCCTCAGTCACCAAAGACAGATGCTTATCTCCTGTCCTACTGAGAATTTCTCCGTGTGCTTTCCTCTGATTGGCTCATTTTGATACTTTATCACACCAGCAGCTAAAAAGTGCTTCCTTATGTCCGGCTGGAATCTTGGCTACTTAATTTAAAAATTGATTTTCCATCCCTCATCAATTTCAGTTATTTATTATTATTTTTTTTTGTATGGATCCTTTCCAGATGTGCATGTGGTTTTCACAGCATAGCAGACCCACTTGGACATGATACCCTCTGAGGTCTGACTGCTGACAGCACGGCAGGACCCTTGGCTTAGGACTCAGGAAGAGTCTAGTCATCGGCCTGCCTGCAACCCATTGCTTGATCTTGGGTGCATCACTTTCCCTGTCCGGGCATCATGTCGCTCCACTGTAAGGCGAGGGAATCCAATCACACCATAGCTAAGATTTCTTTCAGTTTTGACGCTTGTGTGATTCTGCTAAGAACATTGTATCGAAACAAGGAATCTGCTTAGCGTATAATAGACACACAATAAGTATTGGTCAAGAATTCCATCATTGGGATTTCCACTGAAGGTTTTTTTTTCAGCCCTGGCTGAACCTTTGGGTTTGTTTTTTTTTTTAATGTTTTTTATTTATTTTTAAGGCAGAGAGAGACAGAGCATGAGCGAGGAGGGGCAGAGAGAGAAGGGAGACATAGAATCTGAAGCAGGCTCCAGGTTCTGAACTGTCAGCACAGAGCCCAACGCACAGCTCGAACCCACAAGCATGAGATCATGACCTGAGCCGAAGATGGAGGCTTAACCGACTGAGCCACCCAGGCTCCCCACTGGCTGAACCTTTGAACTGATGCTCTCTGTCCCATCCAGGAGTGATCTATCTTGTGTGGAAGTAGGAACCAGATCGCAGCGGTAAAGTGCTTTTCTTCACAAGGTGCATCAGGGCCCTCTAGCTCCACAGACAACCTGTTTCTAGTCACTTCTTTACTGTCACAGCCAATCTATTAAAATGCCTCTGTGATTCCAGAAAGAAGGCAAGTGTCCATGAGGAAGAGGTTATAAATACATCCAATTATAAATATATCCCATTAAAAATAGATATTAACAAGCCGGTCCAGACAGCACTGGGCTTGGCAAACTTAGCCAAGGAGAAAGAAGGAGGCTAGTTTCCAGAAAACAGTCCAGTTGACCGTTGAACAGCACAGCTTTGAACTGCGTGGATCTACTTAATATGTGGATTTGCTTTGATAAATATAACACAGTACTGTGAATGTATTTTCTCTTGTGATTTTCTTAATTACATTTCTTTTTCTGGATTTCTTATAAGAACACAGTATATAATATGTCTAACACAAAAAATATGTACTAATTGACTGTCTAATTGATTGGTAAGGCTTCTGGTCAATAGTAGGCTCTTGGTGGTTAAGTTTCTGGGGAATCAAAACTTTTATGTGGATTTTTGACTGTGCAGGGTTTCAGCTCCTTTCACCTTTACAGTGTGCAAGAATCCATTGTAATATTTTCTTAAATGAATCCTTAGTAATATCTTTGGGATTGTATATGGCTCTTAACTAGCTACTCAATAGCATAGGGTGGTCAGAGAAGGGTTTGGCTTAGAAAGTCCCATACAAACAGAATTAGGACTTAATAAAGATTTCTCTATGTCACAGGACTCACACAGAAACTCCAGTGGATGGTTAGGGGTCACTGTGTTCTTGGGACTTTGCAAAGAGACTATTGCATGCAGTCCCTAACATTCTTGGTTTTTAAAATCCCCACAGAAAGGTGCCTAGGTGGCTCAATTAAGCATCCGACTTTGGCTCCAGTCATGATCTCACAGTTTGTGGGTTCCAGCCCCACGTCAGGCTCTGTGCTGACAGCTCAGAGCCTGGAGCCTGCTTGGGATTCTGTGTCTCCCTCTCTCTTTGCCCCTCCCCTCCTCTTGCTCTTTCTCTCTCAAAAATAAATGAAAAAAGTAAATACAAGCTTGAGGCTGTAGCAGAGGAAATGATGCCCCCATTATCAGAGGGCCTGGGCTTCCATCCTGGGTCCAGCAGGTCCCAGTGGGGTGACCTTGGGGGAAACTAACCCCTCTCACTGCTGTGAACCTCGGGTGTGTATTAACAATTCTGTGAGGTAACAGATAAGAAAACAACCTAGCGCAGAATCTGGCAGGTGGAAATGCAAGCATTAGCTTCTTGTGGTGATGGTCTGGGGTCAGGGCCAGTGGAGGAGCCACGGTCCGGTGGCATGTGGACATGCTCGCCACAGTGGAGACGCTCCCAAGGCCCTTCCCGCAGCCCCGGGGTGAACTCCGAGCCCCCCTGTATGAGTTTGCTGGAGATTCCCTGACAATGTACCACAGACCCGGTGGCTCAAACAGCAGGAATCGATCTTCTCCTAGTTCTGGAATCCAGAGTCTGAGATCAAGGTGCTGACAACGTTGGCTTCTCAGAGGACTCTCCACTTGGCTTGGAGATGGTCGCCCTCTTGCTGCCTCTTCACATGGCCATCCCTCTGCGCACATGCACGCTGCTGTCTCTCTGCATGTCCTCTCCTCTTACAAGGACATGGGTCAGATTGGATCATGGCCACCCTAACACTCTTATTTCAATTTTAACATAACCATCTCTTAAAAAAGTTGTTTAAGATTATTTATCTATTTTGAAAAGAGAGAGAGTGAGAGGGGAAAGGGCAGAGAGAGAGAATCCCAAGCAGGCTCTGAGCTGTCAGCACAGAGCCTAAAGTGGGGCTCGAACCCACAGACAGTGAGATCATGACCTGAGCCCAAACCAAGAGTAAGACACTTAACTGATTGAGCCACCCAGGTGCCCAACATGATCATGTGTTTAAAGGCCCTATGTCCATGGTCACATTTCGAGGTCCTAGGGTTAGGACTTTGAATGTGCAGGGAGGGAGACAGAATTCAGTCCACAAGGCCAGGCGCTCACTTAGCCTGCACATGGGGCTGAGGTCTGCCTGCCCAGGCCCGAGTTGGGCTTCACAATTCTGCTCCCACAGGAGAGTCTGTGCTCAGGGTCGGTCCTCTGCTCCCTCCCTCCCTCTTCTGGAAGGAAGACTCAAGCTAGCACCTCCATTTTTCCAAGGGAACGCTTGTCCCTTTTTAGAGATTCTTGATGTGTGGTTGCTCAGGTTTATAAACAAGGACACTGAAGTCCCTTTGTCCTGGGGTAAACCCCCCGCCCTTGGGGGGGAGGGCTCTTAAACCACCTCATAAAATGACTCCCGACCACTGCAGGCTGCCTGTGTGAGGCCATGAGACCGAACGCCAGAGCCACATCCCAAGGGGCTTGAAGGGGGTCCCCGTCTTCTGTGGCTTCCTCCTTCCTTCCCTCAGCACCCCTTCTCCGTGGTGAGTCATACCAAACTCCGAACTCCCAGCCAGCTGCTGGGAACATAAGAAATAACCACAGTCAGAGGCATCTTGGACCCAAACTCTCTCTCTTCTTCTCTCCCCTTCCCCCTCTCACTCTCCCTTCTCCCCTCCCTTCTCTCCCCTTCTCTCCCTCTCTCTCTATCTCCATCTCATTGCTTAGTTTTCCAAGTCCCTCATTCCCCCTTCTTCTCATTCGTATCCTTTCAAGGCTTAATTTCGATACCTGGAGACATTGGGTATTTGCCAGTCGATGTCTGATTTATGGAAAAATTAGTATTTACCAAACTAACAGTTACAGCAAAGCCTTTAAGCTGTGTTTCCTCCTTAAGCACGATCACTTTTCTTGTAATTTGTACCTAGAGTATTTGCTTCTCATGAACAGGGACTGTGTGTACCCCCCACGACCCTCACTGGAATGCCTTCCACACAGAAATACACAAGCACTCTTAGCAGAGAGTAACGACACTTTTAATAATAATAATAATCTCTGAGAAGTTCAGGACTGCAGTTAGCTTTTTTAAAAAATGCTTGCTTATTTTTGAGAGTGAGAGGAAAGGGGCAGAGAGAGAGGGGGCAGAGGATCTGAAGCAGTCTCTGTGCTGATAGCAGAGAGCCCGATGCAAGGCTCGAACTCACGAACTGAGATCATGATCTGAGCTGAAGTCCAATACTTAAACCAACTGAGCCACCCAGGTGCCCCAGGCCTGCAGTTAGCTTTAAGGACACTTGGTCAGCCCCTCTGGACCCAGACCTGGAGGCACCTGATTGCCGAAGCTGGGCTTTGTCACCTCTGGTGATGCAGTTTGACCACTGGACTCAGCAAAAGATACAGCTGATTTAAAGAACAAACCTCAAATATGGCTTTTGACACTAAGCTATAAAGCAGAAAATGATGTCATTTTCATGGACATAAATGCCTGCGTAAAATGCAGCACCTTATTAGCTCAAAATGATTTTGTCTTAATTATCTGATTATTTTCCCCATCTTTTGGCTTCAAGGTTAGAAATTCCCTCATAGGTACCTGGTCTAATGTCGAAGTCCCTAAAGTTCTGCGGAAGCCCGTGCCTTCACGTTTGCTTCAGCAGATGGGGGCAGTGTGCTCTGAACCTGGTGCTGACCTCATTTGCTCTTTCTGTCCTCACTCTGCTGTCAGGGGAAGATGGGGGTCACGAGAAGATTGGATGGATTTTGGTTTCCCATCTCTGGCCTTTCCCACGTTCCTCTCCGCTTAGTGGAAATAGGAAACAAAGATTGGACATCAGCGGGTAGCTTGTACCTGTTCATTCATCTAATCATTCAATAGTTATTTGTTCAGCACCTATTGTGCGCCAGACATTTCACCAGGTCCAGGCGCTACAGAGACGAGAGAGAGAGCCCTGCCTGCAAGAAGGCCACAGTCTACCCGGGAGTAGCTTGCGACCAAATCGTTCCTGTTTGCTGAGATGTGAGAAACAGGTACAAAACACTCTGGGAGTACTGAAGAGGGCTCTATCTCTTCGCATGAACAGAAGAAAGGGTAGAGACCTCAGAAGGAGGCCTTGAAGGATGAGCCCAGTTTTGCTGGATGGTGTGGAGTGGAAAGGACCACTTAGGGCTATGGTATCCCATACGGTAGCCACTAGCCACACATGGCTAGTTAGATTTAAATTACCTAAAATTAAAAATAAAAAAAATTCTCAATTGTTTTGGCTTTTATTTATTTATTTAGATAGATAGAGAGGAGGGGGGGGTGCAGAGAGCGAGGGAGGCAGAGAATCCCAAGCAGGCTCCGGGCTGTCAGTGCAAAGCCTGATGCTGGGTTGGAGCTCATGAACCGTGGGATCATGACCTGAAGCTGAAATCAAGAGTCGGATGCCTAACCGACTGAGCTGCCCGGGCGCCCCAACATTTCAAGTACTCAAAAGCCACACGTGGCAAGCGGCTCTCACATTGGACAGGGAAGATACAGAACATTTCCATCACTGCAGAAAGTTCTACTGGACAGAGCTGTTCTGCGCAGAAAAGGACAGCATGTTGATTTCCCAGACGCCGTTAGCTTTGGTCTGAAAATGCTTCCCTGGGGTTGTTTTTTCGTGCCACGAGCCTCAGAGCCTTCAGAGCCGCCTCCTGACGGAGACTGGTCCATGCAAAGTGGCCTGGAAAGCTGGTTGACCGATGACTACTGCATGAGGATGCTGGGCCACCTCCTCTGGGGGCAGAGACATCTCTGGGGGCGGGGCATCTCTGGAGGCGGGGCAGTGGATGCTGACTGACAGTTATCAGCAAGGACACAGCAGCTGGCTTCAGCAGCATGCTGCCTCAACGTCTCCCTCCGTTTGACATCCAGTGCATCCACACCTGAACCCGGCATCCCTCGTGCCCACCTGCTTCCCCGCAGTCCTGCGCCCTCAGGTGATGGCATTTCCATTCTTCCAGCTGTTCAGGCCCAGACCCTGTGAGTACCTTACATCCCCCTCTTCTCCCCGCCGCCCGTCCTTCCACCTAATCTGTCAGGAGGTCCTGTTGGCTCTCTTTTTCCAATATGGCTGCCCCGGACCACTTCTTACCATCTTCGTTGCAGCTGCCACTTTACACCTCCGTTATCTTTCACCTAGGTTTCTACAATAGCCTCCTAACTGGTCTCCCAGGTGTCCCCCTTGCCCGCTCCTGTACCTTCCGTCCCCAGTAGAGTGCCTGGAGTGAGTGTGCTAAAAGTTGGGTCATTTCTTTCTTCTTTAAAAATTTTTTTTATGTATTTATTTTATTTTTGAGAGAGAGAGAGACAGACAGAGAGTGAGCTTGGGAGGGGCAGACAGAAAGGGAGACACACTATCTGAAGCAGGCTCCAGGCTCTGAGCTGTCAGCACAGAGCCCGATGCGGGTCTTGAACCCACGGATTGTGAGATTGTGACCTGAGCTGAAATTGGACACTTAACCGACTGAGCCACCCAAGTGTCATTTCATTCCCCAGCTTAAAAGCCTCCAAATGCCCCCATATCCCTCAGAGTAAAAGTTAGAATCGCTACAGTGTCCTACAAACCCTCCGTGACCATGGGACCTGACCCCGTTCCTTCTGTGACTTCATCTATTACTATTCCTCACCTCTGCGTCCTCTGCTCCAGCCACACTCACCTCCTCCCTGTTCCCAAGGGCCTTTGCTCTGGCTGTGCCCCCAGCCTGGAAAGCCTTTTCTCCAGGTATCCGTATGCAAACGCCCCTCTTCCTTCGGCTCTGCTTAAATGTCAACTTCTCAACAAAGCTCCCGGCAGTCTTATTTAAAATAGTAACCTGCACGCCTCCCCGTCCCCACCACCTCCGTCCGCATTACCCTGTAACACGCTTTACTCAAATCGCATCTAGCACCTAGCCTGCCTCTTCATTTATTGATGGATTGTGCTCGTTTTTGCGTTGCTGTCCCCCCTCACTAGAATAGACGCCAACTGAAGGCAGGGCTTTGTCATTTACATCCACTGAGATGTTCTTTGCTCCTCGAACACACAGTTGTTGGCAAGTGTTCATTTGTTCTCATCCCGAGCTGCTCTCTGCCCCTGGGGAGCAGGTCCTCTGTGCGTGTGAGCCAATCAGCAGCCTGGGCGGGCAGTCTCGCTTCTCCTTAGGATGGCTGAACCGGGCTCCAGGGCGTGGACTGCCCAACCAAAATTCTCAAGCTGAATTTGGAGGCTCAGTCCTCCAGCGAGCTCACTCCAAAGGATTCTTCTGCTTTGCTGAGGGTGCTGGGTTAACAGAGGGTGGAAAGGGCGGCTGGGGCAATGAGGAAGGGCTCGCGCGCACGGGTGGTGACTTAGGGACCCTGGACCGTAGGGAGGAGGGTTTAGCGCAGCCGCACACCGCTCGGAGGGCAGCTGACGTCTCAGAACTGCTCTGTCATGCCCTCCGGTTGTAGGAGCCTCACTGTGAGTCTCCCTGGTGACTCAGTAGCTGAATGGGACGGGGGAGGATTTCAGGCATCAGAGCGGAGCTTGTCAATGGGTGGATGTGGACTGTGAGGTGAGCACCCAAGCGAGGAGAGGGCACCGCAGGCAGCGAGCCTGGAGCTCGCCCCCATCCCCCCACCTCTAAGCCATGGATTTTTCATCTGTTCAAAGGGAACAGTAAAGCCTGCCTGTCTCCCTTTCAGCGTCCTGAGGATCAAGGGAAATAATGTATATGAAAATGTTCCAAAAAGAATAAAGAGCTTTGCCAGGACAAAAAATTGCTTTTATTCCAAATGATAAGTCAAGGGTGAGATTTCTTAGAAGCCGTTTGTGTGGGCTGTTATTTCAAATCTTGTTTGTTTAAAAAAATTAAAAAAGCAAATCTGGGCCTGTCCTCTCGCAAAAGAGTGGAAAGCACGGTGCTCTATGGTTCCTCAGATCTGTGGTCCAGCCTTTCCCAACCCCCAGGCCCTCCTCCTCCTCCCCCTCCCCCCCCCACTTGTCTGATTATCTCCATGACCCCCTGCGTGGCTCCGGATGGCTGTGACCTTGTGGAAGGCCTGATGCAGGACCCGCCCCACTTGGTCATGCTTCACTGGCCCCACTGGGGGGAGGGGGAGGCTGGGTTAATAACTTGGCCTGTTCGGGACCTGAGTGGGGAGTGGTGGAGAAACAGGAGGGCATCTTGTATTTGTAGGACATCCGTGCTGTGCTAGAGGCCATGTGACTTTACGCCTCCCAACACACCTGCATCTCTCTAAGGTATTATTGTTCTTAATTTAAAGATGAAAAACCTGAGGCTCAGAGAGGTTAATAATCAGTCCCAGGGCACACAGCTTACTGGCAACTGGCAGCGCTGGCAGTGGAACTCAGATCTGTCTGGTTTCAAAAGCCACGTCCTTTCCAAGGTGCCGTGCTCTTGTTCATCCCTCATGGGGTGGTTGTGAGAATCAAGGGAAACCATGTTTGTGGAAGAATCTGAATATTGCAAAGTGTTGCATGCGAGTGAGGAGTGACTGTTAGAATTTTATACCGTGACTGCCTCGCTCACGAACTTCAGTGGGTCCCTCGTTCCTGGCCTGCTGGGTCCTGGCCTCCCTCATTGCACGCCTGTGCTCTCCCTGTCTACCCTGCACCTGGCCTTTCCCTGTGGTCTGGCAAATGGCAGGTCCATTCCCGGATATGTCCTTTCCGCCACCTCTCTGCCAATATGGCCCTCTTGCCACCGTTCAAACCTGAAACACATATGGTCCACCTCCTCCAGGAAGCCCTCCCTCACCACCTTACCTGCCTGTGCCACGTGGTTTTCAATGTGCTGCCTGGTGGCTGGTGCAAGTGCTCTCTAGCGGATTCCGAAGCTTGAGTGCTTCTCCGCAGGGAGGTTTGCAAGTCCTGCGGCGTCGAGATCATTCTGTGCTCTTTGAATGCCCTCATGGTGACTTGTCCCGTACTTAGGACCCGTGAAGAAAACGGTCAGAAAGTGTCAACCGATGGACCGATGCAAGGTCTTGGACCAATGCTTCCACTTTCTCATGTTGTGGGCATCATGGAGAGTTCTGGCAGCTTTTCCAGGCAGCCTCCTGCAGCCCGTAGGTCTCTTCTGGAAGAGGCAGCCTCCTGCCTGAGCTCACACGGCGCCTGGTCTGAGCCTGCCCCCTCCTGTGTATCAGGCCGGACCGCTCTGCCCTTGCGGGGCCAGCAAGCTCCCGGAGCGAGGACTCTGACCTCAACTCTCTTCCCTGCTCGCCACTTCTCTCACATGTCATGCCCGGGCTGCGCTGGCTTGTCTTCCAAGAACCTCAACAAAAGAGAGCAGTCCTGACCTTCCTGGCGCGAGCAGTGTCTTCCGCGTCACCGGCACCGGATGTGGCTCTCTAAGCGGGTTCTGAGAAAACCTGCCTTCAGAGGCTCCAAAGCTTGCTTTCCAGGTGCTTTTGTGATTTGGAATGAAAGTCCGAGGGACCCAAGGGGAGAAAGTGACAGAGGAGGCATGGCGCTGGTGTCAGCCCCAGGGGTCTGTATCCGGCTCCTGGGCATTCACTTCCTCTCTCGGGGCGTCCATGTCCTGACATGTAAACTGTGGATGACGATGACACAGCCACCACCAGGTGGTCGCCAGCGTGGCTTTAGATTCTGTCTCAAATTCTGTCCGCAACCCCACGGTTCCAGGTCTCAGCTTGGATGTCACCTTCTAAGAGGGACGGTAGCGCTACCCTAAGGGTGTCCCGGGTGCTGTCATGAGCGTCATGCCCTGGTGATCCTTCCTGGCACTTCTTACGCTCTGTAATGATATTTGTGTATTTTCTCGCTGCTAGAACGGAAGCCTCACGGGGGCAGGGAACATGTCAGTCTTACTGTTGTGTCTGGAACTCCTAGAACAATGGCTGGCACTTAGTAGGTGGTCAGTATGCTCTGGTTCCCTCTCTTGCCCTTCCCCAGGAAATAAACGCAGTCAGTGTCAACGTCAGGAAGAGAAAGTTTCCCCGTTTGGCTTCTAAGTAAACTCCCGCAAGGGCGTGGAAGTCAGAGTGCCAGCATCAAAAAGAGGCTTGCCCACCTCACAGAGTTTGTCTTCAGAAAGAGAAAGACCAGTGGGGGGCAGGGAGGGATAGGCACTGGGGACCTTTGAATCTGGAGCAGCAGACCAGATGCCCCACTGGTACCTAATGAACTGGTTTTGGGGTGTCCTGTGTCTCAGCAGCTGGACACCTGGAGTCCTCCAGGTCATGGGGCGGCTCTAGACCGTGCCCACCAGACCCCCCGCAGAGCCACAGGGCCATGGGCATTTCTGGGGACAGCAGCCCTGTGTGGCCTTCCTTCCTGTGGCCACCCCCACCTTCCCAGTGCTTGGTGAGAGCCAGACTTTTCCACCTGTGGCCGCTATACTGCCACAGGGCCCCTGAGAACGCTGTGGAATCTGTCACCTTTCTCCCCCACACATGCGCCAGGAAGATGGACGTGGGGGTGGGAGGTGTCCATGTAAACCTTCTCTAAGGAAGAGAAATGAAGGACAGAGAAGGGAAAGGCAGAGAGGGGAGGAGGGAAAGGGACGTGAGGAGGGTGGAGGGAGAAATGCTGAAACAAAGGATTTTTTTAATCTTAGGAAGGTTTGAACTGGCGGGAAGGAGCCAGCAGACCGGAGGAGGCTGACAATCCAGGAGCACAAGGTGAGGGAAGGCTGAGGGCCAGGCAGAGTCTAGGGCTTGCCTGGGATGAAGGGGCTTCCCAGGAGGTGGGAAGAGGCACACAGGGACTTCTCTGTGGACATCCGGGGCGGTGCCCTGGCCCGGCCGAGCTGGCCAGGCGTTGGCACAGGCATGACTTTGGTGGAGAGTGAGGACGGTAGCTAAGGGTGCGCCATCATCTGCCTTCCGAGGCCTTCCAGGGGTCGAACCTCCCCTCCTCTCCTCTCCCACAAAAGCACATTCTCCAGGCTGGCGATGTGATGCCTAGAAAGCTGCCTAATCTTGCCAGGCCTCATTTTCCTAACGCGTAAAACAGGGCGGAGGGTTAGAGGATGTCTGAGGGCCTTTCCAGCCCCTGTTGAGCTGGTGCGAGTTACTGTGGAAGCGGCCTGTGATGGGTTCGGTGGCCCTGGCTGGGTCCGGTGTCGGGAGACAGCATCACAGGTCTCCAGCGGAAAATCTTCAGGTAAGGATGCTCCTGGTTGCCCTGGACGCTTCTTGCCGATCCTGCTTTGGGAGAAGTGGCCTTGGGATGAGTGGGTGGGTGCGTGCTGGCTTGTCCACCCTGCGGGGACTGCTGCCTGCGTAGGGTCTGGGCTAGCCATGCAGCACACCGCAGAGGTGGCGCGGCGGGACCTCGCGGGGGTGCGCGACTTCAGTAGCAGCACCACGCGGCATGGGTAGAAGTGACAGCAGTGCGAAATGGGGGCGAGGGCTGCTGGAGAGCTGATCGGATTTCTCAATTATTACTTTACACTAACCAGTTCGGGCTGAGCGAGCACCTGGGGCTCTTTAGCGTTGCGGGGAGGAGGTCCCAGGAGAGACTCTCCGGCCATCCTCCAATCCGTGCAGCGGGGCACATGAGTGATTAATGCACATCTGAAACACGGGGGTGGCTTTCTTTTCCAAGCTGGTGGAGTAGGTCATGCCAATTGCATTAGTTTTCTTTAAAAAGAGGCCAAGCAAACAAAAAACACTATGTACGGGTCTGTAATAGGGTTCATGTGTGTTGTATGTCAAGGGGAGGTGGCTGAAATCCCAAATCAATAAGGTAATTGAGTTATTTCCGCCGAGTGTTTAAGGCTATTACTTTAAGTGAACACAGAGCGGTTGGTTGTGTTTGCTGTAATCAGCTTTGGACTCATCGCGCATATTGATCTCTTCCAGTGCTATTTGGTGTTCTTGAAACATCAGCGGAAGTCTTCACGTTCCCCCCCCCCCCCGTTCCCTCCCCCCCCTTCCTCCTCTCCTTCCCAAGGCTTCTGAAAAGCACAAACACAATTCTCTCTGCTGGCTGGATCGCAAGTTTTCCACTTCACATCATCATCATTTGTTCTAAAAGCAAAATGCAATTTTCCGCAACTCTTTACACTTCTGTGTGTGTGTGTGTGCGTGTGTGCGCGCACACACACACACACAGCCTCTGTGCTCAACAATGTGCTTTTTAATATAGAGCAGGAGCGGAGACAACAGGTCCACTATAGTCCTGCAACATCCTAGGGCAGGGAAGCCGTTCCCAGTCCAGCAAGAAACATTGTGTCCATTGAGACTGCTTCCCAGCTCTGGGCCGCTCACAATTCCGACCTTTGTGACCACCAAAGAATCATGGCCTGTACCCGTCCCCTCGGACTCCACCCTGCTGGCCCCCAAAGGTCACTGACAGTGATGTCACGGAAAAGCATGTGATCACAGAGCCTGTCCTCAGAAGAAGCGCTGGGAGGTGGTGTAGGTCCCCGAAAGCTGGTGGAGTTACCCGCCCCCTTCCTTGTAGCCGCCAGCCCCGAGCCCTGGGGCAGCTGTGCAGCTCAGAGGGAACGCACCGGAGAAGGACTCCATCCGGGCCTGAGTGGGAGAGTTCGAGAAGGTGTCTGTCCTCCATAGAATACACTGGCTGTCAGGACAAAACAAAGGGGACCCTGGCCCCACTCCTTAGACCTCCTGCTGCTCATCTCCTTTAACCCCACTCTTTCTGGGGTGGGCTCCACATCTTACATTCATTTGCTCTGTTGATGCCTTTCTTTCTCCAGCCTTACCCTCTGTGGAAATGAGATACACAGATACACCTGTACACACGTGCACGTGCACACATGCGCACGCACACACACACAGAGTCCCTATTCGCCCGCTCTAAGAGTGTCAGCCTCATCCACAGAGAACCCAGAAAAGCCCCACTGGTGACCTGGAGGTGCTATGAGCTGGAGTCTGCACACACCTGCCTGAAGTTTGGGGACACAGAACTCCTGGACACTCTGGGGGAATAGAGAACCCCAGAGAAAGCAACACAACTCGTAGTAAAATTGCTCTGAGCATTGTCCGTGTGTCCTAAGCATTCCACATACATGATTTCCCATCCACTCCAGGAAGGAGCTGTTAGTGTTGCAGTTTTGTGCTGAAGAAGGGGAGTCTCCATGGGGAGGGCAAATGCTTGGGTGGTAGGTTTGAAACCAGGCTTCGACTCCACATCTGAGACCCTCTGAGCTCTCCCGGGGCTTAGAAACGACAACAGGTAACTGGGATTATTTGCTCTCCAGAAAGGAAGGTGTGTGCAGAAACGTGTGTGGGTGGTGGGGGCTGAGGTGGATGGTGTAAGGAATTTGGAGCCCTGGTAACAGGGTGAGGTGATGCTTTCTTCCCTGATACTTGTACCCTCCTGTGTTCTTGGGATTAAGCCCTTTCAACTTAACTCTGCCCAAGGCCCCCGCCATGACTCCACCCCCGAGCAACCCACCGCTGTTGGAGAAAAAGTCCTGGCCCCCAGTCTGGGGGGTCTTCTCCACTTCCCAAGCCACTCTGCCTCATTTGCTGTGCCTCGGATGTCCATGCACTTTGGGTCCCCAGACTCTGCGATGAATGTGCCCTCCGCCTGACACGTCTCCTTCTCCCCACTCTTTTTGGTGACCTCCTGTGATCTTCTGAGTCCCAGCTCATGACTCTGTCCCTAATCCTCATCCCCACTGTCTTCCCATAACACTGCACATCTGACCTTGCATTGCACGTGTGATCTGAGCTGTGTTTTAGAAAGATCACGGAATTGATGGTGTAGACGTTGACTGGATGAGACACTAAGGGCTGGCTGGGAGAAGGTTTGGAATCTGTTGCAACCCTTCCTGCGAGACAGGATCGAGGGCAGGAGATGGAAAGAAGGGTTCTGGCTGGGGGTGGGGATAGGTTCTGGAGGCTGAGACTCTCAGACATGGAACTGAGTTTGAGCCCAGGGTCAGACAAAAGGAGGCTAGTGCCTGTCCAAGATGGCTTTCAGGAAAGTCTTGGTTCTCGGCAGGGGACTTCCCTAGAAGACCTTCGGAAGACCCTTTCAACCCGTTAACTGATTCTGTAATAACTGTGGCATTCTTCGGGTTGCTCGGAAGGCAGGAGCTCTAAAAATAGAAAGCCTTATTATTACCGATTAAATTTCTTTCCACCCACAGAATTTTCTGAAAGTAATAAGAAGAGGAAGGCTGAGTCTGTGCTGAAGGGTTCAGTGCGCAGAGATGTACTCAGAGGTGATGAGAGAGGTAAGTAAGGAGGGGTCAGGGGGAAGAAGCAGACATCGAACACATCAATGGGCAAAGGGACTTTCCAGGGGGTGTGGACCCTCCAAGGGGAGGTGTGTGTGAATATTAACACCAGAGTTCCCACCAGGGCCATTGTCTGAGCTGTGGGGGAACAGAGCCCGTGGGGTGCAGTGACTTCACCCTCGTCTCTGCCTCAGGGCAAGGCACAAATGACCTCCTATAACTCCGACCGGTGTGCAGCTCATTCCCCAAATCTCTTGCCTCCTGATGCATTTAATGCTCATGAGCATCCACCCACACAGCTGACCACAGCCTCGCAGTTTCTGAGAAGGGTGCCCAGGACGGCTGAGGATCTGTAAAGTCACATAAAGAGTCCAAAGAAGAGAGGGAATAGAAGATGCCCTATTTGTACATTTTATTATTTTTTAAGAAATTTAAAATGTCTTTTATTTATCTTTTAAAAAATTTTTAATGTTTTTTATTTATTTTTGAGAGCCAGAGAGAGACAGTGTGAGCAGGGGAGAGTCAGAGAGCGAGCGAGATACAGACTCCGAAGCAGGCTCCAGGCTCTGAGCTGTTCGTTAGAACAGAGCCCAACACAGGGCTCGAACCCATGAACCATGAGATCATGACCTGAGCTGAAGCCAGATGTTTAACCTACTGAGCCACCCAGGTGCCCCTATTTATCATTTTTTGAGGCGGGGGGACAGAGAAAGGAGAGAGAGAATCCCAAGCAGGCTGTACACTGTCAGCGCAAAGCCCGATGCAGGGCTTAAACTCACAAACCATGAGATCATGACCTGACCCAAGACCAAGAGTCAGAAGCCTAACCAACTGAGTCACCCAGGCACCTCAATTATTATTAAAAAAAAAAAAAAATCCCGCCCGCAATTGAATCAGTGTCAGGTACTACACACCTGACCCACCTGGACCCACCCTGTAGCTCTGCCTTAGAATAATTTAGAACAATTTTAATACCTCTTTCTTATGACGTGAAAATGTCTGTCACTTTATATGTATTTCCCATAGGTTCTCTTTGCCCATGTGGCTTAGTCCTTCATCCTGGGTGCTGAGCTCAGGCATTCCCACAGGGGCCGTCTCACCAGCCAGGACCACGTCGGGGTTTTGCAGTCCGGCTTGAAACCTGGCCCTTCTAGTAACTGGCTTGGGCTCTTAAATAGAATGATTCCAAATTTCCATCTTGATCATGGGTTAGAAATGACTGAATAACAGCATTTACACATGGTCCAACACCGGTTTCCTTTTCTGCTAAGTGGAGATGATAAAGGAGTGCGGTTTCATGAATTTCAGTTTTGCAAGATGAAGGCAGGCCTGGAGGCTGGCTGCACAGCAGTGTGAACGTACTGTGTGAACGTTTAACTGAGGACATTTTAAAGATCTTATTGGTTTTTCAGGGATTCGTGAATCAGGCGGCACCTAATCCAGCAGATAGAAAGGGGCTCCTGGGCATCTGGGTGGCTCAGTCGTCTGAGAGCCCGACTCTCGATTTCTGCTGAGGACATGATCTCACGGTCTGTGGGATCGAGCCCTGCCCCTCCAGCTGGCAGTGAGAAGCCTTCTCAGGATTTTTTCTCTCCCTCTCCTTCGCTGCCCCTCCCTCTCCCTCTCTCCTAAAATAAATGAATAAACATAAAAAAAAAAAAGAAAGAAAAGGACTCCAAGGAGCTGTACAAATGAAAGACTATTATAGGCAGAAAGGAGCAAGACCATGGAACTTATACTAGGTCATTAGAAGGTTATATTCCATTTAGGGGATGATGGGGGTTTTATAAGGCAGATCTCCTACTGATGCTGATTAGGAGATTCCTGATTGACTGGTTTACAGCTCCATCTCTGATGGAGCAGAAACTGCAACTGAGTTGACCGGGTTTGGTGACATGGGGTTTAGCACAAGCAACTCCATTTTGAACCAGCCATCTTGTTTTCAACAGTACTCAACACTACAGGACTGTGCACTTAAAAATAATTATCGTGTAAGTTTTGTTACGTGTGCCTTACCACTATTAAAAAACGAGAGATAATAATTTCGGTCTCACCTGATGGTGAAGATGGGCTAGATGACGTGTGTAAAGTACTATCCACAGTTCCTGGCATATGGCAAACACACGGCTCAAAAAATGTTAACTTTTATTAGTAGTACGGGAATTGATAGTTTCTGGTTCCCCAAACTGGCATTCTCTTTCCCCAGGCTAAAATCAAGTTGTCTCTATGAGGGAAGGGAAGGGCTAGAGAGAGTCACCACTTAGTGGAATCTTCAAAACATTCGTTACTGACATTCGGTTCTCCTGGAGTCCGGAGTCTGCATGGCTTTGTAATAATAACAGCTAACACTCATCTTCACACAAATGAGCCCACTTAAGCCCTGCAAACCCTAGGGAACGGGTATAATTATTTCCATCACTTGTCTGAAGTCACACTGTTGGTAAGTGTTCCAGAGCCTACGGTGTTGACCACTGAGTCATGAGCTACACCCAGCCCACCACTGCATTAGGATCTCTAGCTCACGGTCACTTGAAGCAATGGGTCCCTCTTTAGCTGTGGCCAACAAAACTCTTTAGGCCCTAATCTCCTGTAATGCCAGCCATCAGCTCAGATTTGCATGACATTTGGGTGGCTCAGTCAGATGAGCATCCGATTTTGGCTCAGGTCATGATCTCATGGTTCGTGGGTTTGAGCCTCTTGTCAGGCTCTGTGCTGACAGCTAGCTTAGAGCCTGGAGCCTGTCTTTGGAATCTGTGTCTCCGTCTCTCTGACCCTCCCCTGCTCATGCTGTCTCTCTCTCTCTCTCTCAAAAATAAATAAAACATTAAAAGACATTTTAAAAAAAAGGGACATTTGTGTTTCGGATGTATGAAGGGCACACCTGGGTGGTGCTCACATAGGGAGAATTCTGGAACCACTCCTGAGGTCACTTGTTCCTCATAAGACTGCTCGGTTCCTCCTCCCAGAGCTCTGGTTGACTCCCTTCTCCCAGAAGTTCTATTTACTCTACTTAGCTTTGCATGTTTTTCACTCCCTAACTAATTAAAGTAATAAATGCACAGAATAAGAAATACTCAGGCAAAAAGGACACTAGTAAATGAAAAGTAGAAATGTTCCTTCCCCTTCCCTCATCTGTGCCTATGTTTAACGATTTCAGTTTCTAGTTCTTCTGGTGGCTGTTTTCAAACTTTAACCACCTAAATGCTTTTATGCTTTCCTCTTGGTTTTTCCATTTTAAATAGTGTTGATTGATTTCTTACCATAAAAGAGGAAGGATAGAAATCATTTTCAGTAACTGTAATCCTCTTTCTAATTTTGCTTTTTTGTTGTTCCTCACCTATGAAATAATATATTTAAATTTGTGTTTTTAAAAGATTATGTTTGTTGATATCTCAACTCCTGACTACTTTTCTGATTTTTGCACTGCAAAATAAGGACTTCACCTCCCTCCAGGCTCTGACTTCTATCAGCTGTTCTCTTACTTTTCCATTGCTTATTTAAAATATTTACACTAGGGGGGGTGCCTGGGTGGCTCAGCTGGTTAAGCGTCTGACTCTTGATTTTGGCTCAAGTCATGACCCCAGCCCCAAGTTGGGCTCCATGCTGAATAAGAAGTCTGCTTATGATTCTTTCTCTTTCTCCCTCTGCCCTTCTCCCCTACTTGCATGCTCTCTCTCTCCAAAATAAATTTAAAAAAATATTTATGCTGCTCTGTAACTACCATTAGATCCTCTGTATTTGGCTTATATGTTGATTTTATAGATTAAAAATCAATGGGTATTTATGTTATGATTACTTAATTATTCTCCTCAGAACCAGGCAGTGTGATTAGACCCATAGAAAAGATGTAATTCTATTGTTGAAGTAATTAAACACAGAGGCCATTAGACTGAAGTGCCTCTAATATCTTGGTAGCTTACCTAAGCCAGAGTCAATTCCTATAAACGTAATTGTATCCAAGAAAGTAAAATTTAAGAGCAACCAATCACAACAGCCAACTAGACTTTCTTAAATAAGACAACTGTTTGAGCTTTAGACAATGAAATAATTTCCTTGCATTGCTTATATGTCTGTTCTATAAAAGTCTCTCCCCTAGATCCTGTCCACCAGCTGGACTTGGTTCTGGTGGATTCCAACCAATGCTTGCTCAAATAAACTCTTCAAAAATTTAATGTGTCTCAGTTTATCTTTTTAATACTATGTTGTTAAGACTTTTCCGTTCAAAGGAGAAGGCTTCCAGAATCAATGTCAGATGGATTCTGTTTTCATACATTCTATTCATGTTCAGAATCATGATACATTTTTATTTTTGTATATATAGACTGTGACTTTTCTAATAAAACTCTTGGCTAATTTTATTTTTCCTGGTGTTCCTAACTACCTTTCCTTCTCATTCACAGTCGGTGCTCCTCTTTTTAGAGCATCCAGCTTCTCATCCCAATTACTTGTTACAGGAAATTGCCTTGATTTAAAAAGTTTTAAATTTAATTTTAATTTATTTTCAGCACTGGACCTGGGCTGAGACATAACTGAACACAGAAGTTATGAACATCCCCAGTCTAGGCGAGGACATCCAGGAAGCCAGCCAATGTTGTTCTAGGTTTCTGGAACCAAAAGAGAACCATAAAACTCTACGTGGCCTCCTGGAGAAGGAACTGGAGATTTGGGTTCATGTTCTTGTTTCCACACACTGCTTAGTTTCTTTGCACCTCAGGGTTGGTCTCCATAGAACAATGGTGGCGACCATTTTATTGAGCATGTATTAAGTGCTAAGCACAACTTTCTAAGCATTGTATATACATTACTGTGGTCCATCTCCAAAATGACCATGAGCAAGGACCAATCATCATTGCAATTTTAGACACAAGGGGCTGAGATTTAGCAAGACTAAGCGATTTTCAAGGTGGTGAGGCTAGGTTTGAACCCAGGTGGCTTGACTCCAAAATCCACACTATTGTTTCTGTGTTCTTTTGTGTTCTAGTGTTTCTGAGAAAGAATTCCTCAGCTCCCTTTCTGCAATAAATAAATGCCAATGATTCTATGAGCATTTATTCTATTAAGTATTGATAGGAAGTAACTTCAGAGCTGTGAATTTTGAGGGAGAGCCCTTGACACTTGAAGGTATCCTTCTCAAAGGGCTTGGCCTCCTTTCCTCATGTGCTTGGTTATTTTCTAGGTCCCTTGGGGAACTGTCACTGTAGGATTTCAATTCACTTCATTGCTGAGTTACTTTTACTCTTTCTGGCTCCCCCATGCTTTCCTCTCACTCAGATATCTGTTTCACTTGGCTGGAGTATGCTTCCAAATGATCATTATGAAAAGGTACAGGGGAGCCTAGGTGGCTCAGTTGGTTAACGGTTCAACTCTTGGTTTCAGCTCAGGTCATGATCTCACAGTTGGTGAGTTCAAGCCCCACATTGGGCTCTGTGCTGACATCATGGAGCCTGCTTGGGATTCTCTCTCTCCTTCTCTCTGCCCCCTCCCCCAAAGATAAATAAATAAACATTTTAGAAAAGGTACAGGGGCACCTGGATGGCTGAGTTGGTTAAGCGTCCGACTTCAGCTCAGGTCATGATCTCATGGCTTATGAGTTCAAGCCCATTGTCAGGCTCTGTGCTGACAGCTTAGAGCCTGGAGCCTGCTTCTGATTCTGCGTCTCCCCCTCTCTCCCCCTCTCCTGCTCACACTTTGTCTCTTTCTCTCAAAAATAAATAAATGTTAAAAAAATTTTTTTAAAAAGGTGCAGTGGATGTCAAATTTCTGACATTTAGTGTACAGATTTAGTGATGACAGTCTGATACATGTTACATTACAGATAACCAGTTTTAATTTTTTCTAAATCTTTAAGTTTTTATTTATTGTTGGCATTTCTAAACTTTTACTGGTATATACTTGGGTGGTGGACCTAGTGTGTATTTTCTGTAACCTCCAGGCGTTTGTCATTCTTTCTTTCTTTTACCATTTTCTCCCTTCCATCTTCTCTGCTTATGTTTTCTGGAATGTTCATTAATTGGGTGGTCCACTTATCGGTTGATCCTCTAAGTCTCTCAACTTTTTGTCTGAAATTTTCTCTTTGTTTTTATGGCCCATGATCTGGAGGTCTCTTTGAATTTGTCCTCCATTGACTTTTTCTTTTTTTTTTTTAGATTATTTTAATTAAAAATTTTTTTAAAATAATTTATTTATTTTTGAGACAGAGCAGGAGCAGGGGTGGGGCAGAGAGAGAGAGAGAGGGAGACACAGAATCTGAAATAGGCTCCAGGCTCTGAGCTGTCAGCACAGAACCTGATGCAGGGCTTGAACCCATGAACCGTGAGATCATGACCTGAGCCGAAGTAAGGTGCTTAACTGACTGAGCCACCCAGGCACCCCTCCATTGACCTTTTCTCTTTAGCCACTATGTTTGTAATTTCCAGTGTCTCTTTCTTGCTCTCTGAATGTTTTCTTTTTACAGCAACTCTTTTTGTTTTATGGATGCACTATCTCCCTGAATCTTTCTGAGCAGAGGACTTAGAATCATTGTTTTATTTTTTAAGTTTATTTATTTATTTTGAAAGAGAGAGAAAGAGAGCACAAGCAGGGAGGGGGCAGAGAGAGAAGGGAGAGATAATCCCAAGCAGGCTCTGCTTGGGTTCCACATTGGGTTTGAACCCATGAACTGTGAGATCATGACCTGAGCCAAAACCAAGAGTCAGATGCTTAATTGACTGAGCCACCCAGCACCCCTAGGATCATTTAAAAGGTCTCTTCTGTTTTGTTTTCTATGGAGTGAGTGTTTTATTTGTTCATCTAGATTCTTTTGTGATGCTGAATTTTCTCAAATACTTGGTAATCCTTGGAATTCCACTCTATTTTCTTTGAATGAAAGAGAAAGTTTATTAACTTCTGAAGCCAGCATGAATTTCCTTTGTGGATGTAGAGGCCTGTTTATGTCCCAGGTCTCTTTCCTGAATGTAAGACAAAGTTAAGGTCATACACAAAATGCCTGTAGATATGCTAGCTGAAGTCTTAGAGATGCAAACATCACATACATAATGAGATAAATATAAGGTTTTAATAAGATTTGGTGAGAAATAGCAGAAATTTATAAGGGAGTCTAGAGGGGAGATCTAATTCAAACTGGAGTTTTAGGAAGGGCTTTTCTGAGGAGGTGACCTTTATACTGGGTCCTGAAATACTGGTTGGAGTTGCCTGATAAAGTTGGTAGAACAGCATTCCAAGTAGTGGGGCCCTGCATGCTTAAAGGCCCTGGGGCAGGAAAGAGTGTGGCATGTTGTAGGCCCTGAAAGGAGTACACCAGTTTAGGGTAAAGAAGTAGCCTAAAGATAACTTTAAGCTTTAGATAACTGAAAGATCAAGTTATGGTAAAGGAGGTTATTTTTCAGTTCAATTATAAATTGTTAAAGGATTGTTTTGAGGGAAAGAGCATGCATGAGCAGGGGTCAAAGGGAAAGGGAGAAGAAGAGAATCTTTTTTTTCCTTTTATAGTTTATTGTCAAGTTGGTTTCCATGTAACACCCATTGCTCATGCTGACAAGTGCCCTCCTCCATGCCCATCACCCCCCTTTTCCTCTCTCCCTCCCCCACCAGTCCTCAGTTTGTTCTTAGTCTTCAAGAGTCTCTCATGGTTTGCCTCCCTCCCTCTCGTCAACTATTTTTTCCCCTTCCCCTCCCCCAGAGTCTTCTGCTAAGTTTCTGCTGTTATGTTTATGAGTGAAAACATATGGTATCTGTCCTTCTCCGCCTGACTTATTTCACTTAGCATGACACCCTAGAGTTCCATCCACATTGCTATGAATGGCCAGATTTCATTCTTTCTCATTGCCATGTAGTATTCCATTGTATATATATACCACATCTTCTTGATACATTCATCAGGTGATGGACATTTAGGCTTAGAAAGAGAATCTTAAATGGTCTCCATGCCCAGTCCAACACAGAGCCTGACAAGGGGTTTGATCTCACAACCAGGAGATATGACCTGAGCCAAAATCAAGAGTTGGATACTTAACCAACTGAGCCACCCAGGTGCCCCAGTCATTAAAGGATTTAAGCATAGGAGGCATATGATCGATTCTGCATTAAAAAAAAATCTGGCTATTGTGTGACTAATGGAATGGAGAGGGTAACCATGGAAGCAAGTGAAAAATGAGGTGTTTGTAGCAAACCAGGAAGAAGAAAATGGTGCACAGCCGGGTGCACTGAAGATGAGGAGAAGAACTGACAGCATTGGGTAAAAGAAGCAAGGGGAAAAATGGTTTCCTAGTGGATAGAGATGCCATCTAGGGATGGAAGACCCTGGAAGAAAAGCAGATTTGGAGGCAAGATCTTGAGCGTAGTTAGGTTATGTCAGGTATGTGAGGCATCCAAGTGTAGATGTCTAGATGACCTATGAATCCTTGGATCTGTAAGGACTGTGCCGAGGAGGCCAAAGGATCATGCTTCAAGGAGGGAAGAGAGTAAGTCAGTGGTGTTGAATGATGTTCCATTGTTAGATGAACAGGAGCTAAAACATATTAATTCGAATCTGAAGCAAAGGGTTTTTGATGACCTTGGAAAGAGTGGTCTTATTAGAGTGGGGGTGTGGAGGCCAGACTTTGTGGACTAAGAAGCAAGTGGAAGTGAGCAAATGGATGGGGGTGGGGGCGGGGGCCAGTGCTCAGACAGCAGCTTCTGGAAGTATTGGCTGTGAAGGCGAAGAGACAGCCACAGCTAAAGGGAAGTGTAGCATAACACAGGTTTCCACATCAAAGTGACTCATGAGATTGTGAGCTGGAGAAGAGCAGGAACCGTTTCTGACACTTCTTTCTGTCCCCAAGGCCAGCACAGAGGCTGGGACATGGGAGTTGATGAAACCATGTTTATTGAATCTGCTGAACTGTACGAAGGCTTGGGAAGAGAAGCCCTCTACGGTTTCACAGCAGGTCGAGCTGGCTCAAAGCCTGGCCCGCAGTGCTGTTGCTGAGGTCGCTCACACGTCCAGATAACTGCGGACTGTGGACAGTCATGAGTCGCGTAAATTGCCATTGCCAGCCTGGCCTCGGGGGTGAAGCTGCTAAAATGCCAGGAGGTCTGCTGGTAAACCCCCAGTCCTGTCTGTAGAGTTGAATTGTCCTCTCCAGGTAGAACAGATGATTTCTTTTCTCTATTTAAAAAAAATTCAATGTTTATTATTTACTTTTGAGAGAGAGAGAGAGAGAGAGAGAGAGAGAGAAAGAGAAAGAGAACAGGGAGGGACAGAGAGAGAGAGGGAGACACAGAATCTGAAGCAGGCTCCAGGCTCCACGCTGTCAGCACAGAGCCTGATGCAGGGCTTGAACTCATGAACTGCAAGATCATGACCCAAGACGAAGTCAGACACTTAACCAACTGAGCCCCCCAGATGCCTCAAAATAGATGTTTTCTTAGGTTTAGTGAGGACCTACTATGCCCTGCATTGTCTCACCTTTTCACAAATATCTCATATTTACAACTGTCACTCACATTTCACAGATGACAGCATGCGTGCACAGAGAAGGTAAGTGTATTTCCTAAGATTGTATGTGTTATAAATAGCAGAGTCAGGATTTGGACTCGGGTCTTCTGATATCACAGGACACACACATTACTCTATAAAGGTATATGGAAAAATCGGCAGAAGAGGAACAAGATAAGCTTTCATGGTCCAAGAATCTTGATTGCATGTCTTTTCAGTGATTTTCGAGGGACATGAAAAGCAGATGGTGATTCAGTGATCATGGGTGGGAGGAAGTGGAGGAGAGGGTGGGGGAAGGGTAGCTGAAGAGACTGACTCATTAATGGGATGAGATTCAGGTTGGGTGGGTCCCTGAGAGGCTATGCCAAGGGGATGCTCATAAAACCTTCTCTCTGGCTCGACCTTACGGCTTTTTCAGGGAGGTGAGGATTCCAGGCTTTTTGTTTGTTTGTCTTACTGTTCCTCAACTACGTGCCTTATGAAATAAAATGTATGAAGGGAAGGGGCTGTGATCTCTGAGGTACCAATGGCAAAAACAAAACAAACACAAACCACTTCAGAGAACTAAAGAATACTTTTGTTTAAAATTTAAAAAAATATTTTAATTATTTTTCTCATTGCAAATGTAATCAGTAATAGGAAGAGGTAGTAGGGAACTTGTAAAATATTAAGAGTCTTGGAGAAGAAGATCAAAGTCACCTCAAAATTCCACAACCTAGGGTTCATCATTGTTCGAATTTTATGGTATTCTAAAGAATATTTTTGAAAAAATCCATAGCTCCTTCAAATTTATATAAAATATTTAAAAGTTTTTTTTATTGTTTATTTTTTTTTAGACAGACAGAGAGTGAGCGAGTGGGGGAGATCCAGAAAGAGAGAGACATAGAATCCAAAGCAGGTTCCAGGCCCTGAGCTGTCTGCACAGAGCCTAACACAGGGCTCGAACTCACAGACTGTGAGATCATGACCTGAGCTGAAGTTGGATGCTTAACTGACTGAGCCACCCAGGCGCCCCAGAACGCACATAAAATATTTAAAGTAATCATAGGCAATCCCTCCTTTTCCCTGCAGGCAATCATGTTGATCTTACATGAAGCAGGGAAGGGAAGAGTCTAGTTTTTCTTAAAAATCCACAGAAAAGAAATATTCTTAGCCACCCGTGCTACGGCATTCCTGTGGACCCCTCCATCTTGGGAGCAGGGAGCTCTTTCAGGTTCCAAATCTAAGTCCTCTTCTTCCTGAGACCCGTCTTCTCTAGTCCTGAAAATGGTAGAAACATCTATGTGTTCAACAGACACAAAAATAGGAGCACCTGGGTGGCTCAGTTGGTTAAGCAGCCTACTTCAGCTCAGGTCATGATCTCACAGTTCATGAGTTCGAGCCCCGCATGGAGCTCTGTGTTGACAGTTTGGAGCCCAGAGGCTGCTTCAGAGTCTGTGTCTCCCTCTCTCTCTGCCCCTCCCCTGCTCACTCTCTGTCTCTTGAAAATAAATAAACATTAAAAAAATAGGCAGTCAGTTTGCCTTTGAGGCAACTACTGTATTACCGCAGGAGCCCAAGCTGAAAGAGGAGATAAACCCAGAGGGAAACAGGGTCTCTTCATCCTGATGGTCATCTCAGGATCTCACTTCTAAGTGAGCAACTAGCAGGAAGTAAGAAAAGGAGAGGGGGTAAGTGGGAGACACTTAGGGACCACTGGATGCGGAAGCTCTTTTAACAACAGAATCATCAAACGGTGAACAGACATTCTTGTCTTAAAAAAAAAACAACAACCCAAAGATGTCACAGCTGGCTGGTGAGAAGCTGGGCCCAGCACCCAAGATCGCAGACTCCCCGGCAGAAGCTGATGTGGGTAAAGCACCCAGTCTAACATCTGGAACACGCAAGGACTCGAGTGTGAATCTCCGCTGCCCCATCGAACGTGCTTTCCTTTGGCCCGGCAGCCTCTGTGCTGCGCGGGGTGTCCTCAGATGGACAGGCAGTATTTTAATAGAGTAATGAAATTTGATGGTATGGAAATCAGCATTGGCCTTGACCTTTGTACTCATACTATGAACTCTGGTTCTCCACTTTGGTAGGAGGCACGAAGAACATCATCAACCCAGACGCCGCGCCAAACTGAGTTACAAGAGAACTTCTTCAAGACATTCATCGGTGAGCGACCCCCCCCCCCCCACGCCTCCAAAAACTCCGTGTTTCCGGGATTTTTTTTTTTTTTTTTGGTAAATTCACAAACTGGTTTTACCCAAATATTGGCACATGTCCATATCTTTAAAAAGCACTGGGGGCTACCTGGGTACGCACATAGCAGACTTGAAACTGCACTAGCAGCAGAAAACCTGGAGGGACTCGAGACACGCGCCCGCTAGCAGGGCACAGGCCGGAGAGGCGGCACCACAGACACTGTTTGCTCATTCCCTTTGCTGCCTACTCTGTGTCTACCCAGGTTTGCATCGCCTCCACCCCCACCCCCTTTCTCCCAGCTGCAGGCTCCCTATTCTTATCAAGAGTGGCTCCTGTTCTCCAGATCATGTAATGCCCGTTACCATGGCACCCGGTACTTCGCAGTATTAAGACAATCTCTTTATTAGTAAGCCCGCTCCTCCCAGGAAGTCAAGTGCCTCCCAACCCATTTGACGAGATGATGGACCGGAGTCTCTGGAGGCTTAGGGACTGTCAGGGGGTCAGGACAGACGGGCTCAGAGAGCTTGGGCCTCATGCCCCAGTCCTGGATCGCACCTCGCTGCCTATAGGATGACTGCGACTCTCACAGCCTCGGTGCCTTTCATTGCCTTCATTGCCTTTTCTTTTCATCGTGCGCTCATAATAATTATACATGTTATCACACTTCACATTTTACAAAAGGCTTTCAAATACATCCCTACTTTCCATCTTCAGAGCATCCCTGTTGACTAAGAATTTTTGGGCTCATTTGAAAGGCGGAAGGAACTGGAAGCTGACTTTCAGGGAATCCAACTGTTCAAGGTCAAACTGATACTCAGGGACAAAGTTAGGGCTTAAACCAGATGTTTTGCTGCCTCTACAACCCCTTTTCTAATCCTAGACAGACAGATAGACACACAGATAGGCAAAAAATTCTATGTGATTTGGGTGCTCAATAATTATTTGTTGGTTGATCAGACTCAATGTGCCAACTTTTGAATCAAATGTGATGTTACTGACTCAACATTGCTGACTGGACCATTTTCCCAGTAGGGGGACAGCTTCAACAACCTTTCCTTTCCTTTCCTTTCCTTTTTCCTTTCCTTTCCTTTCCTTTCCTTTCCTTTCCTTTCCTTTCCTTTCCTTTCCTTTCCTTTCCTTTCCTTTCCTTTCCTTTCCTTCTCCTTCTCCTTCTCCTTCTCCTTCTCCTTCCTTCTCCTTTCCTTTCTTCTTTTTTTTTTTCCTTTTGAGCATCTGCTTGAACGAGTCCCCACTGGAGTGTACAAAAAAGTCCTACATCACCTGTGTTCTTAGACAGTGAAGGGCAGGTAAAACACCCACTATGCTCACAAAGCTAAACTCTAGCACAGAGTGTGGTAAATGCTAGGCATCCATTCACCAACCACTCATTGCCTACCAGCCACGTCCCAGGACTGAATGATGGGTCTTGCTCCCGTGGAGCTTTCTGTCCATGGAAGGAGGCAGGTGTTCAGCGAAGAGTTACACAATTGTTTAATTATAATCAGGATATGTGCTGGCGAGGAAGAGTGGATGTACAATGAAAGCAGAGAAGCAGAGGTCTGACATTTGCTAGGGCAGTGGGATGGGGTGTGGCATGGGACCCTTCCTAAGGAAAAAACATTGATCACTGAGGTGGAATGACACGTTCCAATGCCTCTCTACCCCCCAAGGAAACTGAGGAACCTGCCTCATCCCATTTAGACCAATCCCTCAACAGACACTGAGGAAAGAGCATGAATTAAAAGGGGCATGAAGGATGAGTTTTTAATAACAACAAGTTCAATGATATTAGTCCGTGAATGGGCTTCACGTTGAGAAAAATCCAAAGACCAGAGCTAGTTGTGGATCATGACAGAGAGGTGCACAAAGCTGGGGGTATCAGGAGCAGACAGAGAGAAGGAGATACACACAGCCATGTGGCAAAGAAGGAGAGGGGGGGAGTGAGAGAGAGAAAGAGAGAGATACCTAACTGGGGGGATTAGAAGGAGGTAGCATTTAGGAGCCCAGAGAAGGACCAGCTAGGATTCAGACAATGGGGATGAATGGTGGGGAAGGTGGTATTCCAGAAGGAATGAAGCATCTTGAGCAAAAGCAGGAACAGAGGAGAAGGAGGGAGCAGGGTGTGTTTGGGGGACAGAACACGGTGTACTTTTCTGGAGACTAGAATGTACTTTGTCAAGGGGAGGGGCTGAAGGTTTGGAGAAATGGAAGGGGACTCAGGGTAGATACCTCTGTGGGTGGAGGGGGAGCCATTAAGAGTATTTGGCCTTAGGAATCACATCAGAGCCGTGCATTAGGGGGATTAATCTGTCGGGAGTGCACAGGATGGATGGACGGTGGGAGGAGGGATGGCAGCTGCCCTTCTATGTCACTCTCAGTGTCCTCCTGGTTGACCACTGGCAAACTGATCAATAAATGGAAGTTTTAATACAGTCCTCTGCCTACTTTCCAATGGAAAAAGGCTGATTAATTTTTAGCCCTAATCATGATTGCTTTCTTACATCACCTGGCGTGACTGATCCTTCCCTGAAGTATAGAGAGTGTATATCCGTGCCCCTCAAACAGCTGGGAAAATAGTGGAAGTTCAAGAACCACATATAGGATTAACTGAATTTCCTCCCTTCTTGCTTTAGCTTTTGGTGACCTGAAGTCCTTGGGAGCGATTTTCATCTGCCAGGGTGTCAAGCGGACGTCCTCTCCGCTGCCCCGCCTTCTCCACCTCTGATTTCAGAGCGCTTCCAGTCCTGGCTGGCTGAAGCCTGCCATGGGTCTGGACCAAAGGCATCTGTGCAGGGTCAAGGCGGGAGGGGGCAGCATCAGCTCAGACGCAGGCTTTGATGAGGCGTCAGAAAGGTTCCAGTCCTTAAATATCTGTGCCCAGCCCGCTGATGTGTCTGAAATTCCCCCTTAAGAGTCCCTGATGTTTGGGCAATTCCAGAAATAACGCTGTACCCTTAACAGCTGCCCATGGGTGAAGTCACAGACAACCAGAACAGCCTTCCTCTTCCCGCGTGCCAATGCACCGGGAAACTGCTTCTAGATCTGCCTTCCCCCGGTCCTTCAGACCCTGTAGCCGAGTCTCTAACTGTGCATATTCTGAGACTGATTTTTGCCAGGCTTTTCCTCTTCACCCGGTCCCCTGTATACTGAATGCTTTCAACTATTTCTGGTCTCTTGGGCCTGCTTTCTCCCAACAAAGTCTTTCCAAAACCTGTAGCTGCAGGCAAGCACCACTTCACCCCTACCTCACCCTCGCACTCCACCCGTTTTCCCTAACCTTCATATGACTAGAGCCTGGGCCACCTGCCTGCCAGGGACAGAGGTTTGGATAGTTCGGGAATTGCATTTTCCACATTTAAAACGTAGGTGGGAGGGGGTGGTAGTGGTGGTGGCGGTGTTATGCCTGAGTGGCTCAATTGGTTAAGCACTGGACTCCTGATTTCGGCTCTGGTCATGATCTCATGGTTTGAGATTGAGTTCCATGTCAGGCTCCATGCTGACAACTCAGAGCCTGCTTGGGATTCTCTCTCTCCTTCTCTCTCTGCCCCTCCCCAGCCCATTCCCTCTCTTTCTCTCTCAAAATAAATACACACTTAAAAAATTTAAATATTGTGTTCTCTCTACCAAATTTTCCCTGGAAGATGAAATTCTGGCTTTTTAAACAATTTTTAAATGTTTGTTTTATTTTTGAGAGAGAGAGAGAACAAGCAGGGAAAGGGCAAAGAGAGTGGGACAGAGGATCGAGCACAGGCTCTGTGCTGACAGCAGAGGAGCCTGACACAGGGCTTGAACCCACGAACTTCGAGATCATGACCTGAACCAAAGTCAGGTGCTTAACCAACTGAGCCACCAAGGTGCCCTTGTTTTTTTTTTTCTTAATGTGTATTTATTTATTTTGAGAGAGAGAGAGAGGAAAAGAGAGAATCCCAAGCAGGTTCCATGCTATCAGCATGGAGCCAAATGTGGGACTCAATCTCACGAACCTCGAGATCATGACCTGAGCCAAAATCAAGAGTTGGATGCTTGACTTATTGAGCCACCCAGGTGCCCCGAGAGAACACGGTATTTACAAAAGTCAAAAGAATTTCCTAAGCTCGACTCCACTACTTACAATAACTGTGACTTGAGGAACACAGGCTGTAGAAAGACATTTCTGCTGGCCTTACAAAGTAACCAGGGGGCACGGATGAGTGACCTCTAGCACTGCAGCACAGCCCGTGCACCCGGTTGAGATTTGGCCTTTTTTGGGTGCCGTTCTGTAGTCTGCACATTTCACTGCTTCTAGGAATCACCTGTGGGGCTCGTTAGAGACGCTCACGCCCAGGGCCCCTCTAGCTCCAGAGGTTCTGACTCAGAAGGCCCACGCAGAGCCTAGACATCGCTGGGCATGACAAGCCCGCAGGCGAGTCTCATGCAGCGGTTGATTCCGGCTAAACTGGTTCCAGGGTGTCTTCTGACTACGCTAATACACTAAATCCAGAGATTTCTGCAACTCTGTTCGATATTGCTAAACGTTGACTTGAAGACCTTCCTTGTGCCACACTCTTGCTCTAATCAGCGAGTTCTCTACCTTTAGCTATTTCTATTCGTTTTTGCCATTAGGCAGAGTTACCTGCATGCGGCCAGTTAGCGCAGCTCTCACTCAACCCCTTCGGAAACTAAATGCTTTCTGGCCTTTTGGGATTAGCTGCCTGGCAGTAGAGTTGGTGATAGTGTTTGGCTTCTGGCAGTAAGAGAACTACGTGTGGGCTGAGCACTAACTCAAAAGGCCTTCCCTGTTACAGAGAAAATCAGGACAAGATAAATTCTCATGTCCTGCTATCCAACATCCTTTCTGACTGCAACCCCCTGTGGGTTTGCTCTTAATAAGATTGCACACCTGCTTATAAATAAGCTATAAAAACATGCCGTAGACTATCGGGTGTTATACACCTGGGATATTTCCTTACTGTTGCCTATATAATTGCAAGACCTTCCTGTGATATAAAGGCCTGAGAACAGAACAAGATCAGCTTGCCTAAATCCTCCTTTGCGGCATCTCCATGCCCGGTAGCTCTTGCAAGGGGACCAAATAGTGGCTTTGCTGCCATACGGAGCCCACGGCCAGGCGCTCATAAGTGAAAACCCCATCAACTACAGCAGACACTAGCCCTTATGTAAGTAGAGCTTTATAAACGGTGGGGCCTTTGGGCCGAGAGGGGGGTAATGGTGAGGTCCTCAACACCCCTGTCGGCCCCGCCCTGCTCCACTGCCAGCATTGAGAATCTGCCGCCTGCAGTCACTGGAGGGTATATTTAGAGCCTCTTCCCCAAGAGTGAGCTGGATCTGAAAATAGATTGCTGGGCCTGCGTGCCATTGGGTTGCAGCCTCTAAGTCTACACCTGAGTGTATGTAGCCAGCAGGCAGGTCAATACATGTCTCTTAACAGAATGCAAGTGCCAGTGGCCTGGCGGTGGGGGCTGGGCTCTACGTGCAGGATTTCTTCCTCCCTCAGGGCCCTGGAGCAGGCCTTCCTGAGGGCCAGTGCTGACATCCAGCTCTCTGGCTGTGACTCCTTGGATCTGGACCCAGTCTGGATTAGAGCGTCCCACATTTGAACTGCTGGCCCCTCTCTGGAAGGGACCAGATGTTTCCCTCTGGTGTCCGCTCTGTGTGATCACAGTTGTTCTGTTTCCTGAGAGCCCCCATGTGCTTTGCAGCTGTGGCTGAGCATTTATAACAAGGAGGGTTTTGTGACCATCGTTTGACGGGGGAACTCAGACACGGAGTCGTCTGTGTAATTGTTCTTTCTACCTTGAGAATTTTATGACAGTGTTATTTAGTTTGGAGTTCAGGGCGGTTAAAAGTTACTTTTAATTTCATAGCTTATGTCCCCATGAGAGCAGAGATAGAGTCTGTCCGGGTTGTAGTTGTAATACTAGCATCCATTCAATAAGTATTTATTAAGCACTTGCTGTGAACAAAGCAAAATGCTAGATTCTTGGATATTATAAAGATGAAGAAGAAGTTGTCCCTATACTCAAGAAGAAGGTTCTGGTGTAATAAGTAATTATGATACAAAGGGAAATTAAACTAGTGCTGTAATCAATATTTAAGCAAGTTTTTTTGGAGAATGGTGGATGTATTAACTATTTGTCAGGGCAGATTGGGGAAGGAGACCACCTTTAGGGAGTGCCTTTATGTTATTTTATTTTTTAAAATTTATTTATTTATTTTGAGAGAGAGAAAGTGGGGTTGGAGAGAGAATCCCAGGCAGGCTCCATGCTCATTGTGGAGCTGGACGTGGGACTCGATCCCACCATCGTGGGACCTGAGTCAAAACCAAGAGCCAGATGCTCAACCGACTGAGGCACCCAGGCACCCCAAGTAGTGCCTTGAATGAGTAAGATTTGGATGGCAGAGGGGGCGGGGCGTGAGCAGCAAGCCTCATGGCGGTATATGCTAAGTCTACACAGCAGGTGGCCTCAGCCTCCACATACCCTGCTAAGAGCTTCTTGGGTTCCTAAGCTCCAACTGTGTGTACCAGCAAATGGGCAAGTGGATCTTCCTGGTTCCTGGGAATTATCCTGGAACGTGATTTCTCACTTTTTGCCGATGGGTCCTCCTTTGCTTCTGGTTAAAGGGACGTTCTCTTTCTTTCAGTAAGTCCTGGGGTGCCCGGTGGCTCAGTTGGGTAAGCATCCAACTCTGGCTCAGGTCATGATCTTGGGGTTCATGGGTTCGAGCCCTGTGTCAGACTCTCTGCTGACAGCTCAGAGCTTGGAGCCTGCTTCAGATTCTGTCCCTTTCTCTCTGCCCCTCGCCTGCTCATGATGTTTCTCTCTCTCTCTCTCTCAAAAATAAATAAAAACATTAAAAAATTTTTTTAAATTAAAGAAAGTACTTCCCACACTCATCTCCAGGTGCCTTAGAATCACCTGGGTCCGAAGCCTAGACCACAACCCCAAGCCAACTAAGTAATCTCTGGAGGTGGATAAAAGCTTCTGTAATTTTTTTAAGCTTCCTGGTTAATTCTGATGCCAAGTTTGGGAACAGCTCCCTTAGGGCAAATCTGACTCCTCCTGTCTCCCGAGTGACTGGAACAATTAGCTACAATACAAACGGGACTGGCTGCAAAGCCGTGGGTGACACCTCACAGACAGAGCACGGGCCTTCGGACGCATCTGAGGACTTCTAGAAACGGCTTACTTTGGGGTGATAGCTGAGACGGTTCTCCTTTTAAATATTTTTAAAAATATTTTTTAACGTTTATTCATTTTTGAAAGACAGATTGTGAGTGGGGGCAAGGCAGAGAGAGAGGGAGACACAGAATCGGAAGCAGGCTCCGGGATCCGAGCCTGAGGTGGGGCTCGAGATCATGGCCTGAGTGGAAGGCGGACGCTCCGCTGACTGAGCCCCCCGGACGCCCCGTAGCGACGGCGTCTTAAAGCTGATCAGTGCTCGTTCTGCATCACGCGCCTCTGTTCTGTCTTTGGAGGGTCTCAGAGGCCACGACAGATGTGTTGTACAAGTGTCCACACACGGTGAGCGGCTCCAGGAGACGGGGCCCCTGCCAGTGAACTTCGGGTTGTTAAAACTGCTGGAGCCTGGGGCCACTCACCCCCTCTGTCTAGCGCCCTGCGAGAGGTCAGCACAACCAACAAATACTCACTCCTCGATAGTGAAGTTACTGGATTTCTAGTATGTGACACTCTGTTGTAGCTACAAAAATGACTCCGGCTCTGATGCCTGTTATTTAGGGTTTCCCGTCTAGTACGTGGGCTTTTCAGACGCATTCATGACGATCACAGGAGAAGGAACATGTTGAGCGACACAAGAGTGGTCCCAGCCACAGGCTGCGGGACTCCGGGGGAGAGCGGTTCAGACTGGAGGGCCACCTGAAATTACCATGAGAATGGCCTTGGGGAATGGGGAATGGTGGTATTCAGACAGAGAAAGGGAAGAGGGGGAGGCTCTTCTGAGGGGCAGAATGAGCACACCCACCACGAGGGATTCCTGGGCTGGATCCATTGGGAGACAGCGAGTTAGCTGAATTTGACCGGCAGGAGGAGGGGAGACAAAGCCAGGAAGGGAGGCTTCCAGCAGACACATTTGACACGGCGTGTTGAGCACAGAATCAGGGTGAGGTCTTGCACCCATGGGACTCTTGGAGCCCAGATCCTCTAAAGGGGGTCCCAGACAGTGTGTTCCCTGGCTTCTTGAAGACCCCGAGGAGCTCATTCCCTCCTCAAGGCTCTTAATCTACTGGTATACCCTCCTTCCACCTTCTCCTTTTCCCCCAACTGAATCTTATTCATCCTTTAGATCTGAGTGTAACTGTCATTTCCTCAAAGAAGTCTCCCTGACCTTTCAATTTAAATTAGATTTCCCTGCTAGAGTCCCTCATCTCATCCAGTTACTTTCCTTCAAAGCACTTATCATGGCTTATAATGATATATTTATGTCTGTGACTGTTTGTTTGATACCCGTCTCCTCCGTCAGCCTGCATAAGCTCCATGAGGTCAGGGACTTGATGTATCTTGTCTCACAGGCAGGAGGCTCTCATTAAGTGTCGACTGAATGATAATTGAATGAATGAGTGACAACGAAGAGAGGAAAAAAAGTATGTAAGTAAGAACCTCCAACCCCACAACACATAATATGATACTAGAAACACATTATTGTTATTATTATTTTTTAATGTTTTTATTTTATTTTTGAGAGAGGAGAGAGAGAGAGGGAATGTGGTTGGGGGAAGGACGAAGAGAGAGGGAGACACAGAATCTGAAGCAGGGTCCAGGCTCGGAGTGCAACCCCAAGAACTATCAGGTCATGATCTGAACTGAAGTCGTCTGCTCAGCTGACTGAGCCACGCAGGTGCCCCTAGAAACACACTGTTAATAAGAGAAGGCTCAAGGTCTAGTGAAAGACATGTTGGCTGGGAGTCAGAATGGGGGACCTAGTTTTTATACCCATTTCTGTCACTTCCTCTTTGCGAGACTGCATCTGAAATCAGACTTTAAGAGTAGCCACCTTGCCTTCTCTAACTTCACAACCTGGGACTCAAACGCTTCTTTTATGAAATAGGGTAGCACACTCTGTCCTGTTTAACTCTCATATTTGCAACACATTGAAACACATTGAAACTTTACGTGCTATTATGCAGGGGAAGCACTACATAAATATAAAAACATTAATCAGTATCATCCGCGTGGAGTCATTTGCATCTAAATTTCATATCTAATCAATGACTTTGGTTTTTTATGTGTGCTTACTGCAAAATATTATTTTCCATTGCCATCGGTCAAAAGCACATGCGTGCGAACACGCAAAGAGACCGGCGGTAAAGCTATATTCTTTTATTACCAGAGTGCATATAGGATATGCTGAGTCTGTGTCAAACATACTAGTGAAAACACATGCCCTTTTCATTTACTCAAAGGCACTAATGGCATTAATAAAAGCAGAACATACCACTTAAGAGGAATGGGTAATTAGCCTTGACAAGAAGTGAGCTCAGAATTCTTATGAATGAATTAGCTAATTCCCACTATGGACATCGAGCCTTTAGGTTTTCATGTGACATCCTAATGAGAACCCAGTAGCAGCTGGAGGCGGCGGAGAGCCTGGGTCAGTGGGGCTGCCTGGGAAGGGCTTAGGTTGGGCTGATGTTGTTATTTCAGTAATGGTCTTAGACAAGACACAGCGGTGCCAGCAAAAAACGTGGATTAGCGAGAAAAGCCACATTCATATTTCTTGTACTTTAGACAAAGTTTATGGCTTGCAATGGAATGTTAAATCCCATGGAAGGCATCACAAGGAAAATATGCCGGGATATTTTGGTGTAGGTATATCTAGCATTTTTTAAATGCTAAAGCACTTATTGAGCACCTCCTGTGTTCTAGCAGTCGTGTGGAAAACTGTTTCTGTGGCAAGCGGATGGGAGAAGGTAAATGCTGTGAGCAATGAAGCAGACGTGGGGATGAACACACTTGCTCCCAGAGTGAGCAAACCAGCTAGACCAGAAGGGACCACTGGAGAAAGGAAAGAAACAACAACAACAACAACAACAACAACAAGCAAACAAGAATATACTACTTCCTTGTATGTGTCTGGAAATCTAGAGTGTAAAACAAACAAACAAACAAAAGCCCCTGAACCAAGCCCGAACAAGGCACCTGTTCTCTTCTGATCACCTTGGATCATGAGCCACAAACCCCAGACACCTCAGGGAGGTGAGTGGGGTGGTTGTTTCCACCCAAGGTCACACAGCCAGAAGGTGGTGGGGCAGGTGGCCACTGTGCACGGTCCTCCGCATAGAGCTTCCAAGGTAAGGCTTTTGGTCTTTAGTCTGTGAGGAACAGTAGACAGGTACCCAGCCTGGCAAAATGGGAGGAAGGTAGCGTCTACCTCAAACTGCCGACAGATCATCTTGATGCCGACCTTGAACAAGACTCTAAGGAGAGCTTTTCAAAGGCTGGTTTTTGAGAACTTGGAAGGACCCTAGCCAGTGCCTGTTTACCAGAAAGCCATTTGGGCCAGAATCCTTCATTTCTTTCTCAGGTAGGTGTACCTATTTGTAGTTTGTTCTTTTGTAAGATGTTTGCTTCAGATACTCCTGAGGACAAAATGGGCCAGTGTAGAATGCGTGATGGATTCATTTGCATTTAATTTAATTTTTTTATTTATTTTTAAAAATTTTTAGTAGCTTTTTTCATTTGTTTTTATTTTTGAGAGACAGAGACAGAGTGCAAACAAGGGAGGGGCAGAGAGAGATGGAAACACAGAATCTGAATCAGTCTCCAGGCTCTGTGCTGACAGCTCAGAGCCCAGCACAGGGCTCGAACTCATAAACTGTGAGATCATGGCCTGAGCCAAAGTCAGACGCTTAACTGACTGAGCTACCCAGGCACCCTTGCATTTAATTTTAAAGCTGAAGGGGATTTTGGAACTCATATGGCCCTGTTTCGTCATTTTACAAATGAGTAAAAAGAAACAAGGGAAAAAAAGACCTGCTTGAGTTACATTATCATCATCAAAATAGCAGATACATATTGAGCGTTAATTATGTGCCCGGCATATTCTAAGTGATTAACACGTGTGGACTCAGTAATCCTCATAACAAACCTAGGAGGCCACCAGGCACAGGGAGAGTCAGTAACTTGCCAATATTTTGAGGCTGTGAGCGATGGAACTGATTTGTACCCGGCAAGGCTGAGCTGCTTGCTCTGCAGACACAGCCTCCCAACGATTCACTTGTAGGATGAGTGTGGTCTGAGCAAAGTGTCCCGGCACAGACAGACTTTCCGGTGGCGGGCTGCAAGATGTCCTCCCTGTGCCCTTTCCTGTATTTTTGTCCATGAGCTAGACAAAATGCGGAAACAGTTCATCAGAGCTTTAGAAGTCTTGAAACAGCGGGGAGTAATGACGAACCCGCTGGACGAAAGAAGCAGGACCCGGGAAGATCCTGGGTGATGAAGGAACCCAAATGGTTTCGTGGCAGCGGAATACAGGAAGATATTGCATGTTGGCCCCCAAACCCATCGCCCAAGAATAGGATGCAGAATGTGTAAAGAGAGAATACAACCGGGTGGGTGGGTAACTGGTCAAGTTCGCTCTATGTGGATTAGCGTGTACGGCTGCCCAGAAGCTCAGGCGGGTGGGCAAATGGTCCTTCTGTATCTTCACTCCCGGTGTCTATGCTGGTGCTCAGCGATGCTCTGAGTCCAGCATCCGGCCAATGGAGTCCCCGGTGCACCAGCCTTCGGTGACACCTGCACCTTTCTTCCTCCTTCCCAGCCAACGTTTGCTCTGATCCCCAGCTTGGCCCTTCTTCTCCCTCGTCACCCAGGTGCCCTTCCCATCTCTGGGCCTTTATTCTTAGGGATTTTTTTCCTCTGGGTTCTCTTAGCATTTGAATCTTACTTTTTTCCCCCTTGGGGCCTTGAGTTGGCTCACGTCTCTATGTGCCATGTGGCCTTAGGGGCAAACCTCTCACCCTGTCTCAGCTCCAGAGCCCAGCCCATGCCCCTGGTGGGTGTGCTAGCACCTCTGCTGATGACAGACCCCACGAGGAGAAGATCTGGGTCATATCTGAAGTATTGTATTCAAGTCTGGCCACCCCCCTTCCCCTACATGAGAATCTCAATAAATTTGAAGTACGTTCCTAGAAAAAGAATAGGTTGTGAATAGGCTGTAATTCTTGATGCACAGAGGGGTTGAAAGACCTAAGAGCCTCTTGAGAAGTCGGTTATGGACATGGGAGATTTATCTGTGAATTTGCAGAGGGGCCCGCTGGGAAAGACCCCCGGGCACCTCCGCTGTGGCTGCAAGGATGGCCCAAAGCCTGCCGGTGGCAGCTGCAGAGAGAAGGCAGATTTCAGCTCAAAAAAACTTTCTTACAGTAAGGGCTATCCAGAAATGGAATGGGATGGTAGTGAGCTCCCCGTTACCGGAGGAGTTCAAGCAGTGGCTCATTAGGAAAGCTGTATAACAGATCCGACCAACAAGGGGATACTTAGGCTCTTTGATTTGTGGCTGGATTCCACCCAAGAGTCTCCGGTTCGGTGACGACTCCGGGGTGCATTTTGAACAGGTGGCTCCCTGACAGCGGCATATGAGGTGACTGCATCGCTTCAGTGAGCGACCGCCACGTCCAGACAGAGCGTGGGCCCTCCTCGCACACTTGCGGTGGGAATGATCGCCAGCTCCCCACGGCACCTGTCAGCTTGCAGCCCAGACAAATGTTCCCGGCCACTCCGAAGGGATGCTTGAGCGGACTTTTCCACCGCTGGGAACAGTCTCGCACTTTCCCGATCTTGATCTTGTGCTTCTGGAAGGGGCTCTGTTCTCTCTTGCGCCCCCCCCCCCCCTTCTACAGATCAAATACCAAGTGCACCAGACGGGACAGAAGCCGGAGTGCGAAAATGCATTGGAATAATACCCCGTTGGATCGGTGTGTGGTTGGGTGCAAGGGAAGGAGGCCCCCAGCCCCGCCCGCAGCCTCCCTCCTCTCCCCTGCCCCCCAGGGGGCGGTCGCACAGGGATCCGCTTCCCGGGATAATGGGAGGCGCGCGGTGGCCCAGCCCAGAGTGAATCAAAGCAACAGGATCCCCTGCGCGGGGCGCGGCGCGTCGTGCGTGGTTACTGACAGGCACCAGCTGCCGCGCCGCCGGACGCGCTATGTGGCCGCTCCGAGCGACAGGCGGATTCCAGACTAATCCCGGAGGGCTGGCCCAGCCCAAGCTGCCCGGCTGTGAGGAAGCGTTGACCACTCCTGTGAGCCCAAGTTGAAGGCAGCCCGGCTGCACTCGGGAGCCCGGGAGGCCGTGCTCTTCGGAAGAGGCGACAGAGAGAGAGAGAGAGAGAGAGAGAGAGAGAGAGAGAGAGCGGAACATGAACTGAAGAGTAAACATGTATGGGAATTATTCTCACTTCATGAAGTTTCCCACAGGCTTTGGCGGTGAGTGGTGCACTTGGGTCCCGGGGTGGGTGGGGGGACCCGGCTGGATAGACCCGGGGGAGATCCGGCAGTGTGGACAGCTGCAGGGTCGCGCATTAGGAGGAGGGCATGGATGTTGATATGGGTGCTTGTTGAGTGTGTCTGGGCGTGCAGAAGGGAGGGAGGGAGCGGGGATGGTCGGAGGGAGGTGCGGGTCTGTGCAGATCTGATCGGGGGAGCGGGAGAGAGGGTGTGCAAATATTCTTAGGAGCCTTCAAACCCACCTGCTTGAGAGTCTGTCTGAGACTCAGACGGAATAAGAGCATTGTTCGAAGCCGGTGTGTTTGTGTGGGTGTGAAAAGTGCAAGAGTCAAAGGGAATTACTATGATGGACCTATTATCCAACTTGTCATGAGAAAAATGTGAGCGAGGCTTCGCCAATCAGCCAAGGGTCCCTGGGATACTTCGGAACAAGGGCGTGCTTGTTTTATTTAAAAGCAGGTCTCCCTGTAACTGGATTTTTGCAAAGAAAACGTAGCACTTTCATTTGCCACGATGGGTGTTTTCCTTCCTCTGCGGTCTTCCCTTTTGATTTGCTAATAGCCTCGCGCCCCCTCCCTGCCGCTGCCCCCAGTGCCATTGCCAGAGTGTCCGCTGTCACTGATACTCTGAGGGTGGGATCTGGGGGCAGGAAGGGGGGTCTGGGCTCTTAGAACTGGGAGACTGAAGATCCGAGTTGCCAGCCAGGCAGGGCAGCCCCCTGGCACACTCCGCAGGAGCTGCCTCAACGGGAGTCCGAAGGCTCCCTCCATTCAGTGGCAGAAACGGCCCAGCCGCCCAGCTTTGAATAAATGGAACCAACAGCTGACCAGCTGGCCTCTCACTTGTCAGCTGGAGGCACGGAGCTTGTGTTTTCCGGAGCCAGCCGAAGAGCAGCTTTTGCCCTGTGGATGCTGGCAGACAGGACAAAGCAGAAATTCTTGTTAGGTCTTGAGAACTGCAAAGTCCCTGCTCTCCCGACCCCCTTGGTGGACGGATCGGCAATTCATCTGAGGGCTGGGGAGATGAATTGCCTGGGCAGAACCCTCTGGGAGGCTGGAGGGGCCTTGCAAGGTGGTTGTGGGTCCCTGGCTGGGAGGCGCTGGACCAGGGGGCTTGCTCAGTCATTTAGGGCACACTGGGTATTTTCTGCGAGCCAAGCATGGTGTTAGCTTCTGGGAAGACAGATGGGAAGGAGACACGGTAGGCTTATTACACAGACGCCTTGTCATATTTCTTGCTGTGTGTTCTCTCAGAAGCAGGAGGAAGCTGTTACTGGGATACACGGGGTGGGGGGCCACGGAGATGTTCCTGGAAGGGGTTATGTTTAAGTCATTGGGGTCAGTCTTGTGATATGACCCAGTTAGAGTGGTGGCCAGGGCTGTGGCCGGGACATCTGATCTCCAGTTTATAGTCGAGTCCTGGGTGTGAAAAGCCTTCTCAGCTCCCATCCTGGTCCCATTCACAGCTGAGAAATACTTTTTCCCTTTCCCTCTGAATTCAGCTGGCTGAGAACCGTGCTTGTCTGTGAGATTCTCGGAGGCTCCCCGCACCCCCCGCAAGGTCTGGGAGGTCACGGCTTCACAAAAGCCATGGAGACCCCCTTAGACCATGGGAATTACAGGGTGGAAGGTAAAAAGGTCTAGGGAGGGAGCTGAGAGAAAGGCTAGATAAAGAGGGTCTATCCCCAAATTCAATGGGGGCTGCCGCCTGGAATCTAGGAATATTAGCCTTCCTACAGAACCTCAAAAGAGCAGCTGAGACTCTCATTTAACAAGGTGGAACTGAGGTCTCCAAAAGGTAGGGACCCATCTAAGGTTATGTGGGGTTGAGTGGGAGAGAAAAGCCCCCTACTCAGACTTAGACTAACACAACTTCAATCTAAAAAAAGTGTGAGAGAGAGATAGAGGGAGAGATAGACAGCGTGCTGAGCTTGGTTCACTTTCTAGCTGTGTGTCTTTACACAAGGTACTGAACCTCTCTGAGCCTCAGTGCCTTCACCTCTAAAATGGAGTTGATCAGCGCAGCATCTGAGTATTGTCTGAAGAATTAAAAGAGCCAACGCTCGACAAAACAGCCATATAGTGTTGTCCACGTATTGGGCACTTAATAAAAGTTAATATTTTCACACCCCTCCCCCCCATTTTGCTCAAAGTAGAAACAGGCAAATTCACATAAAAACCAAACATTCCTGTAGAATAACGAATTGGGAATCTGAGGAAGTAAAATTCAAACCACAGGGACCCACAGGGATCCACACACTTTGTGGGTCCAGATTTCACCATTGTGGGAACTCCAGGATTGAGCGTAGGTAGGGTTCAGATGAAAGGAAGCCAGAGCACAGCCGTAGAGGCATCAGCTGATGGGACCCAGGGACAGAGGGAGGAGGACAATCAGGTTGTTGAACTATCTCCCTCTGATGTGACTTCTCCTTGTTCCTGAGGGAGGAGGAGAGTCATCCTGTTTAGTTCTGTTGATATTTTCCATGTGGTCTGCACGCGCCATGGAGAGGCTGCTAGGGCTCTGAGCAGACGCTCAGCCCCAGCTCAGGGAAGCCTGTCTGAGAACTTGTCCATGTGAGGGAGAACCCCCACCCCCAGCCCTGAGGACCGCAGTGGCTGTCACCTGGACACATGTGAGGACTGGGCACACACCCCCACAGCCCCCGTCTACTTATATATTAGCAAATGCAACCACACGCAGCTCCTGTGATTTGCGTGGGGCTCTCTGGGGACCCAGAGTCACCCTTGGGAAATAACATGAGGGTCTGCGTCTGGGGCTGTGCTTACCAGATGTGAGATCACCAGGCCCTCAGGGAACAAGGGACGGTCAAGCTGGCCGAACAGTGGCGGCTCCCTGGGCGGCAGTGACCTCCCAGAGGCGCCCAGTCTCCCTGCCCTGTGATGAGGAGAGAACCCTTCTCTCCTTCTCTGCCAAGTCCTGGCTCCTCCAGCTGCTCAGGAAGAGATTTGTTTGCCTGGATGAGACAGTCGCCACCTCTAAGAAGATGGCAAGACAAAGCCTGTAATTCCCCCAAGCACTTGTCCGGTAATCCTCAGGGTGACAGGGAGATCATGAGACTGGGGTGGGGCACGCTGGCCGCAGTGTTTACGAAGGGCCCCTCTCAGCTCCTTCAGTCCTCACCACAACCTTCCAAGCAGGCACTGGGACTATCACACTCCTGTTACAGACAAGGAAACTGAGGCACCGCATGGTGAAGTCACTTGCTGAAGGTCTCGTAGCTAGAATATAGCCCTGCCGAGAATTTAACGTTATTTATTTTTGAGAGACAGAGACAGAGGGCGAGTGAGGAAGGGGCAGACAGAGAGAGACACACACACAGAATCCGAAGCAGGCGATAAGCTCTGAGCTGTCAGCACAGGGCCGGACAAGGGGCTCGAACTCGGGAATGGTGAGGTCATGACTTGAGCCAGAGTCGGACGCTTAACCGATGGAGCAGGGGACCTGTGGCGCATAAGTGGTACTTCTCCTGGAGGCCTGCCGATTTGCAAGGATCCTGCCCAGCTGACCCTGAGCATTTGTGCCCCATGCTCTGCTTCTTACCCAAGAATAGCCACAGGGGGTGGGGGTGGTGGTGGTAGGCAGCCGTGTGCACATGCGCATATGCGTATGCATGGAGGGCAGTAAGAGGACACATGTGGATGTGGGAGAAGTGTGTGTGTGTGTGTGTGTGTGTGTGTGTGTGAGTGTGTGTGTGAGTGTGTGCACGGATGCGTGTGCCAGGACATACTTTCCCCTCCACAACTGTGTGGGTGGCTACTGGGGACCCTACCATGGATGTAAGTGGTTAGGGTTTATGTAGGAAGGAGTGACTGTTTATGAGATTTAGGAAGGAACATATTTAGTGTAAACTGTTTTCTGAAACATTTACAATCTTACCAGGAGATAGAGAACTGGATAGCAACAGGGGAAAGAAATCGTGCAAAGAGTTATCTAAATTCACCTCTTCCTTCCCCTCATTATGTAGCTTCTGGAGCCACAGAGAACTTCGCCACCACAACTGGGTGGCTGGCTTGCCGCAGGCTCCCAGAGGAAGCAGCCCTTTTCCCTGCTTATTTGAAAGGAGAGGACCCAGAGGCGCAGGGAGTGCAGAAGTTTACTTTCTAGTGGGCCTGGGTTTGGGCGGCTCTCAGGAAGCTGATCCGGGTCCTGTCTCAGTGATCTCCAGAAAAGAGTGAGAGAGTAACAGCTCATGTTTCATGATTTTAGGCACCTACTGTGTGCCAGACCCTCCTCCTGGGGCATGGCAAATACCATCTCATTTAATATTCTCAAGGATCCCTGGAGGTCAGGCACTATTAATTATCATCATCCCCATTTTACGGATGGGAATGTAGAGACTCCGAGAGGTTTATTAAACTGCTTGAGATCACCCGGGTGCTAAGAGGTGGACTCAGGATCGAAATCCAGGCAGGTGCTAGGGCTGCTGGGGTTAAGCCCATGTTGTGCGGGCTACTTGCTGGGGGTGGAGGGGTAGGGTGGGGAGATGGGAGTCCCAGACCCAAACCACCAATGGGCGAGTTCCATATTAGAACAACTACCGTATTCAGTTCTTTTTTTAATTTAATTTTTATTTTTTTAATGTTGATTTATTTTTTGAGAGAGAGACAGATCAGGGGAGGGGCAGAGAGAGAGGGATGCACAGAATTGGAAGCAGGCTCCAGGCTCTGAGCTGTTAGCACAGAGCTTAATGTGGGCTCGAACCCAGGAGCCACAAGATCATGAGCCGAGCTGAAGTCACACACTTAACCAATTGAGCACCCCAGGCGCCCCTACCATGTTCAGTTCTTACTCTGTGCTCTTCGAAATTTCTTAGGGGTCACAATGCATTTCCTGGACTGTGCATAATTGCAGCAACGAATATTGGGGTGGGGGCAGGGGGACCGGGCACCCGAAGGATCTAAGAAAATAAAAATAAAAAATGTTCCAGGTGAGGAGCGCCTGGGTGGTTCAGTCAGTTAAGTGTCCAACTTCAGCTCAGGTCATGATCTCAGGGTTTCTGTGTTTGAGCCCCACGTTGGGCTCTGTGCTGACAGCTCAGAGCCTGGAGCCTGCTTCAGATTCTGTGTCTCCTTTTTCCTCTCTACTCCTCCCCTGCTCGCATGCTCTCTCTCTCAGTCTTTCAAAAATAAACACTGAAAAAATAATTGAAAAAAATCCTCCAGGTGGACCCCACTTTATTGCATCATGTGGAACCCAGTTTTACATTCTAGGGTGCGATTTGGCAAACTTTTTCTCTGAAGAGCCAGGTAGTAAATATTTGGATCTTTGCTGGCTAAAGGGTCTCTGGAGCAACTGCTTGGATCCTGGTGTGGGTAAGGGAGGGGGGAGTGTAGCTGTAATTAAAGTCACATAGACTAAGACACAGGGACGTGCTGTGTCTCAGGATGTTTGCTGACCCCGAGGGGATCTTTCTGGAGAAGTTTGATCACCATTTCTGAATGTTCTCTTGTCTGCAGTGGTCATGTGCTCATTAGCTCTGAACAGCCCCTCCCCCAGCTTCCCTGCCACAGAGCAGCATCCTGTGACAGAGAGAGGGCTGCCTCTTAGTTACAGGTGAGGACACTTGGGGAAGCAGGTGTGGCTTGCCCAGGACCTGCAGCTGCTTGTGGTCTTCAGACTGGGTTCCCCTGGGGGGCCCCCCTGGAATGGCAGGAAGAGGGGGAGCCATAGAGAGCCCTCCCGCCCTTTGGTAAAATAACTCAATACTACTCACCACGTAGGGTCAATGTTAACCTTCCGTGGTGTAGGGGTTTAATAAAATAAAGCCTGGACACACACACACACACACACACACACACACACACACACACACACAGTAAAATGTCCCCTTTCCCACTGCAGAGACTATAGTTCTGAAGTACAGAGACTTTTCGGAGGGGAGGTATGCCCGCTCTGAAAGCATCAGGTGGCACGCCATGCCACACTGACAAAGCAAAGACAGACATGGATTCTGCTGTTACAGAAAATTCTAAGATCTGTTTTTAGGGCAGGAGATCTGGCAGGAAGAGAGCCCTGACGTGGGACCTCCAACCCTTCCAAGTCTTCAGGAGACCCTGGCCCCCGGCCAGTGACTTTGATGAGTCCTCAGACAACCTGGCCTGCCCTGCTGCCTTTATCAGATGCTGTGACAGAGAAGGGGAGGGACACAGGGAATCTCTATGTTCAAAATCAAGCTCAGATTCCTGATGGGGTTTCAGAATTCAACATCTGAACTTAAAAAAAGGAAAAGCTCGTGATCTTTAATTCAGAAAGCGTTGACCAGAAGTTGGAGGAGGGGCCAAGTCATACGTGCTTTACACATATGTTGGGATGTTTCCTCTGGGCTGGTTTGCCTGCATTTCGTTCCTGTGACTCAGTATCTCTTTTGTCCCTCCTTTGCTGGTCATTAGTGTCGTGCGCAGCAGTCTCTTGGGGAGTTAGACGCTCAGGGTACCTGTGTTTGTTCAGTCCCAGCAATGAGGGGAGCAGAGCAAAGGTTAGAGATCATCATCTAGGAGAGAATATTCTAGACCGTTCTGGGAATGCCAGTCAGTTGTTCAGCACACACTGGCAAAGTATCTGGCATGTGCAAGGGTGGTGTGGGACACCAAGACGTAGAATCCATTCCCTGTCCCGAAGGAATGATAAACTAGTTACAAGCTCTGAAGTCTGCATAACATTTGGAGATGAATTACTTCTAGAAATGTTTCTTGGGGTTGAGGTTCAGTGAAAGGGCCCAAGAAATTTAGGCATTTAGAACCTGAGAACAAATGATGATAATGTTTGTTTATTTTTGAGAGACAGAGCATGAGGAAGGAGACAGAGAGAGAGGGAGACACAGAATCCGAAGCAGGTTTCAGGGTCTGAGCTGTCAGCACAGAGTCTACCTCAAGGCTTGAACCCACGAACTTTGACATCATGACGCCCAACTGACTGAGCCACCCAGGCACCCCAGAAGGCCGTCCATATTTTGAGGTTTGAAAAAGAAGTCCAGAGAGACAGCAACAGGGATTGAGGTCCTGGGTTCAAGCGCTGGATGTGGACAAAACTGATGTTCAAGGACTTTAGCAACAAGGAGTAAGGTGGGACACCCCCCCCTAGCAAATGCCTGACATGCTCATTGGCAGAGTCCTCATGGACCTAACTGGTACACCGGGAACCAGTATATGGGGCTGGTTAAAGGGACAGGCAGTGTTCCTGGTTCGTGGAGCCCCAGTTCCTGGATCCTCGGGTCCCTCTCATGAGTTAGAGACAGATGATACCCACCTGCACCAGCAAGGTTCCTAATTTGGTCCTGAGTGGGAAAGGTGGTATGCAAGCAAAATGCCATTAATTACATGTAGAAAGGTTGGCAGAAATGGTGCCAGACTCAACTCACATTCTAGGTCTATAATGATTCCCAACAAGCACTTGAAAAGGTCACTTTATCATTCTGAACCCGTTTTTCTAACTCTGTCTAATGGGGATAATTTCTGCCCTACTGACTACACGGAGTCCATTTTTAGCTTACGTGAAATAGACAATGGGCCCTGGGAGGGACCGTTCTATCTGTAGAGCCTCGCCTGGCGTCTGACCCATAGTAGCACGCAACAAATTTTTAAAAAATTTTTTTCTGTTTTTTATTTATTTTTGAGAGACAGCGAGAGATAGCATGAAAAAGGGAGGGTTAGAAAGAGAGACACAGAATCTGAAACAGGCTCCAGGCTCTGAGCTAGCCGTCACCACTCGAACCCACAAACCGTGAGATCATGACCTGAGCTGAAGCTGGACGCTCAACTGACTGAGCCACCCAGGCGCCCCTCAACAAATATTCTTTTTGACTGACTGAGCCAATAACTGACATGGAAATAAATAGCGCCTAGTTATGAAGAGCTTATGAGTGTAAGATGGTACGTAGTACATGCAATGACCTTGAACCTGGGAGTCAGAAGACCCAGTGCCTTGGCCTTGAGCAAGCCATACAACCTCTCTGGGATTTTTTCCTCTTCTCTAAAATGAGGTGATTCTTCAAGTCCTGAAAGTCTGGCTTCTGACCCCAAACACTATTGCCTTATTAATTGATGGCCTACTTAATTTGGAAAGGTGATTAAATTGGTTGGGGTATGAACTAGTTTCCATTTGCTCATTCACCAAAAAAACAACCAAAGAAAGGTTTGTGGGGCAAATAAGGTGGTAGAAGTGTTTGCCCTATTTAAGTTACATCTGTTTTCAAGCAATTTAAAAAGCCTAGTAGGAGCATCATTAGCATATTAACGGGGTGTTAATTACAAAAGAGTCTTTTAAAGCAGATTTCATAAAATCTCCGCTTAATAACCATTAGCTTGTGGTACTCGAAATACAAACTCTTCACAGGCGTTACTTGGAAGTAATAAAATTGTAATTTAAAAGTAATCTGCCAACTTGTCATGAATTTAGACTGATTTTTTTCACTCAATTGATCGAAATGAGTAAGGTTTTGCTATAATTATATATAATGTCAGTAATAATGAGGCTGATAATCTACCTTTGCCTGCTTTTCACTACCTCCATCATTGCGGATTTTAGGGGAGGTGGGGTGGAAGGGGCTGGGGGTGGGGGGGAGGGAGAAGGAAGAAGGGATGCCACAGGCCCTCCCCCTCCCCCAAGCACCAGAAGAAGCAACCGCATCCCCCCCCCCACACACACACACAGCCTGGAGCACAGCCCTTCAGGGACAGCATGAAGCCTGAGGGCTGTCCTGTGAGGCTCTGAAACATGGGGGGCAGAGGGCAACATCGGATCAGCTGCTGGTCTTCGTGTCCCCACACTGCTTCCCCGGGCCCGGGTGCTGAGTCCCTTCTCACACACACTCTCCACTTCTATCCTGTTCCTT